>NC_073228.2:130035000-130348750 GCF_029281585.2 Gorilla gorilla gorilla
ATATATATATATATATATATATCTCAGGACCATGATATATATATATATATATATATATATATATATATATATATATATATCTCAGGACCATGATATATATATATATATATATATATCTCAGGACCATGATATATATATATATAGATATATATATCAGGACCATGATATATATAGATATATATATCAGGACCATGATATATATATATATATATATATATATATATATCTCAGGACCATGATATATATATATATAGATATATATATCAGGACCATGATATATATAGATATATATATCAGGACCATGATATATATATATATATATATATATATATATATCTCAGGACCATGATATATATATATATATATATATATATATATATATATATATATATATCTCAGGACCATGATATATATATATATATATATATATCTCAGGACCATGATATATATATATATATATATATATCTCAGGACCATGATATATATATATATATATATATATATATCTCAGGACCATGATATATATATATATATATATATATATCAGGACCATGATATATATATATATATATATATCAGGACCATGATATATATATATATATATATCAGGACCATGATATATATATATATATATATATATCAGGACCATGATATATATATATATATATATATATCAGGACCATGATATATATATATATATATGACTATGATATATATATATATATCAGGACTATGATATATATATATATCAGGACTATGATATATATATATATCAGGACTATGGTATATATATATATCGGGACTATGATATATATATATCGGGACTATGATATATATATATATCGGGACTATGACATATATATATATCGGGACTATGACATATATATATATCGGGACTATGACATATATATATATATCGGGACTATGACATATATATATATATATCGGGACTATGACATATATATATGTATATCGGGACTATGACATATATATATCGGGACTATGACATATATATATGTATATCGGGACTATGACATATATATATCGGGACTATGACATATATATATATATATATCAGGACATATATATATATATCAGGACCATGATATATATATATATATATATATATATATATATCGGGACCATGACACATATATATGTATATCGGGACCATGACACATATATATATATCGGGACTATGACATATATATATATATCAGGACATATATATAATATCAGGACCATGATATATATATATATATATCGGGACCATGACACATATATATGTATATCGGGACCACGATATATATATATATATATATCGGGACTACGATATATATATATATATATATCGGGACTACGATATATATATATATATATCGGGACTACGATATATATATATATATATCGGGACTACGATATATATATATATATATCGGGACTACGATATATATATATATATATATCGGGACTACGATATATATACATATATATCGGGACTACGATATATATACATACATATATCGGGACTACGATATATATACATACATATATCGGGACTACGATATATATATATACATATATCGGGACTACGATATATATATATACATATATCGGGACTATGTTATATATATATATCGGGACTATGATATATATATATATATATCGGGACAATGATATATATATATCAGGACAATGATTAATATATATATATCAGGACTATGATTAATATATATATATCAGGACTATGACATATATATATCAGGACTATGATATATATATATATCAGGACTATTACATATATATATATATCAGGACTATTTTTTATATATATATATACATATATATATATACGTATATATATATATATACATATATATATATATATACGTATATATATATATATCAGGACTATGAAAGGTAGAGAAAAAAGGCAGACTGGCTAGGGACCTGTAGACTAAAGGGAGAATGTGGTAGTGAGTTCCTTGGTTTGGTTTTGTCTCTTGGCTTTGGCACTAAAGCAGCCTGAAGCCCAGAAACAAAGAGATGCAGACCGAAAAAATTAAAAAGCACCCCCTCTCACTCCCAGTATTGTTCTCGATAGCCACAGAACAGGGAAAAGGCAGCCCTATGGCACAGAAACTGCAGGACAGGACAGAACAGATATTTTAACTATATCTTCCCTACTCTAGGCAAACACCACAAAAGAAACTGTGCCCCTCCCCTTTCTCACGAGGCATTGCAAAGACTGTGGAACTGCTCCATGTAAACATGCACTCATCACAAAGAAGCTGCAGCATCCCTCATCCTCCCTCTCCCCTGGGTACCGTGGATACTATGGGGTGGAACCCTCTTAACCAGTCCCACTCTACAATAACTTCGGGAGAGGGTGAACCCTTCCTTCCCTCCATCTTCCCCATCAAATAGACCATCTCTACCCTGTACTAACATAAGCAGATGTAGCATTCCCTTTTCTTCCCAGCCAGGCACTACAAAGACTGTAGAGGGACCCTGTTCATAATATTTGTCCTGTACGTCTTATATTTAATTAAAAGCTAGAACTTAGGAGGCTGAGCCAGGGAGATTGCTTGGGCCCAGGAATTTAAGGCTACAGTGATCTATAATCACATCACTGCACTCCAGCCTCGGCAACAGAGCAAGGCCCTATCATTCATAGATAGATAAACAAATAGACAAATGGATGGATAGGTAGAGATAAATGCTAGAAAAAAATAGTAAGATCCTTTCAAGTTTACTATTAATACATGACATGAGAAGAATGTTCCTAATTTCACGATTGCTTGACGAATTTACTGTTTTCCTCAATATGTGAGGGTTTTATCACATCATAAAGGGTATTTGTCTTTTAAATCTCTAAAGGCTTTAATTCAGAATCTTTATTAGAGCACTTTTTATTTTATAAAATATGTTGAAGATAACCTTACATTAAAAAAAAATTATATACAATCTTTCAGTTACTTAGGGCTTTCTGACCTGAGATTTTTATAAAATTTTTAATTTACCAAAATTTTAAATTTTGTTAAATGTTGTTCTACAGAAGAAAATGATTTACAATCTTTTCTTAATCCAGCCAGTCTTTATTTTTCAAGTGGAGAATTTAATCCATTTACATTCAAAGTTATTATGGATAGGTGAGGTTTTGTTTCTGTCATATTATTTTACATATTCTTTCCTTTTTCTTTCATTGTGGATTGACAATTATCTGTAGCAATACTTTTGAATTCCTTCTCTTCCTCATTTGTGTGTTTTACCAGTTAGTTTTACATTTTCATGTATTTTCATTATTGTAAATGTTTTCCTTCACTGCCAGATTTAGGACTGCCTTGAGCATTTCTTGTAGGACCTGTCTAGTGATGATGAACTCCCAAGCTTTTGCTTCTCTGGAAAGACTACTTCCTCATTTATGAATAATAATTTTTCTGGCTATAGTATTCTTGGCAAGCAGTTTTTTTTTTTATTTCAGTACTTTGACTATATCAACACATTCTCTCCTAGCCTATAAGATTTCTGCTGAAAAATCAGCTTTTAGTCTAATGGGGGTTTCTTTATAGGTAAACTAGATGCTTTTGTCTTGCTGTTTTTAAAATTCTTTTTTGTCTTTGATTTTAGAGTTTGACTATAATTTACTCCGGAGAAGACCTTTTTGCATTGTATCCATTTGGGGATCTCAGAGCCTCCTGTATCTGGATATCTAAATCTCTTCCTAGACTTGGAAAGTTTTCATCTATTATTTTCTCAGATAGGTTTTCTAACAGTTTCATTCTTTCTTCACCTTTGAGCCCACAAAAATTTGAAATTTGGTTGCTTTATGGTGTCCCATATGTCATGAAGTCTTTGCCCATTCTTTATTTTTGTCTGTATGGGTTTCTTCAAAAGACCTGTCTTTAAGTTCTGAGATTCTTTCTTCTCCTTGAAACCTATTTTGTAAGGTTTCAAATGTGTTTTGTAGTTCATTCAATGGATTCTTCAGTTCAGAAATTCAATTTGGTTCTTTTTTACATCTGTCTTTCTGTTAAATGTCTCATTCATATCCTGAATTGTTTTTCTAATATGTATTATTTTTGAAAAATCTTTTTCTCACTGAGCTTCTTTAGAATAATTTGAATTCTTTTTCTAAGATTTTGTGAATTTCTTTTTGATTGGGATCTGTTGCTGGAGAATTATTGCATTCCTTTGTAAGTGTCATGTTTTCTCGCTTTTTAATGTTTCTTGTGTCCTTACATTGATTTTTATGTATCTGATGTAACAGTTGCTTCTTCCAGTTTTTCTAATTTACTTCCATAGAAGAGGATTTTTTTCCTGAACGTGTATCTATGTTGCTGGTTGTATAACACACTTTGGCTTTGATTCTGAGTACATGCAGTGATATATTCTTTGTATGACTTCTTCGGCTGTAAACAGCATCAGTGGTATCTGTGATTTCCTCAGTGGCTTATGATGCAGTTATTAGTGGAGGCTGTGTTGAAGTTTTGCTGGGGATTGGGACAGCAGGCAGGTCAGTCTTTAGGCCCCAGTGGTGGCAGGAGTGAGGTGATAATGTCTGCCCTTTGGCCCCAGGGCAGCATATGCTGGCACCAGTGGCTAATTCTTGGGTGTCCAAGTAACTTACTCAGATTCTGGTAGTTTCAGCAGTGGGCCGAGTGGGTTCTCAGGGTCCTGGGTAGGCAGCATGGCATGAGTGATGACAGTGGCAGTGGTAGAATGACCCTCTGGGTCCCAAGCAGTCTTTTTTGGTATTGGCAGTGGGTTGCCATGGGCTAGGCAGACCAGTCTCCAGGCATGTGCTATGGTAGCGGCTGCTTAGGTAGGCCCAACCTCAGGCACCTGGGAAAAGTATTCATGTGCCAGTGGTGTTGGACTGGGCTGGGCAATCTCCTAGACCCTGACTGGGTGCCATGGCAAGTGTTAGAGGTGAAACCAGGCCTGTACTCAGGCTCTCTGTTAATAGGTTCAGGCACCAGCCATGGTAGGCAGGGGTAAGGCAATCCCTCGGCCACCAATGGAATGCTCAGGTTGAGGTAGCAGCCATGCTGCTTCCCTGCCACTTGGAAAGGTAGTGCTGCCTTCAATTGCAGGCATCTTGGGCTGGCAGGTGAGGAACATGCCAGTTTTACCCCAGTCTCCGTAGTGATAGCCAGAACCTCAGTCACACCTCATCCCCTCATTCACTCACAATACCTGGGGGCAGCAACCATGCTTCTCTTGTACCACAGCTACACTACTCTTGCACCTCAGCCCCAACACTGCCCAGATGCAGGACACTGCGTAGTCTGTTGGGAGTGTGGCTCTAAAATGTCACCTTGCTGTAGGAGCCAGCATAAGCTCCCTCCTTGGATCAGTGCCATTGCACAATCCAATCCATCCCGCAGCTCCCTGTGTTAGTTTCAGGGCCCACGAGAGTCACAGGGTTCTCCCATGGCTAGTATTCCAGGAGTCCACAGTGAGAATGTGAACTGCTGAGGGTCTCTTACTTACCCTTTCCCTATATTGGGGAGCCTCTCAGCTCCCAGCTGATCCCAGTCAAGCAGGCTGCCTCACTTCCATCTTCTTCCTTGCTTTAGGTATTTCCTGTCACTTTTCTGTTGAATTCCAGTATTCTCTCTTGGATAATCTATCCAAACTGATTAAATACCCACTCTTTTGGTTCTTCTTAGTGGAGCAGATGAGTACAAAATGACACTATTCAGCCATGTTGGAGCCTTCTTTGCTGAAAAAATTAATCTTGCTCATGCCCTAAGTGAAGATGACTGATGATTAACAGCAAAAACAACAGCCAACACCATAGATATCTCGATTTGTTTAGCTTACACAATTCTGACTAAAACATTAACATTAAGCAAACTTTCCACTCAATATGTGCCAAAACCTTTACACCCCAGATCAGCTGCTGACAACAGCAGAGGTTTCAGTGGAAATTTTAAACAAGGACGATCAATAAAGTGTTTCTTCAGAGAATCATAACAGAAGATAAAGCGTGACTTTTCCAGTATTATCCTGAGGACAAAGCACAATCAAAGCAATGGCTACCAAGAGGTAGAAATGGTCCACTAAAAGCAAAAGTGGATTAGTCAAGAGCAAAGGTCATGGCAACAGATTTTGGGGATGCTCAAGGTATTTTGCTTGTTGACTGTGTGGAGAGCCAAAGAATAATAACAACTTCTTTTTATTAAAACGTTTTAGAAAAGTTAGCTAAAGCTTTAGCAGAAAGATACTCAGAAAATCTTTACCAGACAGTCCTCAATCATGACAACATTCCTGTTCAACTCCTCTCACTGAACAAGGGCAATTTTGCAACAATTTCAATGAAAAATCATTAAGCATTCAGCTTACAGTTCTGATTTAGCCTCTTCTGACTTCTTTTTGTTTTCTAATCTTAAAAAATATTTAAAGGGCACCCATATTTCTTCAGTTAATATTTTTAAAATACTGCATTGACATGGTTAAATTCCAGGATCCTCAGTTCTTTAGGGATGAAATGGCTGGTATCATCACTTACAAAAGTGTCTTCAACTTGATGGAGATTGTGTTGAGAAATAAAGTTTAATTTTCTTTTTTTATTATACTTTAAGTTTTAGGGTACATGTGCACAATGGGCAGGTTAGTTACATATGTATACATGAGCCATGTTGGTGTGCTGCACCCAGTAACTCGTCATTTAACATTAGGTATATGTATAATTTTCTATTTTTAACTTTTGATTTCATTTTTCCACAAACTTTTTAAGTCCTTTCATAAAATATCCATCTTTTTTTCTCTCATAGTCACTAAATGTAAGGATTCAACATATTTTATATAGTTGAGAAAATACTCCTAAATAGCCTGTAAGATCTCACATTAAATACAGAAAAATAAAGAAGAATATATGCAAGAGTCAGTTTACATACATTATGAATTTGCAGTATTCACATCAACACTGCAAATTAGTTTTATTGCCACTTAAGAAACAATAAAACTGAGCGTTTAAGAGGCTTAGTAACTTTTGCATAATCACACAACTACCAAGTTACAGAGCAAAGTCTATGTAACTACAAAAGGAATACCATAAACTTACCTCAAATTTATTGAACTCTAGTTAGTTCTTAGCATTGATAACAGCTTCAGTGAAAAGTTAAATGGGTCAGTTATATAAAAAGAACAAAGTCAGAAAAAAACTCTCAAACTACTAGCAATGTTTTAGGCCTCTGAAAACATCGTTTTGCTATGGTGATAGAGTGAACTTTCCACAGAAGTTAAGGTTTCTCTATTACTCTCTGTGAAGTTGATGTGAAATGTCTGGCAAGCTATTTAGATAGTATATCAAAGATAGTTTTCATTAAGTATAATGTGTCTATATGTATTAAATATACCAAAATACCTTGGTTCCTGCCCCCTTTAAAATAAGCATACAATAATCCAGAAGTGGTGGCTCAGGCCTATCATCCCAAAACTTTGGGAGGCCAAGGAGGGAGAATCACTTGAGCTCAAGAGTTCAAGACCAGCCTAGGCACCATATAGAGACCCTGTCTCTAAAAAAAGATTTTAAAAAGTTAGTCAAGTGCAGTGGCATGCACCTGTAGTCCCAGCTACTTGGGAGGCTGAGGTAGGAGGATCACTTGATCCTGGGAAGTCAGGGCTGCAGTGAACTGTGATGGCACCACTGCACTCTAGCCTGGGTGAAAGAGTGAGACCCTGTCTCTAAATAAATAGCCAGATGGCATCTTCTCCACAAATCTACTTCTTTTAATGAACTTCAGTTTAGTCCAAGGAATATATCCTGTTGATTCTCCTTATTATAAAATATTACGCTCTAGCTCATAGTATTTGTTAACAGTTTTCTGCCCTAATATGTGGATTTTCTAAGAAAATGATGTGTGAGTTAATTTAATTTCCAACGTTAGTATTTGAATACTCACACAATTCACCTTTCCTGGTGCGATGTTACACCCCCTGAATCTCATAACTGTAAAAAATTACTTTCCATTACTCTCAAATAAAGTGATGTTAATTTAAGCAGATTTAAAAGGGAAGCACCAAATTGCCAAGGGAACACATTTGGGGTCACTTTGGGAAATAAGTGACTTCTTCCTTATTTATTATAGTGTAATAGTATATTAAACCTTATAACTTATAACTTATAACCATAACTTATAAGTATATCTTGCACCTATAAAAAGTAAAATGTCTTTGTAACGTATACAAAGCTTATTTATAGATTTTCAGCAATTTCTCTATTATACAGCAAAACAAGACGTACTCCCACTACTAATGTTTGAATGCCACTCTCCAATTAGCATAGTGAGTTACAAACAATGGCCCAACAGTTTATGCATAGTTTTAAACTATTAAGTACAATCAGCTATATTTATTTGAAATTCTTGATTAAAAACCAAATATACAAAAGGTAATTTTCATTTTTAATAGCTCAGAAAAAGATTATACAACAAACTGGTAAAATCTGAATAAATTCTATAGTTTAATATATTGTACTAATGTTAATTTTTTAGTTTTGATCACTATGTCATGATTACAAAAGATATTAACACTAAGGCAGGGCAGGGTCAAGATGGCCAACTAGATGCAGTGGTGATCGGAGGCTCCCATCCAAAAGAGCCAAAACAGCAGGCGAATCCTGCACTAGAAGCTGAGGTACCCAGGTTCTGTCATCAGGACTGACTCGGTGGTTGGCATGACCCATAGACAGGAAGGAAGAGCAGTGTGGTGCAGCGGCCCACTTGGGAGCCACAATGTGCAGGGAAGCCCCCACCCACCAGCCAAAGGAGGTGGTGAGTGAGCATGCTACCCAGCCTGGGAAACCATGCTTTTTCCATGGAACTATGCAACCCAAAGATCGGAAGCTCCCACTCATGAGCCCACGTCACCAGGGCCTAAGGTCCCAACCATGGAGCCATGCAGATTCTCAACAGCCACTCAACTAGAATTATCTTAAGCCTGCCCAGTTCCTGGGGGGAGGGACAGCCATCACCACAGCTGTGGCTGCCTGCTGAGCCATCTGAATTCTTTGTGGGAAGGGTGGCAACCAACACTGGGACTGCTAGCTGCCTAACACACTAAGTTCCCAGGGCAAGAGAAGGGCAGCAGCCATCTCTATAGCTCCAGGCTATGCTTTTCCCCTGCTAGAGCCACGGAGACAGACGGCTGGGTCCCTAGAGGTATTCCCCACAGCCCAACACACTGGCTTTGGCAGATTGTGGCCAGAGTGCCTCTTTAGGCCTGACCGTAACCCTTCCCTCCTCATTGAGTGGGTCTTCCCTGCAGGAACTCCAACAACTCCAGCCAGGGGCTCAAGGACAGAACTCTGATCTCCCTGGGACTGAGCCCCTAGGGGAGGGCTGGTTGTAGTCTCCATGGACCAGCAGACTTAGTCTTTCCTCCTGCTACTTCTGAGGAATCCGGGCAGCCCAGTCAAGTGGGTTTCCCCCAGTTGTAGCACACCCCCTCCACCAAGGGACAGCCAAAGTGCATTATTAAATGAGTTCTGCTCCCTGTGCCATCCAACCGGGTAAGACCTTCCAACAGGGGTTGTCAGACACCCTATACAGGAGCATCCCTACTGGTAACAGATTGGTGACCCTTGAAGTCAGAGATCCTAGAGGAAGGAGCAGACAGTCATCTTTGCTGTTCTCCAGCCTCCTCAGGTGACATTTCCAGGTGTGTGAGTGAACCAGATGAATAGAGCCTGAAGTAAACCCCAGCAAACAGCAGCCATGCAAAAGAGGGACCTGACTATTGAAAGAAAAACAAACAGAAAGCAATGACAACAGCATCACAAAAAAAAAAAAAAAAAAAAAAGTCCCCACAAAATCCTCATCCAAGTGTCAGTAGCCTCAAAGGTCAAAACTAGACAAACTCATGAAGATGAGAAAGAATCAACAAAAACACACTGAAAACCCAAAAGGCCAGAGTGCACCTTATCCTCCAAATGATCACAATGCCTCTCCAGCAAGGGCACAGAACCCTGGATGGAGGATGGGATGGATGAAATGACAGAAGTAGGCTTCAAAAGTTGGGTAATAACAAACTCCACTGAGATAAAGAGCATGTTCTAACCCAATTCAAAGAAGCTATGGACCTTGATAAAAGGTTACAGGAACTGCTAATTAGAATAACCAGCTTAGACAGGAGCCTAAATGACCTGAGAATGCTGAAAAACACAGCACAAGAACTTCGTGAAACATACACAAGTATCAATAGCTGAATTGATCAAGCAGAAGAAAGAATATCAATTTGAATAACATCTTGCTGATATAAGGCAGGAAGACAAGATAAGAGAAAAAAAGAATGAAAAGGAACAAATAAAACCTCTGACAAATACAGGACTATATAAAAAGACCAAACCTACTATTGACTGGAGTACCTGAAAGAGAAGGAGAGAATGGAACCAAGTTGGAAAATGCACTTCAGGTTATTCACTCCAGGAGAAATTCTCCAACCCAGCAAGAGAGACCAACGTTCAAATTCAAGAAATACAAAGAACATCACTAAGATACTCCATGAGAAGATCAACCCCAAGACACACAATCAACAGATTCTCCAAGGTCAAAATGAAGGAAAAAATATTAAGGGCAGCCACAGAGAAAGTCCAGGTCACCTACAAAGGGAAGCCCATCAGACTAACAGCTGATCTCTCTGCAGAAACCCTCCAAGCCAGAAAAGACTGGGAGCCAATATTCAACATTCTTGAATTTTCAGCCCAGAATTTCATATCCAGCCAAACTAAGCTGCATAAGCAAAGGAGAAATAAAATCCTTTCCAGACAAGCAAATGCTGAGGGACTTCGTCACCACCAGGCCTGCTTTGCAAGAGCTCCTGAAGCAAGCACTAAATATGAAAAGGAAAAACCGGTACCAGCCCCTGCAAAAACACACCAAAATATAAAGACCAATGACACTATGAAGAAACCGCATCAACTAGTGGGCAAAATAGCCAGCTAGCATCACGATGACAGGATCAAATTCAATAACAATGTTAACCCAATAACAATGTAAATGGGTTAATGCCCCAATTAAAAGACACAGACTGGCAAACTGGATAGAGTCAAGACCAATTGGTGGCTGTATTCAGAAGACCCACCTCACATGCAAAGACACACATAGGCTTAAAATAAAAGGTATGGAGAAAAGTTTATCCTCAAATCGAAAGAAAAAAAAACAGTAGTTGCAATCCTAGTTTCTGACAAAACAGACTTTAAACCAACAAAGATCAAAAAAGACAAAGAAAGGCATGACATAATGGTAAAGGGATCAATTCAGCAAGAAGAGCTAACTATCCTAAATATATATGCACCCAATACAGGAGCACCCAGATTCATAAAACCAGTTCTTAGAGACCTACAAAGAGACTTAGAGATGCACACAATAATAGTGGAAGACTTTAACACCCCACTGTCAATATTAGATCAACGAGACAGAAAATTAACAAGGATATTCAGGGCTTAAACTCAGCTCTGGATCAAGTGGACCTAATAGACATCTCAGAACTCTCCACCCCAAATCAACAGAATATACATTCTTCTCAGTGTCACAACGTACTTATTCTAAAATCAACCACATAATTGGAAGTAAAACACTTCTCAACAAATGCAAAAGAACTGAAATCATAAACAGTATCTCAGACCAGAGTGCAATCAAATTAGAACTCAGGATTTAAAAACTCACTCAAAACCACAAAACTACATGGAAATTGAACAACCTGTTCCTGAATGACTCCTGGGTAACAAAATTAAGGCAGAAATCAAGAAGTTCTTTGAAACCAATGAGAACAAAGAGACAGTGTACCAGAATCTCTGAGACACATCTAAAGCAATGTTAAGAGGGAAATTTATAGCGCTAGAAAACTAGAAAGATCTCAAATCAACACCCTAACATCACAATCAAAAGAACTAGAGAAGCAAGAGCAAACAAATCCAAAAGCTAGCAGAAGACAAGAAATAACTAAGATCAAAGCAGAACTGAAAGAGATAGACACACAAAAAACCCTTCAAAAAAACAAGGAATCCAGGAGCTGATTTTTTGAAACGATTAACAAAACTGATAGACTGCTAGCAAGGCTAATAAAGAAGAAAAGAGAAGAATCAAATAGACACAGTAAAAAATGATAAAGGATACTATAAACACCTCTATGCAAATAAACTAGAAAATCTAGAAGCAATGGATAAATTCCTGGACACATACACCCTCCAAAGATTAAACCAGGAAGAAGTTGAATCTTGGAATATACCAATAACAAGTTCTGGAATTGAGGCAATAATTAATAGCCTACCAACCAAAAAAAGTCCAGGACCAGACGGATTCACAGCCGAATTCTACCAGAGGTACAAAGAGGAGCTGGTACCATTCCTTCTGAAACTATTCCAATCAACAGAAAAAGAAGGAATCCTCCCTAACTCATTTTATGAGGCCAGTATCACCCTGATACAAAAGCCTGACAGAGACACAACAAAAAGAGTTTTAGACCAATATCCCTGATGAACATCGATGTGAAAATCCTCAATAAAATACTGGCAAACCAAATACAGCAGCACATCGAAAAGCTTATTCACCAAGATCAAGTCAGCTTCATCCCTGGGATACAAGGCTTGTTCAACCTATATGAATCAATAAACATAATCCATCACATGAACAGAACCAATGACAAAAACCACATGATCATCTCAATAGATGCAGAAAAGGCCTCAATAAAATTCAACATCCTTCATGTTAAAAACTCTCAATAAACTAGGTATTGATGGAACATATCTCAAAATAATAAGAGCTATTTATGACAAACCCACAGCCAATATCATACTGAATGGGCAAAAGCTGAAAGCATTCCCTTTGAAAACAGGCTCAAGGCAAGGATTCCCCCTCTCACCACTCCTATCCAACATAGCATTAGAAGTTCTGGCCAGGAAAACAGGCAAGAGAAAGAAATAAAGGGTATTCAACTAGGAACAGAGGACATCTAATTGTCTCTGTTTGCAGATGACATGATTCTACATTTAGAAAACCCCATTGTCTCAGCCCAAAATCTCCGTAAGCTGATAAGCAACTTCAGCAAAGTCTCAGGATACAAAATCAATGTGCAAAAATCACAAGCATTCCCATACACCAACAACAGACAAGCAAGGAGCCAAATCATAAGTGAATTCCCATTCACAATTGCTACAAGAAAATAAAATACCTAGGAAAACAGCTAACAAGACATGTGAATAACCTCTTCAAGGAAACATACAAACCACTACTCAAGGAAATAAGAGAGGACACAAACAAATGAAAAAACATTCCATCACCCATAGGAAGAATCAATATCGTGGAAATGGCCACAATGCCCAAAATGATTTACAGATTCAATGCTATTCCCAAACTACCATTGACATTCCTCACAGAATTAGAAGAAACCTTTAAACTTCATATGGAACAAAAAAAATTACTTGTATAGCCAAGATAAACCTAAGCAAAAAGAACAAAGCTGGAGGCATCAAGTACCTGACTTCAAACTATACTACAAGGATACAGTAACCAAAACAGCATGGTGCTGGTACCAAAACAGACATATAGACCAATGGAATAGAACAGAGACCTCAGAAATTACAACACATGTCTACAACCATCTGATCTTCAAAAAACCTGACAAAAACAAGCAATGGGGAAAGGATTCCCTATTTAATAAATGGTGCTGGGAAAACTGGCTAGCCATATGCAGAAAATTAAAACTGAACCCCTCCCTTACACCTTATACAAAAATTAACTCAAGATGGCTTAAAGACTTAAATGTAAAACCCAAAACCATAAAAACCCTAGAAGAAAACTTAGGCAACACCATTCAGGACATAGGCATGGGCAAATACTTCAGGATGAAAACACCAAAAACAATTGCAACAAAAGCTAAAATTGACAAATGAGATCTAACTAAAGAGCTTCTGCACAGTAAAAGAAACTATCAGAATGAACAGGCAACCTACAGAATGGGAGGACAATTTTACAATCTACCCCCCCCAACAAAGATCTAATATCCAGAACCTACAAGGAACTTAAACAAATTTGCAAGAAAAAATACACACAATCCCATCAAAAAGTGGGCAAAAGATATAAACAGACACTTCGCAAAAGAAGACATTTATTTTTGTGGCATATGAAAAAAAGCACATCACTGATTATTAGAGAAATGCAAGTCAAAACCACAATGAGATACCATCTCATGCCAGCCAGAATGATGATTATTAAAAGGTCAATAAACGATAGATGCTGGTGAGGCTGTGAAGAAACAGGAACACTTTTACACTGTTGGGAGTGTAAATTAGTTCAACCACTGTGAAAGACAGTGTGGCGATTCCTCAAGGATCTAGAACCAGAAATACCATTTGACCCAGTAATCGTGTTACAGCATATATACCCTAAGGAATATAAATCATTCTACCATAAAGACACATGAACACACATGTTTATTGCAGCACTATTTACAATAGCAAAGACTTGGAACCAACTCAAACGCCCATCCATGATAGGCTGGATAAAGAAAATGTGGTACATATACACCACGGAATACTGTGCAGCCATAAAAAGGAATGAGATCATGTCCTTTGCAGGGACATGGATGAAGCTGGAAGCCATCGTCCTCAGCAAACTAACACAGGAACAGAAAACCAGACACCACATGTTCTCACTCATAAGTGGGAGCTGAACAATGAAAACACATGGACACAGGGAGGGGAATAACACACACTGGGGCCTGTGGGGGATTGGGGGATGAGGGGAGGGAGAGCATCAGGACAAACAGCTAATGCATGTGGTGCTTAAAACCTAGATGATGGGTTGATAGGTACAGCAAACCACCATGGCACACGTATACCTATCTAACAAACCTGCACGTTTTGCACATGTATCCTGGAGCTTAAAGTAAAATAAAAATAAAACACTAAGACAAGTTGGGCAAAGGGTATATAAGAACTGTACTATCTTTGCAACTCTTCTATAAGTCTAAAATTCAAGACAAAAAGTCAGAAAAGAAAACCCTCTCTTATCAAACATACACTTTTCTCTTGTGTGTGTGTGGTGTGAAAAGAGGCCAATGCAAGTAGCCAGAGTGAAGTATATTGTTGGACACAAGTAAATCTTACCAGCTCAAAAACTTATAGAAAATATATCACTATTGATATGGCACTAATTCTTAGATTAAAAATTTCTAACAAGGTTAATATTTAGTGGCCAGCATTGTGTTTACACATTTCTAAACAGCATCAAATAGTACAAGCTACTGGAAACCAGTAGGAAAGAATATCTAATTTGACTTTGAAGCTAAATAGCTATGTGAGCTCACATAATAGAAATGAAGGAATTACAGGAAAACTTAAACATCCCTTTTATTCCCCCAAATTATTTCAATGAGTTTGAGTGACTTTTTATAATCCAATTACTCAAATCAACCCAGAAATCTAAACTGTTGAATATGAGAGAAATGCTGGTTCAAACAAGATTAAGAAAAAAAAAAACATTGATTCACTTAATTGAGAAGGCCAGAAAGAATGCTAGCTCCATACAGGATTGGATTCAGAGGCCCAATGATGTCATCAGAAATTGGTTTCTCTCCAGCTCTTGGCTCTGTTTTCCACTGAGTTGGCCTCTTTCTCTGACTTCACATCATGGCCCCTGACAGCTCCAGGATCATAATCTCTCATGATTAGCTCCAACTGGACTATCTTGGCTGCCACATATAACCCTGAATCACTGTGGCCAAGGAGATACACTCTAGTCTGATTAGCCAGACCTGAGGCCCATTCTTAGCCCTGACTGAACTGTGGTTTTCACCCCCAGTGTAAAATTTCTGTTATTTTCAGGTGAGTGCATTTCAACTAATACAGATTTTGATACCAGGAAATAAAGCAGTGTAGAAAACCGACTGGTTTAGTCAAAAGATAAAGGATACAGAACAGAGAAGATCCTATTATTTCTTTCTAGTAAGTTGGTAATCTTTTTACACTATATTGAGTATATCCATTAAACTATGGCCTTCTTTATGTTGAAACTCTGTCAATGTGCCAACCAAGGCTATAGCATTACAGACTTGGTAAGAAACATGTTTACAGTGTTTTTAATACTGCTTAAGGCCATCAACAAAATCTTATAAGAGACAAACGGGTTGAATGTGGCCCACTGTAAGCACCTAAAGAAGTAAAAGTAGCTTAAGAGGATTCTTTTCTGTAGTCCAAAATTATGAAATTCTTTAGGTTACAGAAATGAATTACCTACTTTAATAAATACTAATGCTGGTACAGGTTGGAAAGTAGGTAGTTTGGAACTATATAAGATTAAGCCACAAGAAAGACATGAGACTTAGTTCCAATTAAGGATTCTCTGCCTGAGAAAGGATACAACATATTGATGTCCACTAACCCAAGGTTATTGCTTCAGATCTCTTCCAGGGGCAGAGCAAATGTAGATAGAAGCCATTCAACTAAAATTCTAGAAAACAGTGATTTGTTGCTTAGGAGACCAAAGTCCCAAACTCAAAGACCATGACCACACTAATATCCGCTGGTGTGGTTATTATGCAATGAAAACTACAAATACATATGGACCAAAAGCCTACTAAAACTTGAAGAAAATAATAAATTAAAGAAATTCCAAGCTTTATCATAAACAGCTGTAACTTAAATCTTAAATCCCTTGGACACACTTTACAGAAAGTAAGCTACTATATCTGTGTAGTGCCAGAAAGGGCATCCTATCTCATGTCCATCTCATATAAAAATTGATGGATGTGAGTAATCTCCCCAGGAGACAGGACATGGGGTAATAGAGGAAGATTGACAAGTGAATTTATTCCAAAGAGCAGAACTGGATGCTGCTATAATGTAACACAAGTAGTCACTGCACTGCCAGCTCAGAAAGTCCTCATTATTTCCAGCCAGCAGGCTATGGTTTATGCCATGTTCCAGTGAACCATGTGTGCTACTGCCCTTTTCCACAATTTTCATTGTGCTTATCTTGTTATTTCTCTACTACTTTATATTAAATACGTTAAGGGAAGATAACAGTATCTTAGCCTTAATACAATTAGAAGCTACAACTATATAAGAGAAAGAGCAACTGAACCAAAAATCCGGAATTATAGCAGTGAAGACTTTGAACCACCTCATTTGGGGAAAACTGAATGTATTTCATGCTGGTGTGAGCATTGTAAGGGTGTGTATCTAGTTGGGAAGAAGCTAAATTTGGATGTGAAGTCATTAAAGGGGTAAAATATATTAAACATTTGCTTAAATCCTCAACACCTATCCCAAACTTTCCCCGTTGTATAATAGCACTAGAGTTTGAATATTGACTTCTATTTGAAGAAGAGTTCCTGAATTGCCCTACTCAATGAGGATAATCTCTTCTCTCCAGCTGGTAATTAGTTCAAAACTGAGGATCAAGCCAATGATTCATTCAAGGATAAATTATCTGTATTACAATGAAGTACTTATATTTAATGTTTGATGCAAAGGTGCTTTCTCTATCACTGGACATGAACAGGAAGTCAATGGGGTGAAGCCAGAGCAGAAGATGACTGAGCAGAAATTAACAAAGTACATCAGTCCCAGCATGTCCTTGAGGAGTACCTGGAACAACTAATCTTGGGAGTCTGTGCTTCCTCTAGAGTACCAGTCATGTAAGATTTAAAATGTTATTATATTTATTTTTTTTTAAGAGACAGGGTCTTGCTATGTTGCTCAGGCTGAACACAAATTTTTAAATGTTATTTTTTAAGTCAGGTTTTCTCTTACTTGCAGCCAAAAACACCCTGACTGATAGGCTATCTATATGCTAATGACACTCTGTATCAGTTGAAAATTGCAGTCAGCTGCAAGAAACAGAAATCTGAATAAGGGCTGCTTAAACACATTAGGGGTTTGGCTTTTCTCCAGAAAGATGACATTTGGAGGTACATAGTCCAGAGCTGACACACTGACTATATTCCAGGCTTCCTCTAACATTTTGTTCATCCTCCTTTAGCATGTGTTTTTTACATTATCACAAGTTAGATACATCAGTATTTTAATCAAGAAGAAAATAGCAAAAGATCAATGAGTCTCCTCCCCTTTTTAGTTTTAGTTCTCAGAATTACCTCACAATTACTATATACATTTTATTGACAGAACTGTGTCATGTGACCATCCAATGTGCAAGGGAAATGCAGATTTTATAGCTGAACCTATTTATACTACCGAAACAAACAGAATTGTATTCATAAGGTAGAAGGGAAGAATGATATTAGGTAGGCAAACTAGCCATCTCTGCCACATCCCCCAATTTATGTTTCCAGCTCAGATCTCCCCTTTGATCTCTTGACTTATATATCAAACTTACCTTTTAAACTCTGCATGCTTGTGGATTATAAACACCTCAAACTGAATATGAAAAAATAAAGCTACTGATCTCCACATCCAATCTGCCCCTCTGTGATAGTTAATTTTGTGTACCAACTTGACTGGGCCACAGTATACCCAGATATTTGGTCCAACATTATTCTGGATGTGTCTGGTGAGAGTGGTTTTGGATGAGAATAACTTTTGAATCTGTAGACTGAGTGAAGCAAGTTGCCCTCCATAATGTGAGTGGGGTTCACCAATCACTTGAAGATTTAAAAGAATAAAAGGGCTTATTAAGAGGGAATTCCTCCTGCCTAACTGCTGAACTGGGACATCAGTCATCTCCTGCCCTCACATTAGAACATACACCATTGGCTCTCCTAGCTCTCCAGCTTAATAAGTGAATATTTTGAACTTCTCAGCTTTCTAGTCATGTGAATCAATTCCTTATTTTATATATCTAAACTGTTGCATGAAATATATATATATAATTTTCCATTTCTCTGGAGAACTTATTTGTCCTGTTTTTCTAGAGAACCCTAATATACCTTCCTAAAGTCATTCCCATCTCAGTAAATACTGCTACCACTTAGCCATTGAATGGCCCTACCATTTACCCAAGTGTACCTATAGAAACCTAGTAATAATTCATTCAACTGTTATTCACCCCTTTCTGTGCATCGAATTTATCACCACATTGAGTCAGTGCTTCCTTCCAGTGTATTTTAAATTCACTTCTCTACAACTCCAATGCCATCACCTTGGTGAAGTCACCGTTCTCCATTTAGACTCCGGAAATGTCTTCTAACAGATTCCACTGCTTCTTCTCTTAGTCCCTTCCAGTGAAATTTCCAGGTAGCTTTTAGAGTAATCTCTTAAATCTGTTAATCAGATGATACTGTCCTGATCAACATTTTTCAATGGCTTACCATTGCATTTTATTTTACCATGAGCTACAGGGTTGCATAAAGTGGTTCCTCTGTCTCTCTCCAACCTTATTTCATTCTCCTTCTTGCTTACTGCATTTCAGCCACACCATTTTTTTTTTCTTTTCTTCAAATATACCAAGCCCTTTGTAATATCTACCTCTAGCTTTTTCATGTGGCTGGATTATTCTTTTTAGATCTTCTCTGGCTTTGCCCATCTTCTCCAGTCAATCATTCATTATTTAATTATATGGTCCTTCATAGCAGTTACTCACAATCTATCATCCAAATTTGTGATTATTTTTAATTTAACATTGTCTCACTCCCCAACTATAATATGCACTCCACCAGGACAAGAAACTAGTCTTTGAAGTTAGTTGATATGGCTAAGTCCTAGCACAATGCTAGCACTTAATCAAAGCCCAGAAAGTTTACTGAGTGAATTTATTCATTCATTCAACAAATATTTATTAAGGTCTTAGAAGGAACTGTTCCAGGCACTAGGGATGCAGCAGTGAATTAAAGGGCCAGAGTACTGCTTTTATGGAGTTTACCCTTTAAGAAGGAAGACAGAGATTAAACAAATAAGTGGTATGTCAGAAGGAGAAGCTTTTTTAATGAAAAGAGCCCTCTGGACATTTATTCAGACTATTTTCTCTTTCTCTGGACTTAGACAAAGTCTGGATGCTAAGAGAATACTAGAGGGTTTGGCACATACCATCCCTTCCAAATGAGCCCTTGGAGCTTGCAAATGCCATCATGCATCCTGGGCAACTGAGTGAAGTGTCAGTTATCCTGACATCTATACAAGAGGCTAATATTGTCTATGGACCACTGGGGGCTAAATGCTTGTTGACTGAGATAATGATCAGATAGACAAACATACAACAGTCAAACTGAAGATTCACAATCTTGATTATGCCAAGGCCAAAAAAAGTCAACAAGACGGAATATGATGTACTGATCACAAATGCCAAAATGCTGAACCAAAAGGAAGCTGGAGTTGTATTGAGAAGAGAAAAATAGAATAAATGGGATACCAGATTAGATTACTGCCTGTCAGCCAAGCTTATGTAGGACTGGCTGCCAGTTGTGGAAACATGAAGGACAAATGGCATGCCATCCCAAACCACCACCCGAGCTTCTTGCCAAGGTTGCCTGTGCATACACAGCTGGGCCTCCCTTGGCAAACTGGTTGATGTTCTCTCTCCATTTATTAACAATTGCTTCATTGTTGTTGATACTAAGTACCAAATAATTCTAACATTTTTTATAGCTGATGAAATTAATTTCCAAATTCAGACTCTGGGGGTTATTTTGCCAATAATTTCTTGCCCAGATTTGAGATGATATTCATTTTCAATGTGACTGTATGTTCACAAGCTCTAGTGATGTCTTTGAGTCATGCATTTCAGCCTCAGTGCTACATGCTTTGAGAGTCTACTTGACACAATGAGCGGAAGCCATATGTACATGGAGGGAAGTCTAAGCAAATGTTTCACTGAACAACAACAATAACAACAATGTTTTAAAAACTAATATTTACTGAAACAGGTACTTTTCTAAGCATTTTATTATGCATTATTTTCCTCAGTCCAACGGAACTGTTAAATAGGTACAATTAGTTTCTCTCTTTTACAAAAACAGGAAATAGGCAAAGAGGAAACATATCTGAAGTGTGGACCCGTTGTTTTGGAGGAGGTGGAAAAGCAAACTGGTGGTAGGGAGGAAAGTACCAGGATAGCAAATAACAAATTAATTACTTAGGTTTTATTCAATACATTTTACCAGTATGGGGTTCAAATTGACCATAAATGAATAGTCCGTCCCTTTCTTTAAGAAATCATGGAAAATGTTTTGCTGTGCCTCATAACCAGCACTTCTTGTTACTCCATATAAACATTTATAAGGGTAGATTATTTCATCATCACTGCAACACTCATCAGAAGCTAGTCAGGAATACATTGACAAGCCAATCTACATGGAAACTGTGCATTGCCCCATCGTATCTATGAGACTATGGGATGCTGGGAATGTATTCTACTCATTTTTCTATCCCCAATACTTTACGTGGGCCTGACACATAGAAAGCAATTACTAAATGCTTTTTGAGTGAACAAGTCCACAATTCTATTAGCTCCCACAAATAAAAGAGGGTGTGCACTTATTAAGAGTACAAACCCTACAATTGGGGCAGAATAGCAAATAGATTTCATCTCATCAGCCAACACCAAGAGAAAGGTAGTGGCTGCCTATACTGATGTGTTGAGTAGGATTTTGACACTGCATCAGGTCTTTGTATAGAAAAGATCCTTCGACATGTTTGATTAATGTCTTTCAAGTGTTTAAGAACAAAGACATGGAAATATACATGTCATGTAATTGAAGCTGTTAAGATCTTTCCAGATAACTAAAAGAAGTCAGAATATATGATTTAATCAGTGATTTCTCCATAATATGAACAATTAAAATTGTCAGGTATGCAAGTATTATAATTCTTTTTTGATATTTGCTCTAAGGATTGAAACATGGAACAACGTTACAAAAATTACAAACACAAATGCACTTAAGTGCCTTCTCTCATTAAAATCAACCTAATTTAGCTGCATCAGAGAGTCCTAGATTAATGAGAACACACAAAAATCGGGACCATTATTTTTATATTCAAATTTTCTTAGCAAATCCTTAGGTGTATGTAATTTCAGTTAATCTCACAAGTCCAAAGTCCACATCAAATGTTGTCTTGCAGTCTGCTTTAAGTCCCTGTCTTCTGCATCCAATAAGAGGCAGAGAAAGCTTCATTGTAGCTACACAATTGTCTTTACTGAAGTCAGGAGAAAGGTGGCCTTGGATCTTTTTGTCATACTGGAATGAAGGCAAATATATTCACTTAAATTTATTTTGGCTTTATTTTTCTTTATAGAAAGTTTGAAGTATAATTTCAACTTGACAGTTTTGCACAAATATCACTCCTTAATTTTGATTCATTCTATTTTCTGCAGAAGTTTGTTCATAACCTACAATGTGCTAGGTTGGGGATACAAGTAGAACGTGTTCCTTATCCTTAAGCTTAGTCTACTACAAACTAATCAAAGAAAAAGTACATACACACACATTTTTAAAGCCTCTTTTCCTCTTTTCCCATATATTCTTAGATATAACACCAAAACCTATAAAAGAATAAATTGACTTTACCAAAATTGAAAACTTTGGCTCTTCAAAAGACACTGTTAAGAGAACTAAAAACAAGCCACAAACTGAGAAAACTTGCAAAGCATATATCTGAAAAAGGACTTGATTCTAGAATATATAAACAATACTCAAAACTCAATAAGTAAACAAACTGTCCATTTTTTAAATGGCAAAATATTTGAACAGACACTTTAGTAAAGGTAACAAATAGATAGCAAAAAAAGTATGTGAGAAGATGTTCAACATTATCAGTAACTAAGAAAAAGCCAAATAAAAGCACTATGAGATACTGCTATAAATCTATTAGAATGTCTAAGATTAAAGATGGACCATGCCAAGTGTTGATGAGTATGTAGAGAAACTGAAACACTCATACATTGATAGGAAAGTAAAATGGTACAAACACTTTGGAAAATAATTTGGCAGTTTCTTAAAAAGTTAAACATTAAATATAACACCTAAAGTACAAGCAAAGAAAAAAATAGATAAATTAGATTTCATCAAAATGAAAAACCTTTGTGTTTCAAAGGCTATAATCAAGACAGTGAAAAGACCACCTGTAGACTGGGAGGAAACTTTTGAAAACCACATATCTGATAAGGATCTAGTGTACAGAATATATTAAGAACTCTTCCAATTCAACAATAAAAAGACAAAGAGCCCAATTTAAAAACGGGCAAATAATTTGAATAGCCATTTCTTCAAAGAGATATACAAATGGCCAATAAGCCCATGAAAAGATATTCAACATCATTAGTCATTAGGGAAATGCAAATCAAAACTGCAGTGTTGCTATTTCACGTTGACAAGGATGGCTGTAATAAAGAGAGACAGATAGTAACAAGTTCTGGTGAGAATGTGGAGAAACAGAAACCCCCACACACTACTGGTCATGATATAAAACAGTGCAGCTACTTTGTAAAACAGTCTGACAGCTCCTCAAGAGGTCAAACACATTAACAAAAAAGTTATCATATGTCTTAGTCCATTCTGTATTGCTATAACAGAATACCTGAGATTGGGTAATTTATAAAGAAAAAAGGTTAATTTGCCGCATGATTCTGGTGGCTGGAAAATCCAGGATTGGGCAGCTGCATCTGGTGATGGCCTCCGGCTGCTTCAACTAATAGCAGAAAGTGGAAGGGGAGCTGCATGTGCAAAGAGCTCACATAGCTAGAGAGGAAGCAAGAGAGTAAAACCAAAGAAGACAGGCTCTTCCAACAGTCTGCTCTCTCCGATTGTTAATCCATTCCCATGAGAGTGAGAATTCACCCACTACCAAGCCATTCATGAGAGACCCACCCCTACAACTCAAACATCTCCCACTAGGCCCCACCTCCCAACACCACACAGCAGGGAGTACATTTCAACATGAGTTCTGGTGGGGACAAACAAATCATATCCAAATCACAGCACCATGTGAGCCCACAATTCTACTCCTATCCGCACCTAATTGAAAACATATTCACACAAAAACTTTTACATGAGTTTCCATAGCAGCATTACTCATAATAACTAAGAAGTGGAAACATAAATATCCATCAATTAAGGAATAAATAAACAAAATATGGTGTATCCTTATAATGTATCCATCCTTATAATGGAGTATTATTCAGCCTTAAAAGGAATGAAATACTGATACATGCTACAACATGAATAAACCTTGAAAACACTATGCTAAGTGAAAAAAGTCAGACACAAAAGACTACATATTACACGATTCCATTTATCTGAACTGTCTCGAATAGGCAATTCTGTAGGGACACAAAGTAGATTAGTGGTTCCAGAGGCTGGAGGGAGGGGGAAATTTGGAAGTGACTGCTAATGGGTACAGAAGTTTCTTTGTGGAGGAGAGTTATAAAAATATTCTGGAATTAGTGATGATTGTTATAATAACTTGTGAATATAAAAAAACTGAACTATACACTTTAAAAGGAAGAATCTTATGGCATATGAATTTATCTCAACTAAAAAAAATTAACCATATCCTATACTGGCCAACCATTCCACTACCAGGTATTTACACAGAGATGAAAACATATGTCCATACAAAAACATGTATACCAATGTTTATAGCAGTTATATCTGCAATTGTGAAAAAATAATCCAAATGTCCATCAACCAGATAAAGACTATCATATGTGGTGTACACATACAATGGAATACTATTCAGTAATAAAACTTTATAAACAATTGATGTTATGAACCACATGGATAAATCTCAAAATACATATGCTGCATGAAAGAAGCCAAACCAAAAAAAAAGCAACAAAAATGCATACTGCACAATTTCATTTATATACAATTCTAGGAAATGCCAACTAATGTATAGTAACAGAAAGCAGACCACGGTTGCCTGTGAATATAAGAAGGGTTGCAAAGCGCATGATGAAATTTCCAAAAATGATGAATCTGTTCATTATCTTGGTTGTAGTGGTGGTTTCACAAGTATAATTGAAATAGCCAAGTAAAAATTAGTCCCTAGAGAATCTCCCACCAGCCTGCGCTCTGGGAGGATGGGGTGTAGCCTTGGGAAGTTCGCATCGTTTGCCACAGGGAGGAGCCTGGCCTCTCCAGTTCCTGGGGGGTGACTAGAATTCAGTCTGTGAGGTGGAGAGTCTATCAGCAGGATTCCATCTCACTTTTTTGAGTTGTTTCTCCTTTTTCTTTTTTGCCCAATAAATTCTGTCCCCCCTCACCCTTCAAAGTGTCTGTCAGCCTCATCTTTCCTGGTCCTGTGACAAGAACTCGTTTTTTTCTACAACATAATCATATATCAAAACATCAAATTGTGCACTTAAAATACGTGCAATGTAGAGTATGTCTGCTATACTTCAATAAAGCTGTTTTTAAAACATAAGCAATCTGCCACAAAATGTTTTCTGTGCTATGCTATTCCACTTCCCTTTGATTTTTGGAGGACTCAAAAGGCATACTCCTGTTCTAATGTGGCTGGCACCTAGTGACTCACCAAGGGATACTGGCAGAAACACTGAAGGCACAGCAACTCCATACCAAACTTCACCCTGCAGAGGTGTAGAAGAGACTGATGGCACCAGCAACAGTACTGATGCTAACCTCATTTGTCCAGAGGTGCTTTGCTGGGACCGTCTGGTTAGTCTGCTTTGCTCCCTGCTTCCTTTGGACTGTAGGGGTGTGGCTTCATTGATTCTCATCATCCTCTCTGTTCCCAATTCATCCCAAACCCAGAAAATGTCATGAACCTCAATGACATGTAAGTTTCTTCACAAGATGTGGAAAGTTAAAATTTCGGACTCATAGAATCATCATCTTCTAATGTCACCACACTATATAGCTCCCTTGATTGCCACTGATTGTGTAAAAAGAAAAATCAAGAAATCTACATTGCATACCAATTTGTAGTATATTTCCAAAATGATACATGCTGTGTCACTCTGACACTGAATGAGCCACAGAGAGGGGCTTGCACAACTGTAGGTTTGCTGAGTCACGAGCTTCCGAACAGGGGCTTTTTAAGTGTTCTGGGCCCTGCCTGTACACACCACAGGGATTAGGGGCATGCTTAGTTTGGAGACATTTTACAGTAACAAAATACTACTTGTTTAAGGCCTGTTCATTACTGGTCTGCTTTTTTTCCTAAGCAATACAGCTTAACTAGCCTGAAAGTCAATGCTTGAAGCCCGAAGGAGAATGAGAGCTGCCCAAAAACGCTGAAATGAGGAAAGATTCTTCCTAAGGAGCTGATAAAAGAATGTAGCCCTCCTCCACTCCCCTCAACAAAGAAAAGCTCATGAAAAGGTTACTTTCCTTGTGATTAACAGTCTTCACAATTAAAATTTTTAAGTGGCTGATTGAAGGATAATATAGCAGATTTCATTCAGCCTCGCATACCTCAAGGGAAACTCAGCTTTCCTTTATTACTTTTACTGCACGTGCATGTTTTCCCTTAGAAATAAAAATTAAACCTTTGTACAATTGCTTCAAATAGCACTTTCTCTTCATGCTAATAATGGTTTTCACGAAACAGCTGTACCAAATTAAAATGTTCCTTTTTTAAAATTTCATAGAGTTCAAGAAACTGATGTAAAATACGAATATGTATCAGGATAAATAAACATCCATTGCTAACCATTCATCTTCTAAGTACCACGGAGTGCTTCCCTCACCTCACCTTCCTATTTCTTGACCTTTTGGGTGATTACTGTTATCAAAAAAATTCACAAATATATAAGGGATAGAGATTATGAAAATCTCAAAAGGTAATTTAAAACTTTCTCTTTTTTTACACTCTCACGCTTCCTTAAAGTGATACGGATAATCAGAAATTAAGTTGTATTTACTGAAATCTTCAACTTTTAATTTTTTGACGATCTTATTTTTATAGACTTTGAGACAAAAAAAAAAAAAAAGACAGGACCGAGAGGAGGACTGAAAGACTGTGTGGGAGGCATGGTCAGAGCAACAATAACAATGACCAATCTTTGTTAGATGCCTACTACTCCTCAGGCAGTAATCCCATTCAATACACCTCCTCAAACACAGGTAATTGGTGTTTTTGTCCTCACCATTAAACAGATGCCAAAGCTGGGATTAAGCAAGGCCAAGCTACCTGCTCACAGCCTTACTACCTGTGAGTGACAGAATTAAGAACCACAACCGGGTCTTTGCAAGAAAAGTACATGCTCTTTTATAAGTGAGAAAAAAAATACAGAATATTAAATAGAAGCATTCCTTGTAATTTTCACTTGTAATATAGGAAGTACACTTGATTTATCCTTGTGAGATCAGCTTTTAAAAACCATACCTCTTTGAGGAATATTTTTGTCCTCCAATTGCCTCTAAGTTCTACCAATCGTTAAAAACTTCAGCTGAATTAAATTTAAAGGAGTTTAATTGAGCAATGAATGATTTGCAAATCAGACAGCCCCCAGAGTCACAGCAGATTCAGAGAGACTCCAGAGCAGCCACATGGTGGAAGACGATTTATAGACGAAAAAAGGGAAATGATGTACAGAAATCGGAAGTGAGGTATAGAAACAGCTGGATTGGTTACAGGTTTGTGTTTGCCTTATTTGAACAGTTAGAACACTCAGCAGTCTATGAGTGGTTGAAGTATAGCTGCTGGGATTGGCCAAGACTCAGCCATTGTTACAATGTATTACTCCTGAGTTAGGTTTTCAATTTTGTCTGCCAGTTAAGCTAGGTTACAGTTCATCCCCACAAGGAGTCAACAGAAGTATGGAGTCCTTCTCAGGCCATATTCAGTTTGCTTTGACACAATCAACTAGATTCTCCTTTTCCAGATTGTCAAAACTGCTGATGAGGAGCCTGCTTGTTGCTTTCCTCACCCTTCTGTCCAGTGTTTCCTTGGGGCTGTGAAAACACCACTTGGAATATTGAGATTTTGAACAAGAGTATATGCAGCTCTGAGAAGACCTCAGCAGGAAAGAAAAAAAAAAAGCTACAACACTCCACTTAATATATAAAACATCTTCTGTAAAGTTCTGGAACTCCCAACTCACCCTTTTGGGTGAACTTTCTTATCCACCTACACACATTGAATTTTATGTCCTCACTCCATAATATGTTCATTTATTACACATGCCTGCTGTGCATTTTCCCATGTGATGAAGACAGGATTCTAAGGTTTGGCACTTCTTCAAATTGGATTAGTTGGAGGATGTTTCAAAGGTAATGACTAACTTTCTGAAGTAAAACCCACTTACCTAAAAGAAAAAAAAGCATACCTGCATACACATGCACATACACTGACAAATCCCCCAATTTGTGGGCACATATCCTGATATTATGATGAAGACAAAAAGCTAAAAAGATTAGAAATTTAAAAGCTAGGCCAGGCACAGTGGCTCATGCCTGTAATCCCAGCACTTTGGGAGGCTGAGGTTGGTGGATCACCTGAGGTCAGGAGTTCGAGACCAGCCTGACCAACATGGTGAAACCCCATCTCTACTAAAAATACAAAAATTAGCTGGGTGTGGTGGTGCACACCTGTAATCCCAGCTACTAGGGATGCTGAGGCAGGAGAATCACTTGAACCAGGAAGGTAGGGGTTGCGGTGAGCCAAGAACGCACCACTACACCCTAGCCTGGGTGATAGAGCAAGACTTCATCTCAAAAAAAAAAAAAAAGAAAAGAAAAAAAGAAAGAAATAATACAACTAATATATAGTAACCATCATCCTGACACTCTGCCAGATACTTTACATATATTAATTCATTTAATCCTCACCAAATCCAATGAGATAGTTCCTATTACTTTTCCTATTTTATTGATTAGGAAACAGAAACATGGAGAGATGAAGCAGCTTGCCCAAAACTGTGCGTGTAGTAAATATAGAAACCAAATGCAAACCTAAGGAGTCTAGCTCCAGAGTACAATGTTTTTTGTTGTTTCTATAATTTTCTTCCTTTTCTCACTCATTAGAACCAATATACTCTAGATATAGTGATTGCAGCCAATTTTTACAATAATTAACAAGTTTAATAAAGTGGCCTGCAATATCCTAAATTTTGTCTACCTCCAGTTTAACTTTCAATTATAGCACTACATACTGGAATGGAATATTGACAGAATTAAGGCTTCCTTCCCAAACTGTAAGTGGTGTTAAAGGCAAGAAGATATAAAACTCTGTCTCCACTACATCTTTGTCCACTCAGATTTGATCCTAGCCTTTGAAAAAGTTACACACCTACCGAACCCAGATATAAAAGGTGGTGATAAAAACTTCTGCTGTGAATTATTGGAAAACATTATTTCTGAGAAAGTATTACTTTACTTTAGGGATTAAAAAAATAGCTTGCTCACTTCAGTACATCTGTGTTTCAGTCCACCTTAGAAAGATGACACATAAGTTGAGCACTTATTTGCTCTAGACAAGCTGAATTCTTTCCGAGTAAGTATTGTGCACAGGCCCTCACTGGAGATCATCTTGACGTCCTGAGCAAAAAAACAAATTACTCCTTTGTGCTCCAAAAAAGAAACTTTTTATCAAACTTGAGAACACACCAGGCAATGTGGTCTTCTGCTATATTTCCTTGACTCAGGATTTGCCCCTGGGAAACTACAGCTTCAAAATATCCCATTTGTAATGTTTCGCTTGCCTATGATATTTGCTTCCTTAAAAAGCTTCCAATCTGAAAAGACTCATTTCCAATGAGACTGTGTCTTGGTATTCTCACCATAATTCAATAAATATTTTGAGTACCCACTACATGCAAAGTATTACATTAGGCACTAGCATAAGTAACAAGGATATAACAATAAATCAAACACAACTTGTATGTTGAATTCCAAAGTTACATAATACAGGATAAGGGCAAAGATTACATTAAATATTATATTAAAATTCCTTTTAGTTTGAACATTTTATTAATTTTTACAGATAAGGAACTAGTTTATATAGAAAGGGGGAGAAAAAGTTGACATTAGAGTGTGCTAGATGCCTATCATGTTGCTAGTCACTGTACTGGAGTTATTTCACTGATTCCTAAACAACCACCGTGAACTAATTCTTGTTATTGCCATTTTACAGTTGGAAAGTTATGTGTGTTACCCTTGGCACTGGATGATTGCAACAGTAAGGTAGGAGGTATAGGACTTTTAACATTTCACACATTTTGAAGATTCTTTGGAATTCCTAAGTGAGATAATATGCACCAATGCCTTAGCATGATACCTACCAAGACTCAATGCTCCACCAGGAGTTAGTGGTAGTGTCAATAGTGGTAGCAGATGCAGCAAAAGTAGATTAAGCCAGCATCTGAGCTCTCAACTGCACAAAAAGCCACCATCACAAATGTTCTGACCAACCACTCCAACCCCACCTCAACTTCCTTTTCTAAACAAATCCTAATGGCAGCATTTCCCTGTGCTTTTTATATGTGAGATTACTAGTGACATTCCATCCGAGCCCTCAGTAACTCCACTTAGCCACTGCCATGTGCCTTTTCCTCATTTGTTCCTTTGTTCATTTTCATGTCATTTGCATAAACAATTCTCATTCTTTCCTTCTCTTCACTTCATCTCCTTCCAATTCACCTGATAACTTTTGTCAGTGGCAACTGGGATATTTCTCCAGAGCTTCTACAACGACAAATTGAGAGTTTCACAAGCACCTGGGGCCCAGCAGAGGTTGGGAAGCCTATTCTGGGATTCGCCTCCATCTAAATGATTTGAAAATTCAGCTCCTGAACACAGCCAGATTGCCGTCAGCAATTCGAATAAGTTTTAACAACACTGGATCCACCTCAAGGTTATTTCTTCAATATCATACAGAAAATATTGTAAATGAAGGAAATATGATGCAAAGTAGTAGAATAATCTAGTCTATTTTTATGAAGTCTCCCTGCTATCTTGACTGATGGAGAAAAAATTTTCATAACAGAGTCTGTTTCTTGTACATCTGAAATATTCCCTACAAAAATAACCCCTCTTTCCTCGGATGCTAAACATAAGATCTTATACTTATATAATAATTGATCTAAAGGAAATTCCTTCCTGCTTTGGCCTTCACATTCTATCCAAGGTCTGTATCCAACCAGATAGTATTATCTATTCAAATGTAACCTGGACCTCTGATGAGCACTAACTTTTACTTCCGTGGATAAGCAGGGGGTTTAGATCTACAAAGTCAATATATAAAGCATCATTCAGACTATTGTAGTCCTTGCAATCGCTCAATTCATTGAATGAGGTAATTTGTGTCCGATTCATATGGCTGAGATTTATTTACACAGATTAAACCACTGAGTGTCATTGGATGTTTAAGCCTTGTTCTAAGAATGGCGCATAATTCAAGCATGCTGAATAAGAAGAGCCATCCCTAAAGACTAATTCACAAGAACCAGGATAACATGTACCTGCTTTGTCGACTTCCATTTAAGCAGAATTAGAGGTTACCTCACCAGATGCTCTAAGCACTAGTAATGAACATGCATTCTCCCCCTGTGAATATTATAATAAATTCAGAAAAGGTCCAGTTCTGACATCCAAAGGGCAGCAGTATTATATCACTGACAATATGCTATTAGCAGTCATTTTCACTTATTACTGTTCTCCAGGCTTAGAGTGGGGTGTCCTGTTTGGTTTTATTGCTTCTTTGTAGCATTTCCCAATTTGAGCTAGAGAGCTGCATTTTTCATATAAGCCCTGTAATTTTTCACACACAAGTCTAGCTTCTCATGGATTCGGTGCATTAAGTGACTCAACATCATACCAGAGTGTGATCTTCCCAACCAACCACTGGGTAACATAGCACTATCCTCAGTATTATGGAAGAGGAGTGAATCTTCATTCTCTTTTTTGAAGAGCTTCCCCACAAGGGGCTACGCAAACATACTTTCTGGATCCCATGTTGTTCCCACCCAGTGTACATCAAGATTCCCTTGTTTAAGAACTCTATTTCCGGTCGGACATGGTGGCTCATGCCTATAATCCCAGCACTTTGGGAGGCCAAGGCAGGCAGATCATTTGAGGTCAGCAGTTCGAGACCAGCCTGGCCAACACAGTGAAACCCCATCTCTACTAAAAAATACAAAAATTAGCTGGGTGGCAATGGCACGTGCCTGTAATCCCAGCTACTCAAGAGGCTGAGGCAGGAGAATCACTTACCCTGGAAGGTGGAGGTTGCAGTGAGTGGAGATCCTGCCACTGTACTCCAGTCGAGGGTGACAGAGTGAGACCTTGTCTAAAAAAAAACAAAAAACAAAAACAACCTCTATTTCCCCTTCCAAATCTTCTCTAACTTGTCCTTGTAATAAAACAAGCAATAAAATTTTCTAAATCCTGGCAGATGCCTGAGTACATTCTTATACAAACATCTTATAAATAACATTTTTAAATGTAGGTTTAAATGCTACAAGTCAATGGGTAGTTGGCAAAAGAGAAATAACTTTCTGACTTGTTCATTCCAGAGGATAATGAGGAAGAGAGGAGAAGGAAAGAAGGCAAGCAGGCAGGGAAGGACAGAAGGAAGAAAAAGAAAGATTGTTTTGGTAGAAACTGGAAGTGAGCGATGAGAAACAGCTTTAGTCACCTCGGAACAGGAAGGCTATTCTTAGAGAAGACACACAGATCTCTGAGAGCTTTAACCCAAAACAGGCTGAATTCAAGCACTTCAATAGAGAAATTCTCCATCACAGAATAAAATATTTGTTTACTACACTGGATAGAGATGATGTAGATAACATTTGTCATTTCCAGAAACCTTGTTTACATTTGGGAAATTCCCCACATTAATGGTCCTGGTGGGAGACAGGACCAAATTCCAGAGAGGTGCTGAAAATACCAGAAACTCACTGCTGGGGTTCCTCCAATAGGTAACATGCAGGCTCATGCCCTGGGCCCCAGCTACCAAGTGCTTCAGCTCCAGCCTTCAAACTGGAAGGCAGTGAGCTAAGATGTAGGAACTGGGATAATTCCCAAGGGTTGAGGGGTGGAGTGAAGGAGAAGAGACTTTGGGGCCAAAGTGGCAGTGGATGAACTCCAATCAGAGGTAGCAGCCTCAGTTTTCTTCAGCAGTTTCTTCACCAGGCCCGTTCTATGGCACCAGCTTGGGCATTTTTTTTCTGGATGCATGGCCCCAACCTGATTTTCAAGCTTTCAATTCCTCCTATTGATTCTGTGGCCTATCAAGTATTCTTTTACTAAATTTCTTTTATCCCTGAATTGGCCAGATGGAGGGAGTGATTTATATACATGTATATGAAATTTGCTACTCTAATGTAACAAACTTCTGTCAAATTTCTATAATATTACAAACCACATAGAAGGGAGCAGTAATCTTATTCAACTCCATTCTTTCGTAGATAAGGAAACCTATACCCAGAAGGATTCAGAGGCTCACCAAGTGTCAACTGTCTAACAGAGCAGAGCAGGGACTAGAATGACTGTCAGTTCAATACCCTATCATACCATGCTCATGGTACCCTGATTGTTTGAGATGTTTTTGTTACAGATTACTGTATTTTGTTTTATAAGAAAGATTATACTAGGATTTTATTTGATTATTTGGGAACCCAATAATTTATTAGTACTAAGATAGAGAAACTATGATAAGGAATTCAGAAAAAGGTGGAGTTAACAAAGAGAAAGTTCAAAGGCCTAGCAAGTGAGGATATGGCCAGTTGATGCTATACCAATCTCTTCAGTAAACTACGCTTAATTAAAGTAGCATACTTTTGAGTGGTACTGCTTAGCTGCTTTTGCTGCTTTGGGCCCCAGAACTATTAAAACCCAGTTCACAGATATGTATCTAGAATAGTTAGAATTTTTAACCCTGGACATATATATATGTGTGTGTGTATGTGTATATATATATATATACACACACATACACATATATACACATATACATATACATACACACACAAGTTCTGGGATACATGTGCAGAATGTGCAGGTTTGTTACATAGGTATACACGTGCCATGGTGGTTTGCTGCACCCATCAACCCATCATCTACATTAGGTATTTCTCCTAATGCTATCCCTCCCCTAGCCCCCCACCCACCAACAGGCCCCAGTGTGTGATGTTCCCCTCCCTGTGACCCTGGACTTGTTTCTATGAAGAAAATACAAGGATTTGCTGAAAAGAGTAGAACTCACAGTATGGAATGAGAGCTATCCACATGTTTCACAATTAAACAGAATGATAATTAGCAAACACCAAAGTTTTCACTCCTGATTCTTTCAGGTTTTGCATGCGTATCATTTGCGCTGTATTTTGCATCAGTTTGAAATTCTTATTTTGAATTATCCAAGTGCTGCTGATGCTTATCTACAATGTGAATACATATTTGTCCCTACCTTGGCTTCATGTAGGCCCAAATACCTTGGCCCAAAAATATCAGAGCCATAGCTTTTTTTTTTTTTTTTTTTTTGTAGAATAAACTGCCCCTCTCTATAACCAATAATTGCTGAAACTATTCGTAAAATGTTGCTATTCCAACAAGATTCCTTAGGAGATTTGTTTCTCTCCAATACACTCTGCAAAATGCTTGGCATTAATATACCCCCTATCTTCTCTAGAATGACTTCACTAACCTGAGCACTTTGCACTCTAATTAATCCATATCTTAAATTTTTGAGTCTTCATCTCGTGACATGGTACAGCAATGGAAATTCTATTATAGTGATCATTTTTTGACAAGAAGACTACCTTTCTTGTTAGCCTCCAAGATGAATTAAATTCACCACTGTGGACTCCATGTAAGTGCTCGCCCAACGGCCCCACCAAGGTGTGCACACATGCACAACCCAGCCCACATCCAGTATCAAGTGGCTTGCAAGGCCAAAACAAGGAGCTTACTGGGTTGCCACAAATCTTATCCCTAGGTTCTCTTGAAACTCTATCTTTTTCTTAGTCAGAAGAGATTTAGTCATATCTCCTTAAGAAATCCAATTTTAATGACTTCTCTCTTAAAATGAAACAGACTGACAATTCATTCCTAACATCCTCTAAAATTCCTTCAAATTATCTACACTATAGAAGGTCCACTGTATGGGTGATCCAAACTGCAAATAATCTAAAAATGATGCACCCTATAATGTATTACCTTTCTGAGACCAAATTGCAGCGTTAATTATATTTGGCTTCAGCAAATATTAACATTTCTTTACATCCCCTAAGCCCAGACACAAAATGAAGAGACTTGAATGTAAACCAGAATCAAACTGAGCCCCAAAAGCAGGCCAACTTTAAATTTTAAGCCACTAACAATAACCTACCGAGTAGCTAATCCCCATGGGGGTGGTCAGCTCAAGCCATTTATTCCAACCTGTAGATAGCCGTGTATGTCTAGTCCCTTACACCTCAACTTAGATGATCTTAGTTGGCCTTGCTGTTGGCATAGTCCTTAATACACAGAGGTGCATAAGCTGTTTGTAACAATATATTTAAGGTTCTGTTTTTAACAATATATTTAAGACCTGGAAATGCTATTATTTTAACAGCTGCAACATTTACCCTCCACAAGTAGTTCACTTTCTGTCTGCTTTTGACTAAAGTCTTAGGGCCCAAATGTTTAAAGCCTGGAAGGTGGGAGTGAGGGCAAGGGGAAGCAAAATCATGTTCACAGCACGATCCCTGCAAACATCAAAACATTGTCTGTTCTTGCCTTTTGTGAAGACAGCCCTTCAGCTATTTGTTCAGGTTTCCCTACCAACTTCATGATGAATGAGGTTTTTACACACGGCACTGTTATTTCACTGGGGCTGGGTGAGTACTTTAAACAGATGAAGACAAAGAAAGCCAGCCATATAATTCAGTGTCTGATTGCTTTTCCACATGTCAGTGGTGAAAAGCACAACTCTCCCTTGAGCAGCTCTGAGTGGTTACCTGATTGAATCCGGTAAAGGCTGATAAATTTTGGAATGCTCTTTTAACACAAGAAAAATAGCATCTAGATGGAATTCTCTACTGTAGTACCTTACAAGAGAACCCTAGAAATCAGTACATTTCACCATTGGACATGAAGAGCGAAAGCTAACAGGATTTCCCGTACTTTCCCAGTAATCACCAATATCTGAAGGATGAGAGCTGACTCACATTTTTTGCAGTGTTAACTATAATTACATAAGCAACAGATTATTAAGAAAAAAATGAATTTTAAGAGTGAGCATTTCCAGAAATAAAATTTTAAAAGGTACAATGAAGAAAGAAAAGATCCAATCTTTCCTTACATCACATTTTTCTACTGCCTAGAGAAAGAAATGGGTGGATGAAAAAAGGGGTATTAAGATCCTTACAGGTCATGCCTTTGGATCTTTCAAAACTGCTCTGCCTCTATGAATAAAAAACTCTAATCGTATTGGAGAGAGTTGACAAAACAGATAAAGAACAGGATCTCGCCGTGGGATACAACTTAGCGCAAGTTGGGAGGAGGGAAGCACTCGGTTGCAACCTTGCCTCCATGACTATACTTAGTTGCAGACACATCATCCCTTCATGCTTCAAAAACTTCCCTTGAGGGTAATTTTTGCTTATATATTGCTTTGAAAGAGTTAGTGTAAAATGCTTTAAGTAACACGTCCATGAGTAGATACTTTCCCTTGGACTCCAGGCACAGTATATTCCATACAGCTAAATAACAACAGCTCACAGTAAAATTACACATAATCAATAGTCTGACCACTGATCCAAATACCCAGGGGCCTATTTCTGAAGATTTTATTGTACATATATTCCAGGCGCACGTATGGTGGAGTCTATTGATTCATGCACAGCTGTTTTTCTCCTGTTAGTGTGTGATTATTTTCAAGTGTTTTACGAGAGCAGATGTTTTAAGAGCATGCTGAGTATAGTCTTTCCTCGACTGACACTTTTTTATTTACATAAACAACAAATTGCTATTCTGCTGTTCTTTTGATACTGCGCGGTTAGTGGGTAAAATCACCAGTGTCAGTTTTCCTGGACATTCTTAAGCAAAGGTGCTTTGTCTATTCCCTTCCCCTCAAGCACCGCCACAAAGGCCCTCGCAGTCTTCCTCCATCACTCCTCCTTTCTCTGATCCTTCTGTGATCAGATTGTTTGAACTTGGCTCTTCCACACCAAGACTTTTTAAGCTGTAGCAAACTGAATACACCAGTGTTCTATATAGAATGCAATTTTCTCTGTTCGGTTTGTACCTGCTCCAAATAGTTGAATTTAGGGAACAGCTTATTTCCTGAGAGTCAACATGTACTTCTGTTTGAAGCTACTGCAGAGTCAGTCCCTTATTGGTGCAACAAAAGTATGTTACCATGGAAAATAATATTCTGCCACACATTCATTGAAAGAGACTGCCAATCTCACCATTTAGCATCAACAGAATGCATATAGATCTGAACTGAAAAGTTTTTCTACCTAAAGAACATGAGTTTTGGATCTTTCAAGCATGGAATATAGACATGTTTTGGCTTTAATGAAATGTTAGAGATTCTCCAATGTATAGTAGTAAGTAGAAGTATTTTTGTGACCCTTACTCCCTGCCAGTTTATAAACTGCTGTCAGGATTAGCACAGATGACTTTAGAATGATTCTAAATGTAGAATATTTGGAGATAGTAACTGAAGGTAGAAAGACTGATTATCCTTTCCAATTCCTCTCTGGTCATATAAATGTGACCTTCCTCTTCATGTACCACACTCAGTACAACTTTGTTCTTTCCACAACCTCATCATTAATTCAGATCTTTAGGAATTTTCAAATGGCCATGTCATATTAATCTCCATTTTATAATGAACAATAAGCTCATAGCCAATAATTCAAGCAACATTTATAGAGTACCAGTTATAATTTATGTACTCTGCTATGTGCTAGGGGCATTGGTGTGGGTAAAACAAAGACTTTTGGTAGGGAAGAAAATACAAACTGATTGTTCAACTTAAAGAGACTTTGTCAGAGGAGTGCACCAAGGAAGCTAGGAAGGTATTCATTTTCTCTGGAGACAAATAGATAAAGTCACCTTGAATTCCTGTAGAAGGGAAGGTCTCCTTTCCCCTTCTATTCATTTCAGTATTCCTCTGTCTGACTTAGAAAGAAAGGCTAGCATTTGTGAAAACAAATTTTAAGCACTAAAGTGGTATAACACGATGTTAAATGGAATTTTTCCTGCAACTGTGGAATTTCAGCTAAAGTATCAAAACTCAGGATGATAGGTGATAAGAAACCCACTTTCTAAAGATGGATGTTATTCTCATAACTTATTAAAAGTTGGCTCATGCCTGTAATCCCAGCACTTTGGGAGGCCAAGTAGGGCGGATCACCTGAGGTCAGGAGTTTGAGACCAACCTGGCCAACACGGTGAAACCCCGTCTCTACTAAAAATACAAAAATTAGATGGAGAGATGGCAGGCACCTGTAATCCTAGCTACTCAGGAGGCTGAGGCAGGAGAATCACCTGAACTCTGGAGGCAGCGGTTACAGGGAAACTAAGAAGTATCTCTTTGTATCCAGTGAAACTAAGCTTCATAAATGAAGGAAAGATAGTCTTTTTTGGACAAACAAATGCTGAAAGAAATTGCCACTACCAAGCCAGCACTACAAGAAATGCTAAAAGGAGCTCTAAATCTTGAAACAAGTCCTGGAAATACATCAAAATGGAACCTCTTCAAGGCATAAATCTTACAGGATCTATAAAACAAAAATACAGTTAAAAAAAGGTATTTAGGAAACAAATAGCACAATGAATGGAATAGTACCTCATATCTGAATACTAACATTGAATGTAAATGGCCTAAGTGCTCCACTTAGAAGACACAGAATTGCAAAATGGATAAGAATTCAGCAACCAGCTATCTGCTGCCTTCAGAAGACTCACCTAACACATAAGGACTCACATAAACTTAAGGTAAAGGGGTGGAAAAAGACATTCCATGCAAATGGACACCAAAATTGAGCAGGGGTAGCTATTCTTATAACAGACAAAACAAACTTTAAAGCAACAGCAGTTAAAGACAAAGAGGGATCTTATATGATGGTAAAAGGCCTTGTCCAACAGGAAAATATCACAGTCCTAAACATATATGCATCTAACACTGGAGCTCCCAAATTTATAAAACAATTATTACTAGACCTAAGAAATGAGATAGGGAGCAGGGAGGAATAGCATTAGGAGATATACCTAATGTAAATGATGAGTTAATGGGTGCAGCACACCAACATGGCAGATATATACATATGTAACATAACTGCACGCTATGCACATGTACCCTAGAACTTAAAGTATAATAAAAATATATATTTTTTTAAAAAGAAATGAGATAGATAGCAACACGATAATAGTGGGAGACTTCAGTACTCCACTAATAGCACTAGAAAGGTCATCAAGACAGAAAGTCAACCAAGAAACAATGGCTTTAAACTATAACCTAGAAAAAAGTGGACTTAAATATTTACAGAACATTCTACCCAACAACTGCAGAATATACTTTCTATTCATCAGCACATGAAATTTTCTCCAAGATAGACCATATGATACACCACAAAACAAGTCTCAGTAAATGTAAGAAAATTGAAATTATATCAAATACTCTCTCACGCCACAGCGGAATAAAATTGGAAATCAACCCCAAAAGAACCTTCAAAACCATGGAAATGAAATAATCTGCTCCCAAATGATCATTGAGTCAACAATGAAATCAAGATGAAAATTTAAAACTTCTTTGAACTGAACAATAATAGTGGCACAACCTATCAAAACCTCTGAGATACAGCAAAGATGGTACCAAGAGGAAAGTTCATAGCCTTAAATGCCTACATCAAAAAGTCTGAAAGAACAGAAATAGAAAATCTAAGGTCACAACTCAAGGAACTAGAGAAACAAGAATAAACCAAACCCAAACCTAACAGAAGAAAAGAAATAACAGATCAGAGCAGAACTAAATGAAATTGAAACAAAAAACTACAAAACATAAATGAAACAAACAGTTGGTTCTTTGAAAAGATAAATAAAATTGATAGACTATCAGCAAGATTAGCCAAGAAAAGATCCAAATAAGCTCAATTAGAAACAAAATAAGGGATATTACAGTCTATACCACAGAAATATAAAACATCATTCAAGACTACTATGAACACATTTACATGCATAAACAAGAAAAACTATAGGAGATGGATACATTTCTAGAAATATACAACCCTCCTAGCTTAAATTAGGAAGAATTAGAAACCCTGAACAGACCAATAACAAGCAGCGAGATAGAAATGGTAAAAAAAAAAAAAAAAAAAAAAAAAATTACCAACAAAAAAGGGCCAGGACCAGATGGATTCACAGCTAAATTCTATCAGACATTGAAAGAAGAATTGGTACCAATCCTATTGACACCTTTCCACAAGATAGACAGAGAGGGAATCCTCCCTAAATCACTCCATGAAGCCAGTATCACCCTAATCCCAAAACCAGGAAAGGACATAACAAAAAAAGAAAACTACAGACCAATATCCCTGATGAACATAGATGCAAAAATCCTTAACAAAATACTAGCTAACCAAATTTAACAACATATCAAAAAGATAATCCAGATGATCAAGTGTGCTTCATACCAGGGATGCAGGGATGGTTTAACATATGCAAGTCAATAAATGTGATACACCACCTAAACAGAATTAAAAGCAAAAATCACATCATCTCAATAAATGCAGAAGAAGCATTTGACAAAATCCAGCATCTTTTTATGTTTAAAACCCTCAGCAAAATCGGCATACAAGGGACATACCTCAGTGGAATAAAAACCATCTATGACAAACCCACAGCCAACATAATACTGAACTTGGAAAAGTTCAAAATATTTCCTTGGAGAACTGGAACAAGACAAGGATGCCCACTCTCACCACTTCTATTCAACATAGTGCTGGAAGTCCTAGCCAGAACAATCAGACAAGAGAAAGAAATAAAGGGCATCCAAATTGGTAAAGAGGAAGTCAAACTGTTTGCTGATATGATTGTATACCTAGAAAACCCTGAAGACTCCTCCAATAAAGCTCCTAGAACTAATACACGAATTCAGCAACGTTTCAGGATACAAAATTAATGTACACAAATCAGTACCTCTGCTATATGCCAACAGTGACCAAGCTGAGAATCAAATCAAGAACTCGACCTCTTTTACAACAGCTCCAAAAAATAAAATAAAATACTTAGGAATATAACTAACCAAGGAGGTGAAAGACCTCTACAAAGAAAACTACAAACACTGCTAAAAGAAATCATAGACGACACAGACAAATGGAAATATATCCCATGCTCATGGATAGGTAGAATCAATATTGTGAAAATGACCATACTGCCAAAAGCAATCTACAAATTCAATCCAATTCCCATCAAAATACCACTATCATTCTTCACAGGACTTAAAAAAAAAATTCTTAAATTCACATGGAACCACCCCACACAGCCAAAGCAAGACTAAGCAAAAAGAACAATTTTGAAGGCATCACATTACCTGACTTCAAACTATACTATAAGGCCATAGTCACCAAAACAGCATGGTACTGGTATAAAAATAGGCACATAGAGCAATTGAACACAATAGAGAACCCAGAAATAAACCCACATACTTATAGTCAACTGATCTTTGACAAAGCAAACAAAAACATAAAGTGGGGAAAGGATGCCCTGTTCAACAAATGGTGCTGGGATAATTGCTAAGCCACATGTAGAAGAATGAAGCTGGATCCTCATCTCTCACCTTATACAAAATCAACTCAAGATGGATCAAGGACTTAAATCTAAGACCTGAAACTATATAAATTCTAGAACATTAGAAAAACCCTTCTAGACATTGGCTTAAGCAAAGACTTCAGACCAAGAACCCAAAAGCAAATGCAACCAAAACAAAGATAAATGGGTAGCACTTAATTAAACTAAAGTGCTTCCGCACAGCAAAAGGAACAGTCAGCAGAGTAAACAGAACCCAGTGTGGGAGAAAATCTTCACAATCTATATATCTGACAAAGGACTGATATCCATAATCTACAGGAAACTCCAACAAATCAGCAAGAAAAAAACAAACAATCTCATCAAAAAGTGGGCTAAGGACATGAATAGACAATTCTCAAAACAAGATAGACAAATGGCCAACAAAGTTATGAAAAAATGCTCAACATCACTAATGAACAGGGAAGTGCAAATCAAAACCACAATGCAATACCACCTTACGCCTGAAAGAATGGCCATAACCAAAAAATCTAAAAACAATAGATGTTGGTGTGGATGCGGTGGAAAGGGAACACTTCTACACTGCTAGTGGGAATGTAAACTAGTACAACCACCATGGAAAACAGTATGGAGAGATCTTAAATAACTAAAAGTAGAACTACCATTTGATCCAGCAATCCCACTAATGGGTATCTACCCAGAGGAAAAGAAGTCATTACATGAAAAAGATACTTGCACACACGTTTATAGCAGCACAATTCGCAATTGCAAAAGCATGGAACCAGCCCAAGTGCCCATCAATGAACAAGTGGATAAAGAAATTGTGGTGTATATATATACAATGGAATACTACTCAGCCATAAAAAGGAATGAATTAATGACATTCACAGCAACCTGGATGAGACTAGAGACTTATTATTCTATTCAGGAATAGAAAACCAAACATCATATGTTCTCACTCATAAGTGGGAGCTAAGCTATGAGGATGCAAAAGCAAAAGAATGATACAACGCACTTTGAGGACTCAAGGGAAAGGGCAGGAGGCAGGTGAAGGATAAAAGACTACAAACTGGGTTCTATGTATACTGCTTGGGTGATGTGCACCAAAAATCTCACGAATCACCACTAAAGAACTTACTCATGTAACCAAATACCACTTGTTCCCCAAAAACCTATAGAATATAAAACTAAAGAAGTAAATAAATAAAAAGGCCCCACCTAAGAAAGCTGCCTGCTGGAAAAGTGCTCCCCAGCAGGAAGAACCTATAGGTATACTGGTAGAGCAGGGATATGTGAGGACAAGTCACAAGAGATTAGCTGGAGCATGTGCACTAACTCATATGAGGAAAGGCAGAGGGTGGAAGAGTGGAGAGGGGGGCCACTGTTTGAACACTTGTCATGACAGTAGGCATCATGGGCCAGATTATAGCAGCATCAGTAATATGAATCTTTGTTGACTTTCCTCTAAACCTACCCTCCCCATACCACGGACCCTGTGGGAGCCAAAGGCAGAGCACATAGGGAAGGATTGGAGAGCACAGAATGCAAAGAAACAGACCATACTCCATTCTCCCAGTCAGTTCTGTAGCAGGAGAGGTAGTCAAACTCTTCAAACTGGATGGAAAACTGAGGTTTGAGATTGAACTAGACTGGCACTTTAAAACCAGACTATTTTGTAGTTGAAATAGACCAGAAATCTATAGATTCTTCCCAGATAGTGAAGAGCGAGAGAGATCCAAAAGAACTTTCTCCAAGACAGTGTGATAAGAGACAAAAAAGCCATTCCTGGCTGAGCCAGTTCAGCCCATTCAATAAACCAGTTATACTAGTTACATCAGAACCTATGCAACAGGAAGGTAGGAAGAAGTGGAAAACAGCTCAATACTTCGGTAGATACCTGTTGAGCCAGCTTGGGCTAACATAACAAAATACCAAAGCCTGAGTGGCTTAAACAACAGAAATTTATTTCCTCATAGTTCTCAAGACTGGGAAGTCCAAGATCAAGGTAGTGGCAAATTTAGTTCCTGGTGAGGGCTTTCTTCCAGACTTCCAGAAGGCTACTTTTTCTCTGTGTTCTCACAAGGCGGGGAGGCGGGGGAGGGAGGGGGAAAGAGCAGGAGAAAGCAAGAAAGAGCGAGCACAAGCGCGCTCTAGTTTCTCTTCCCGTAAGGACACTAATTCTATCGTCTCCTGGCCCGACACTTATGACCTCACTTAATCTTAACTACTTCTGTAAAGGTCCTGTCTCCAAAACAGTAACAACTGGGGGTTAGGGCTTCAATATATGAGGGAGACAGGGTGGTAGGGGACACACAGTTAGGTCCATGGCTATCATTTCAAAAAGAATTTAAGAAGACATCTAATAAGAAAAATAGTAGGCAATCTCTACTCACACACAAAATATCTTCTCACCTAAAAACAAGAAGTGGGTATGGGGAAGTGTATGATTTTGTGCTTAAAGCTTCTTGAGAAAAAGAACTGCTAAATTATATGTAAATACAAAAACATGTCAAAGGGAAATTCATTAGAAAAGCAAATCGAAAAAGGGGAGAAAAGTGGGCTTGAGCTTAAACTGTCTTTATAGAAACTATGTAATTAATTGAATGCGTGTGAAATCTATAGACTTATGGTTATAATTTAAGTATAGATGTTAAAAATAATGTAGGATCTCAAACTTTAAAACTTTGAATTCAAATAAAACATAAGCACATAGAAAAGTTGAAAATAAAACTGGCTTGAAAAAATCATACAAAGTAAAATTAAAATGTGTGTTTATTGCATTTATAAGAACCTCAGTTATGACCAAATATTTCAGAAATAGTGGTTAGCTTTCTTGAAAGAATAAAGGAAAATTAATTTAAATGTATGGGGTAAATATGTTGGTATTTATTTTAAATTGTGCTGTGGCCTGGGCTTCTCAAAGGAAGAAAAAAACAGTGAAATATGAAGTCAAAGTAATGAAGTTCAAGATGGTAGGTTTAGCATATGCGTTTGCCTCTTCTCCTGTAAAACACTGCAGTTAAAAAGGACACAAGGAAGTAAATTCACAGAAGCACTGAGAACATATGAAACATCAATGGGCCAGATACAGGTTTCTGGATAGCTGAGTAGAAAATAGGATAGTACAAAATCTACAGAAAAGCAGAGGGAGCTATCACTCAAGCCATCATCGGAAGAGAGGACTGAAGTGAAAAGTGCTGTTAATCATGGAATTCTCCAAAAAGAGCAAGTAAAATGGGCAGGAGGATCAACTGCCAAAATTTTTAAATGCAATAAGGTGGATCAAAAATAAAGCTGAAGAATCTTTTATAATATAGAACAGAAAAAACAAAGAAATTGCAAGTATGTGCAAAAAGAAAAGAGGCATATAAAATCAAACCAGGTTGGCCAGCATCTGATTAAGAGAACTACTATAAAAGAAAAATAGATACAAAATAAAGGATTTCATTTTATTCTGATGAATGGCCGGGGGTGGGTGGGATGTAAGGGAATTCATAAGAAAAAGAAATAGAATCATAGCACACTACATGTCTTGGCAGTAAAAAATAATTATATACCCATAGTAATAGAAAGATTGATTTTTATTTGCCTCAAAGGCAACAAACATAGGCAGACAGCACAGAAAGTATGGTTGTAATTGCAGTACAGAATGTAAATGTTATCAACCTTGACAATACAGAAGCAAAAACTAAATTGAAGGAAAATGTGAGGAGAAAAACAAAGCAGCAGCAGAGGAAAGGATAGAGACACTAATTTTCCACCTTAGAGCAAAATCGACTTAATTAAAGGGAAAAAAGAAATAGAATTATTGATATGTTTTCTAAAGTTATGAAGAGAACCAATAATAGAGCTGAAAATAATGATTAACCATTAAAGTTTAGGAGCAGGAGATGCACATAGAGGGTAAGTGAAACAAATCCTCATCTTCCATAATAGAAAGTAAGTAGAAATTGTTCAAGGTCATTAAATCAAAAAATAGTGGTTGACAATTTTGTTTGGATAGCTATAAATTTCAATTTTACTGGGAAAAAAATGTTTTAATGGTTAAAACAGGTGCTAGTGGAAATGAGCCTGGGAGTCGGGGGGCTAAAGTAGGGGACTTCCCCTTTTTCATCGTAAGCTCTTCTGCTGTCCTGATTTGTTACCTTGGACAGGACATATATTACATGGGTAAAAACAAACAAGTTTCAGTATTTAGTAAATGGCAACTGTCTCCATTTTCTAAATGTTGACTGAAGTCAACATTACAGCCAGGCATGGAAAGCAGATTTTAATCTAGCAAGAAACTGAAGGGTAAAACAGTCAAAATAAATAACTAAAAGGAAATTTAAAGAAACTCAAAAGAAACGTGTTTATCCTCTCCCTCTTTCTCACATACATATACACCACAAAATTTATACAGGATTGTCCTGCCCTCCGTGTAGGATCATCAGATACTGACATACAACACAGAGTAATGACAACCTCTTCATAGACTCAATAAATCCTAGGACTAAAATTCATTCATTCTAGAAATAAAGTCTGTGTTCAAGGACACAAAGTGTGGAATAAATGGTAAACATTTTTAATCAATGTTTCCAAATATAATTATCAAAAATTAGCAAATACTCCAACAAGTCTACACTACTAGGATACTGGATTCAACCAAAGTGAGGGTTAGCTAACATTTTCTGCAAAGGGCTAGACAGTATATATTTTAGGTTTTGCACATCATACTCAACTCTGCTATTGTGGTATGAAGCTGTGATAGACAATACACAAATACAGGCTATGGTTGTGCTCCGCAAAAACCTCATTTACAAAACAGGCTGTAAATAGTATTTAGCCCATAGGCTATAGCTTGCCTACTCCTGAACCAAAGGATGAAGGACATTAAGATATTTAAGTCATAAAGTATGTGATATATTTTTATTAAATATGTATATTTAATATATTTATATTAAATAATATTTTTATTAAATATATCACATACTTTATAACCCTGTGCTAATAATATAAAATAATATACTATCAATGACTGTTATATGTAATTCTTGATGTTCAAATGCCTTTTGAATAAGATCTAGTCAAATAAGAGCTAAAACATACCCATTCATTCTTCTTTCACTCCCATCACACAAACAATGAAATAAAAACAGTGATATAAAGCCAGCTACCCCTGGGGAGGGACCCTCTTAGGTAGCTAATATATTTGATTCCTATTTTTCCAGCAAAATGAGATCCCCATGTAGCTCCAACTATATATTCTATTGTACCATTTTGAAAATAATGTCAAGGGACAAACTTGTAGCAATATCTCAAAAGCAGTTGACACTGACATCTAACTTTAAGAGATGGCTCATAAAGGATGTTTAGTGCTTCAAACAAGTGACATTGTATAAAGATTAGCACTTGGCAATGACATTGATTGCTTGCTAAAAATTTCACCTTAATCACTATCAAATCATATTATTTAACCAACTTGGTGCTCTTGGGGCCCAGCTGAACACTCCACTATTTTTTTTTTATCAACTGGCAGTGTGGATAGAAAGCAAAATTTAAAAAATCAAATTAGCTTCCACCTCAAAATCCTAATTACATTTGTGACAGCTGTGAGCAAAATATGGTCCTAAATAAAATGTTAGATAGCATTAATGATATGATCAAAAAAGATGAAAAATCACAAGTGACAAGGGAAAACATTTGATATGTGACCAAAAAAAAAAAAAGAATGACAACAAAGGAAATCCTCCAATCTCACAAAGAAATCCTTCAGATTGTCCTGGGCAGGTCTTATCAAATACCATATGGTTATAATGCCAAAGCCCAGGTGCAAAGGGTAAAACAAAAACAAAACATAACCAAACCTTACAGATGTTCCAGATTGAAGGCAATGACAATAACAACCCCTGGACATGTACAAAGAATTTAATTCTAACAAAAAAAATCAATGTTGCTCAACATTTAAAAGCAGGTTTGGGGAAAACTTTTGTTTTGCTTTTAGCTTTAAAGAAAAATATAACTGTAAACATCCATCCACTATATACACACCTGGGTACACGCTAGTGTGTACACAACACAGCTAAGAAGGCTATATGAAATTCACTAAGGAGATCTTTATAAATTTTCAATTCTCCCTCCAGCCACCCCAAATCCTTCCCAGGCAAAGAATATTTCCCAACTCTAACAAGAAAAAAAAATATGATCTATATGCAAAGCTTATGTGTTCAAGAAACTCTAGCTCCAATCTTCAGATACTTTTTAATCAATATGCAAATGAGCAAAGCTTCCCTGCAAAATTATTGGGTCGTTATTTTAATTTTAGCATCAAACCAACAATTAGCGCCTAAAGACTATTTCTTGACTTAAAGTCTTCAACTTTAAAAAAGCGTTTGTAGCACTATTTAACTGGACATAAACATTCACTATTAAAAAAAAAGGAAGGGCCACCATTATAAATGAAGCCTTCTTTTCCTTTTCCTAGGAAAATAATGCAAAGTAAAAGTATGTCCAAATGACCATCCAGGCCCCTTTCCTATAAGCTCTGTCTTTGCCCAGTTTGCACAGGCAAACATAATATTAGGCCCATCCTGTAAAATGATACATCCTCCTGATATTTCTTGTCCCCTATCTGGTGATCAAAACTATTCATTCTCTAATTCCTTGTTAGGTAACTGGCTGAAAATCTGGAAAAAAAAAAAAATTTCAGCCAAAGGTATCAATGACCATTAAAAGAAAATGTGTTACCCCTTCCCAAATGACAAAGGCATTTTATCAGGAAACTCCAATGCTGTGGACTCTTGCGTCCTATGACCAAGTAGATGAGACAAGTACATAATTCAGAGCAAAGAGGCTTTAAGCAACTGTAGAGTCACATTATCTAGTCAACTTTCTTTTTTCTACACATAGACTAGCAATGTTAATTTCAATGGGCTAATCAAGGTAGACTTTGCTTAGTGACTTAAAAGTTGATAATTAAGAGGCCAGAAGAACAGATTTCTTTGTTACAGAAGAATTTGAAACAGATAAACTCAATCTGTAGAAACAGTAGTTGAGATCATTGGTGAACGGCCATCTTGAAGCAAACCATCCCTTATAAAGTGACAGTTTATTCATTTATATGTTCTTAAACACATTCATTGTATATTTAAAAATTAATATGTTTGAGAAATATAAGCAAGATAGATTGGTGATAAATAAGAGAAAGATAAGTTTCCTATACCTGTATATTTACTACATTATATTATAGGGAAGAAAACAGAACCAGTATTTGTCAATGTGGTCCAAGAATCATCTTCATCTGAGTCACTGGTTATACCTTTGAAAATGCTTACTCCTGGCCCCCACCATAGAATTTCTGACTCAGAATCACTAATGAGACAAAGGATCTTCCCTTTTAATAGATCTCTAATCCATTTTAATGATGGTATTTCCACAGAATCCTGTTATATTATTTACAGGTCATATTTATTGATATCCAAGATCATGGCAGCAAGCAAAATATCTTCAGAAATAAAATCAGACCACCATCAGTGTGAACAGGCAACCTACAGAACAGGAGAAAATTTTTGCAACCTACTCATCTGACAAAGGGCTAACATCCAGAATCTACAATGGACTCAAACAAATTTACAAGAAAAAAAACAAACAACCCCATCAAAAAGTGGGTGAAGGATATGAAGAGATACTTCTCAAAAGAAGACATTTATGCAGCCAAAAAACACATGAAAAATTGCTCATCATCACTGGCCATCAGAGAAATGCAAATCAAAACCACAATGAGATACCATCTCACACCGGTTAGAATGACGATCATTAAAAAGTCAGGAAACAACAGGGGCTGGAGACGATGTGGAGAAATAGGAACACTTTTACACTGTTGGTGGGACTGTAAACTAGTTCAACCATTGTGGAAGTCAGTGTGGAGATTCCTCAGGGATCTAGAACTAGAAATAGCATTTGACCCAGCCATCCCATTACTGTGTATATACCCAAAGGACTATAAATCATGCTGCTATAAAGACACATGCACATGTGTGTTTATTGTGGCACTATTCACAACAGCAAAGACTTGGAACCAACCCAAATGTCCAACAATGATAGACTGGATTAAGAAAATGTGGCACATATACACCATGGAATATTATGCAGCCATAAAAAAGGATGAGTTCATGTCCTTTGTAGGGACATGGATGAAGCTGGAAACCATCATTCTCAGCAAACTATCACAAGGACAAAAAAACAAACACTGCATGTTCTCACTCATAGGTGGGAATTGAACAATGAGAACACATGGACACAGGAAGGGGAACATCACACACCGGGGACTGTTGTGGGGTGGGGGGAGGGGGGAGGGATACCATTAGGTGATATACCTAATGCTAAATGATGAGTTAATGGGTGCAGCACACCAACATGGCACATGTATATATATGTAACAAACCTGCACGTTGTGCACATGTACCCTCAAACTTAAAGTATAATAATAAAAAATAAAATAAAATCAGAGTTTTCTAATCAACAGTCTGCAAGCAGTGGTCGTGGTCCTCCTAGGACCAGCAGGATAGCATTGGCACATACATCTCTTGGTGACAGCAACAGCACAAGATAGTAAATAAAAACACACCAGGTCTTTTAAGAGCTACACTCAAATCTGGTATACTGTCACTTCTCCCTCAAAACAGTATGCTGGTCAAAACAGTCATACAACCAAACCCAAAGTCATGCAAAACACTTTATATTTTATAAGGATACATTAATACCTAAAGACATATACCAAACACATTCAAGTAAATGTTACAGGATACGCAGGAATGGAGGTGGGGTTCTAGATAAAGCATAATTAAATGAGTAATTAAAATAAGGAGCCTTACGCAGCCTAATGAAAATAATGTTCTTTAAACTGAGTGGTATGAGTAACTCAATATTTTGAAAAGAATTTTGTAGCCTGTATCTAAAAAGTATAAAAAGTCCAGGCACAGTAGCTCATGCCTGTAATCCCAGCACTCTGGGAGGCCGAGGCGAATGGATCGCTTGAGCCCAGGAGTTCGAGACCAGACTGAACACATAGTGAGACCTCTATCTCTAAAAAATAAATAAAATTTTAAATATATAAATATATATGTTTTTATATATTTATATACATCTTCAGACTGTTGAAGTAACTTACCCAGGGATAAGCTTCTTAGGTTAAGTGCTTATCTGCTAATTATGGCTTAGCTTGGGCTAGAAAGCATTTCTTTTCCAGCTATATCATATAGATTACCATCTCTAAAATAATACCCATTAGTCCTGCAACTTACACTAGTTATTACAGTCTATTTTTAAAACAAGTTAATTTTGATTTAATAAGGTATTAATTGAGTGCTTTAAATATTTCCAGTCTTTGAGTCTAATTTGATGTGTTTTCAAGAAACTTATGAGAACTTAGATGGGTAAGATAAGACTTAAATACATAAAATGGATAAAGAACACCATCATTTAGATATAGTTTTAATTCAACAAATATGTTTTAATTGCAGCCTGTGTGCTAATCTCTGCAAAAGATGTACATATGAGGAAGAGGTCCCAGGGTAAGTATCAAAAGAGGATACAATGTGGAAAACTTTTCAAAGACAGGATCACACGCAGTTGGAGAAGACAGAAAAGCCTTCACAGAGGAAGGGGCACAAGAGATGAGCCTTAAAAGATGCATCACATTTCAGTAGGTTCAGACCTAGAAAAGTAGAAGGAAATTCTAGGTGGCAAGAACAACAAAGATACACAAGTAGAGGTTAAAGGTATAATATTTGAGTATCACAGCATAGAAATGCAAACAATCAACCTATTGAATGGCTCAGGTGAGTTAGCCACTGCATCAGGTGCTAGAAATACAAAAATTAATATAACATGAGTCCCATTCTTGAAGTGCCCACAGTTTGGCTATCAGTGTGTTGAGTTCCTGACATGGATGAGCTCATGAGGAATCAGGTGGAAAGAGCAATGATAAGAAGTGTAACAGCAGAAACATGGAGCACTACTACATGTGAGATGGAGAAGAGGAAAAAGCCAGAAGAAAAGGTAAAAAGGATCTGTGAAAAAATGTTTGCAATTTGTATTTATACCAAAATCATTAGCCAGGCATAGTGGCATATGCCTGTAATCCCAGCTATTTGGCAGGGGCTGAGGTGGGAGGATCACTTGAGCCCAGGTCAAGGCTGCAGTGAGCCAAGATCACACAACTGCACTCCAGCCTGGGTGACAAAGTGAGACCCTGTCGCAGAAAAAGAAAAAAACTGAGAATAAAAAAATCAACAGTTCAATATAAAATGGGCAAAAGATATGGAGAGTTCACCGAAGAAATGAAAATAGCCCTTACATATGAAAAGATGCTTAACCTGGATCTTGATAAGTAGTGTAAGTTAAAACTACACTGAGATACTATTTCTCATAAATCAAACTAACAAAAGTCCTTATGCTTGACAATTCAGTGTACTGCTTTCAAGGCTGTAAGGAAAGTCCACTTTCATACATTAATGGAGGAAATGCACAACAGTACAGCACCTATGGAAGGGAATTTAGCAAGACTTTAATTACATATGTGACTTGCATCATACCTCTTCTGAACAGTGCTGCTCTAGATCTAATTATCAGCTTACAGAAAATTTAGGGGACAGGGGACATGTTGAAGACACCCAAATTCAGACAGCCATATCCAGTATGAGGAAAATTCTAATACAAAAATGACTCATATTCCAAAATAGGTGACAAGAACAGGGAAATTGAACACAGACCAATTCCTGGATGATTCAAAGAATAACCATTAATCCTTAAGTGTGCTAATGCCATCTGGGTTTTTTAAGTCTCTATGTTTTAGAGATACATACTGAATTATTTGTAGTTCAAATGATATGCAGTCTGAGACTGGCTTTAATCTCCTGAAAAATGAAGTATGAGGAGATAGATAAAATCAGAATAACAAAGCAATGACCATTATTGAAGCTGGGTCATGGAAACAGGGCTTCATTATACTGTTTTTTTCTACTTCTATTTAGGTTCAAAATTTGTAACAATTAAAAACGTTTTTTAAAAATTAATTACTGGAGATACAAAAGTGTCATCTAAGGAGTACAATGTCCCTGATGTTATCTTTTTATAAAAGGAAAATTAAGCATCATCTCGTAGTACTATAGAAATATGTAAAGATCCGTGATAAATAACATCAGGAAAGTTTCAAGATACAAAATCAGTGTACAAAAGTCAGTAGCATTTCTATACACCAAAACATCCAAGCTGAGAGCCAAATCAGAACACAATCCCATTCACAATAGTCACAAAAAGAATAAGATACTTGGGTATACAGCTAACCAGAGGGTGAAAGATCTCTACAATAAGAATTACAAAACACTGCTCAAAGGAATCAAAGATTACATAAACAAATGGAAAACATTTTCTGCTCATAGGTGGAAAGAATCAATATCATTAAAATGGCCATACTACCCAAAACTACTTACAGATTCGCTGCATTCCTATCAAGTTACCAATGACATTCTTCACAGAATTAGAAAAAACTCCTTTAAAATTCATAGGGAACCAAAAAGGAGCCCAAATAGCCGAGGAAATCCTAAGCAAAAAGAACAAAGTGGGAGGGATCATGTTACCTGACTTCAAACTATACTTCAAGGCTACAGTAACCAAAACAGCATGGTACAAGCACAAAAACAGACACATAGACCAATGAAATAGAACAGAGAGCCCAAAAATAAATGCTGCACACTTACAACCATCTTATATCCAACAAAGTCAACAAAAACAAGCAATGGGAAAAAGACTCCCTATTCCATAAATGATGCTAAGATAACTGGCTAGCCATATGCAGAAGATTGAAACTGGACCCCTTCCTTATACCACATACAAAAGTCAACTCAAGATGGGTTAAAGACTTACATGTAAGACCCCAAACTATAAAAACCATGGAAGACAACCTAGGCAATATCATTCTAGACATAGAAAGGGTAAAGTTTTCATGACAAAGATGCCAAAAGCAATTGTGGTAAAAATAAAGATTGACAAATGGGTCCTAACTAAACTAAACAGCTTCTGCACAGCAAAAGAAACTATCAACAGGGTAAACATACAACCTACAGAATGGAAAAAACATTGTAAACTATGTATTCAATAAAGGTCTAATATCAAGACTCTGTAAGGAACTTGTACAAATTAACAAGCAAAAAACAAACAACCCCATTAAAAAGTAGGCAAAGCTACCAACCAAGAGAAGCCTGGAATCTGATGGATTTACAGCCAAATTCTACCAGATGTATAAAGAAGAGCTGGTACCATTCCTACAGAAATTATTTCAAAAAACTGAGGAGGGACTCCTAACTCATTTATGAGGCCAGCATCATCTTGATACCAAAACCTGGCAGACACAACAACAAAAAAAAACTTCAAAGCAATATCCTTGATGAACATCAGTGAAAAAATCCTCAACAAGATACTTGCAAACCAAATCCAGCAGCACATCAAAAAGCTAATCTACTGTGATGAACTAGGCTTCATCCCCAGCAAGCAAGGTTGGTTCAACATATACAAATCAATAAATGTGATTCATCACATAAATAGAACTAAAGACAAAAAACACATGATTATCTCAACAGATGCAGGAAAGGCTTTCACTAAGATTCAACACCCTTTCATGTTAAAATCCCTCAAGAAACTAGGTACTGAGGGAACATACCTCAAAATAGTAAGCCATCTATGACAAACTCACAGCCAACATTATACTGAATTGACAAAAGCTGGAAGCATTCCACTTGAAAACTGGCAGAAGATGAGGATCACCACTCACCTCTCTCACCACTTCTATTCAACATAGTATTGGAAGCCCTAGCCAGAGCAGTCAGGCAGCATAAATAAATAAAAGGCATCCAAATAGGAAGAGAGGAAGCCAAACTATCTGTCTGCAGACAACATGATTCAATATCTAGAAAACCCCATTGTCTCAACCCAAAAGCTCCTCCAGCTGATAGACAACTTCAGCGAAGTTTCAGGATACAAAATCAATGTACAAAAATCACTAGCATTCCTGTATACCAACAACACCGAAACCGAGAGCCAAATTATAAAGGCAACTCCATTCACAATTGCCACACAAAGGAAATAAAGTACCTAGGAACACAGCTAACCAGCGAGGGGAAAGCTCTCTACAATAACAATTATAAAACATTGCTCAAAAAAATCAGAGAAGACACAAATGAAAGGAAAAACATCCCATGCTTATGGACAGGGAGAATCAATGTCATTAAAATGGTTACACTGCCCAAAGCAATTTACAAATTTAGTGCTATTCCTATCAAACTATCTACACCATTCTTCACAGAACTAAAAAAAATTAACTATTTTAAAATTCGTATGGCCAGGCATGGTGGCTCACACCTGTAATCCTAGCACTTTGGTAGGCTAAGGCAGGCAGATCACCTGAGGTCAGGAGTTTGAGACCAGCCTGGCCAACATAGTGAAACCCCATCTCTACTAAAAATGAAAAATTTAGCTGGGCATGGTATTGCACATCTGTAATCCCAGATACTTGGGAGGCAGGAGAATTGCTTCAACCCGGAAGGCAGCGAAGGTTGCAGTGAGCCAAGATTGTGCCACTGTATTCCAGCCTGGGTGACAGAGCAAAGCTCTGTCTCAAGAAAAAGAAAAAGTGTAAAACCATAAAAGAGCTCAAATAGCCAAAGCAACCCTAAGCAAAAAGAACAAAGCTGGAGGCATTGAGAGGTGACAATGTGCTAGCAGCCCTCGATCACTCTCGGTGTCTCCTCGGCCGTGGCGTCCACTCTGGCCACACTTGGGGAGCCCTTCAGCCTACTGCTGTGCTATGAGGGCCCCTCTCTGGGACTGGCTGAGGCCAGAGCCAGCTCCCTCTGCTCACAGGGAGGTGTGGAGGGACAGGCGCAGGTGAGAGCCGGGGCTGTGCACAGCACTCGCGGGCCAGCGTGGGTTCTGGGTAGGTGTGGGCTCAGTGGGCCCCGCACTTGACATGGCCAGCCAACGCCTGCTGGGCTTGATCAGTGGCTGGGTCCCATGCCTGGACCATCGTTCCCTCTTCACAGGGTCATTGGCCACGATGGCGGGTCTCCATCTCTGTCTCACTTCCCCTCTTTTCCTCTTGGTTGTCTGGGATGAGCTCCTTCTGGGCTGCCGAAGTGCCCGGGCTAGGAGCTGCAAAGTCCTGTGGCAAGTGCCAGTGAGAGGTGAAGCCAGATGGGCTTCTGGGACTTGTAGGGACTTGGAGAACTTTTGTGTCTAGCTAAAGGATTGTAAACACACCTATCAGCACTCTGTGTCTAGCTAAAGGTTTGTAAATGCACCAATCAGCATTCTGTGTCTAGCTAAAGGATTGTAAATGCGCCAGTCAGCACTCTGTGTCTAGCTAAAGGATTGTAAACACGCCAATCAGCACTCTGTCAAAACGGACCAATCAGCTGTCTGTAAAATGGACCAATCAACTCTGTAAAATGGACCAATCAGCAGGATGTGGGTGGGGCCAGATAAGGGAATAAAAGCAGGCCACCTGAGCCAGCAGCAGCAACCCGCTCGGGTCCCCTTCGACACCGTGGAAGCTTTGTTCTTTCGCTCTTTGCAATAAATCTTGCTGCTGCTCACTCTTTGGGTCTGCACCAACTTTCTGAGCTGTAACACTCACCGCGAAGGTCTGCAGCTTCACTCCTGAGGCCAGTGAGACCATAAACCCACTCAAAGGAATGAACAACTCCAAACATGCTGCCTTTAAGAACGGTAACACTCACTGCGAGGGTCTGCGGCTTCATTCTTGAAGTCAGCGAGACCAAGAACCCACCAATTCTGGACACATTTTGGTGACCACGAAGGGACCATTGCTTATCGCCAAGTGGTGAGTACCACTGGACCCCTTTCACTTGCTATTCTGTCCTATTTTTCCTTAGAATTCGGGGGTTAAATACCGGGCACCTGTCGGCCAGTTAAGAGCAACTAGCATGGCTGCTAGACTAAAGACACTGGTGTCAGGCTTTCTGGGAAACGGCTCTCTAACAATCCCTGCCTCTTCAGAGTTTGGAGCATTTGTTTGCCTGGAACCAGCTTCCACTTTTCCTGTACTTCTGGGCTGAGCCAAGGATCGACAGAGAGGAAAGCCATTCAGCTCCGGGGTCCCAACAACAAGTTGGTTGACCCTGTGGCCATGAGCAGAACTCTCAAAGTCATGTCACCCAAGGGAGACTCACCCATCTATTCTATCTACCCTGACCATTGCCTCCTGGGTCCTAATGCCTGCCAAACAAACTTCCTCTCACCTCTCTTCTCCGAGGCTAGTCCCACTTCTAAAAATCACTCCCTGCTTTTCTAGTTTCTCCTATGAGAATGATTTCTAATATAAACTCCAGGACTCTGTTACCTTCTTTAGGCACCTGGGCTCACCAATCAGAAAGACATAATTTTTGCCCAAAGCCCCATCATAGGGGGGACTATCTGGAATTTTAGGATCCCTCCTCAGACTAGCAGGCCTAACAAAAGCTATTCCTGAAGCTAGGATATGGGGAGCCTCAGAAATTGTATCCTTCCTATTCATATAAGTGAGAACAAAAGGTGTCACTCTTCCAACTCTGGAGATCCCTCTCCTCCCTCAGGGTATGGCCCTCCACTTCATTTTTGGGGCATAACATCTTTATAGGACAAAGGTAAGGTCCCAATACTAACAGGAGAACGCTTAGGACTCTAACAGGTTTTCAAGAATGCATCGGTAAGGGCCACTAAATCCGATTTTTCTCAGTCCTCTTTGTGGTGTAGGAGGACAGGTAAGGGTGCAGGTTTTTGAGAATGTGTTGGTAAGGGCCACTAAATCCAACCTTCCTCAGTCCTCCTTGTGGTCTGGGAGGAACACTAGTGTTTCTGCTGCTGCATCGGTGAGCTCAACTATGCCCATCAGCAGGGTCCAGGGACTGTTGCGGGTTCTTGGGCGGGGGAGAAACAAAACAAACCAAAACCATGGGCAGTTTTGGCTTTCAGATGGGAAACACTCAGGCATCAACAGGCTCACCCTTGAAATGCATCTTAAGCCATTGGGACCAATTTGACCCACAAACCCTGAAAAAGAGGTGGCTCATTTTTTTCTGCACTACAGCCAGGCCCCAATATTCTCTCTCTGATGGGGAAAAATGGCCACCTGAGGGAAGTACAAATTACAATACTATCCTGCAGTTTGACCTTTTCTGTAAGAGGGAAGGCAAATGGAGTGAAATACCTTATGTCCAAGCCTTCTTTTCATTGAAGGAAAATACACAACTATGCAAAGCTTGCAATTTACATCCCACAGGAGGACCTCTCAGCTTACACCCATATCTTAGCCTCCCTATAGATCCCCTTCCTATTAATGATAACCCTCCTCAAATCTCCCCTGCCCAGAAGGAAATAAGCCAAGAAATCTCCAAAGGACCACAAAAACCCCCAGGCTATCGGTTATGTCCCCTTCAAGCTGTAGGGGGAGAGGAATTTGGCCCAACCCAGGTACATGTCCCCTTCTCCCTCTCTGATTTAAAGCAGATCAAGGCAGACCTGGGGAAGTTTTCAGATGATCTCGATAGGTACATAGATGTCCTACAGGGTCTAGGGCAAACCTTCGACCTTAATTGGAGAGATGTCATGCTACTGTTAGATAAAACCCTGGCCTTTAATGAAAAGAATGCAGCTTTAGCTGCAGCCTGAAAGTTTGGAGATACTTGGTATCTTAGTCAAGTGAATGACAGCTGGAGAAAGCGACAAATTCCCTACCGGTCAGCAAGCCATCCCCAGTATGGATCCCCACTGGGACCTCTACTCAGATCATGGGGACTGGAGTCGTAAACATCTGTTGACCTGTGTTCTAGAAGGACTAAGGAGAATTAGGAAAAAGCCCATGAATTATTCAATGATGTCCACCATAACTCAGGGAAAGGAAGAAAATCCTCCTGCCTTCCTTGAGCAGCTAAGAGAGGCCCTAAGAAAATATACTCCCCTGTACCCGAATCACTTCAGGGTCAATTGATTATAAAAGATAAATTTGTTACCTAATCAGCCACAGATATCAGGAGAAAGCTCCAAAAGCAAGCCCTGGGCCCTGAACAAAATTTGGAGGCATTATTAAACCTAGCAACCTTGGTGTTCTGTAATAGGGACCAAGAGGAACAGGCCCAAAAGGAAAAGCAAGATCAGAGAAAGACTGCAGCCTTAGTCATGGCCCTCAGATAGACAAACCTTGGTAGTTCAGAGAGGACAGAAAATGGAGCAGGCCAATCACCTGGTAGGGCTTGTTATCAGTGTGGTTTACAAGCACACCTTAAAAAAGATTGTCCAATGAGAAACAAGCCGCCCCCTCCTCCATGTCCACTATGCCGAGGCAATCACTGGAAGGTGCACTGCCCCAGAGGACAAAGGTTCTCTGGGTCAGAAGCCCCCAACCAGATGATTCAACAACAGGACGGAGGGTGCCCAGGGCAAGCGCCAGCTCATGTCATCACCCTCACTGAGCCCTGGGTACATTTAACCATTGAGGGCCAGGAAATTGACTTCCTCCTGGACATTGGTGCGGCCTTCTCAGTGTTAATCTCCTGTCCTGGATGACTGTCCTCAAGGTCCATTACCATCTAAGGAATCCTGGGACAGCCTGTAACCATGTATTTCTCCCACCTCCTCAGTTGTAATTGGGAGACTGCTCGTTTCACATGCCTTTCTTGTTATACCTGAAAGTCCCACACCCTTATTAGGGAGGGATATATTAGCCAAAGCTGGAGCTATTATCTACATGAATATGGGGAACAAGTTACCCATTTGTTGTCTCCTACTTGAAGAGGGAATCAACCCTGAAGTCTGGGCATTGGAAGGAAAATTTGGAAGGGCAAAAAATGCCCACCCAGTCCAAATCAGGCTAAAAGACCCCACCACTTTTCCTTATTAAAGGCAATATCCCTTAAGGCCTGAAGCTCATAAAGGTTTACAGGATATTGTTAAACACTTAGAAGCTCAAGGCTTAGTAAGGAAATGTAGCAGTCCCTGCAACATCCCAATTATAGGAGTATAAAAACCAAATGGTCAGTGGAGACTAGCGCAAGATCTTAGACTCATCAATGAGGCAGTAATTCCTCTATATCCAGTTGTACTCAATCCCTATACTCTGCTCTCTCAAATACTAGAGGAAGCAGAATGGTTCACAGTTGTAGATGCCTTCTTCTTTATTCCCCTGCACTCTGACTCCCAGTTTCTCTTTGCCTTTGAGGATCCCACATACCACACATCCCAACTTATGTGGACTCTCTTGCCCCAAGGGTTTAAGGATAGCCCTCACCTGTTTGGTCAGACACTGGCCCAAGATATAGGCCACTACTCAAGTCCAGGCCCTCTGGTCCCTCAGTATGTGGATGATTTACTTTTGGCTACCAGTTCAGAAGCCTCATGCCAGCAGGCTACTCTAGATCTCTTCAACTTTATAGCTAATCAAGGGTACAAGATGTCGAGGTCGAAGGCCCAGCTTTGCCTACAGCAGGTCAAATATCTAGGCCTAATCTTAGCCAGAGGGACCAGGGCCTTCAGCAAGGAATGAATACAGCCTATACTGGCTTCTCCTTACCCTAAGACATTAAAACAGTTTCAGGGGGTTCCAAGTTGCAGATTCCAAGGGGGTTCCTTGGAATCACTGGCTTTTGCCAACTGTGGATCCCCAGATACAGTGAGATAGCCAGGCCCCTCTATACTATAATCAAGGAGACCCAGAGGGCAAATACTCATTTAGTAGAATGGGAACCAGAGGCAGAAACAGCCTTCAAAACCTTAAAGAAGGCCCTAGTACAAGCTCCAGTTTTAAGCCTTCCCACAGGACAAAACTTCTCTTTATACATCACAGAGAAAGCAGGGATAGCTCTTGGAGTCCTTACTCAGACTTGTGGGACAACCCCACAACCAGTGGCATACCTAAGTAAGGAAATTGATGTAGTAACAAAAGGCTGGCCTCACTGTTTATGGGTAGTTGCGGCAGTGGCTGTCTTAGTGTCAGAGACTATCAAGATAATACAAGGAAAGGATGTCACTGTCTGGACTACTCATGATGTAAATGGCATGCTAGGTGCCAAAGGAAGTTTATGGCTATCAGACAGCCAACTACTTAGATACCAGGTGCTACTCCTTGAGGGACCAGTGCTTCAAATACATACGTGCATGGCCCTCAACCCTGCCACTTTTCTCCCAGAGGATGGGGAACCAATCAAGCATGACTGCCAACAAATTATAGTCCAGACTTATGCCACCCGAGAGGATCTCTTAGAAGTCTCCTTAACTAACCCTGACCTTAACCTATATACCGATGGAAGTTCATTTGTGGAGAATGCGATATGAAGGGCAGGTTATGCCATAGTTAGTGATGTAACCATACTTGAAAGTAAGCGTCTTCCCCCAGGGACCACTGCCCAGTTAGCAGAACTAGTGGCACTTACCCGAGCTTAGAACTGGGAAAGGGAAAAAGAATAAATGTGTATACAGATAGCAAGTATGTTTATCTAATCCTACACGCCCATGCTGCAATATGGAAAGAAAGGGAGTTCCTAACTTCTGGGGGAACCCCCATTAAATACCACAAGGAAATTATAGAGTTATTGCATGAAGTGCAAAAACCCAAGGAGGTGGCAGTCATACACTGCCAAAGCCATCAGAAAGGTGAAGGAGAAAAGGCAGAAGGAAACCGTCAGGCAGATGCTGAGGCCAAAATTGCTGCCAGGTGGAACCCCCCATTAGAAATACCTACTGAAGGACCCTTGGTATGGAACAACCCCCTCCAAGAGGTTAAGCCCCAGTATTCCCTGACTGAAAGAGAATGGGGACTTTCACAGGGGCATAGTTTTCTCTCCTCAGGGTAGTTAATGACAGAAGAAGGAAAGGTACTGATACCCGAAGCCAGCCAGTGGAAAATACTTAAAACCCTCCACCAAACTTTTCATATGGGTATTGAAAACACTCAAAGGGCCAAATCTCCTCTGAACCATCCAACAAGTAGTCAAAGCCTGTGAGTTGTGCCAATGGAATAATCCCTTGGTCCATCGTAAGGCCCCTTTGGGGGAACAAAGAATATGTCATTATCCTGGACAGGACTGGCAGTTAGACTTCACACCTATGCCTAAGTCAAAGGGATTTCAATACTTGTTGGTCTGTGTTGATACCTTTACAAATTGGATAGAAGCTTTCCCCTGCAAGACAAAGAAGTCTCAGGAAGTGATTAAAGTCCTAATCCATGAAATAATTCCTAGATTTGGGCTTCCCCAAAGCTTACAGAGCAACAACGGTCCGGCTTTTAAAGCCACGATAACTCAGGGAATTTCCAGGGCGCTAGGGATACCTTATCACTTTCACTGCGCCTGGAGGCCACAATCCTCAGGGAAGGGTGAGAAGGCAAATGAAACACTCAAGAGGCACTTAAGGAAACTAACACAAGAAATTCATCTCCCATGGCCTACTCTTTTGCCCATGGCCTTGTTGAGAATCTGAAATTCTCCTCACAAAATGAGGCTCAGTCCATATGAAATGCTGTATGGACAACCTTTTCTCACAAATGACCTCCTACTTGATCAGGAAACAGCCAACTTGGTCAAAGATATAACTTCTTTGGCAAAATATAAACAAAACCTTAAAAACCTACCTGAAGGATGTCACAGAAAAAAGGGAACAGAGTTGTTTCAACCAGGAGATCTAGTGTTGGTCAAATCTCTCCCCTCTACCTGCCCATCTATGGACTCTTTGTGGGAAGCACCATACTCAGTAATCCTCTCTACCCCCACTGCAGTTAAGGTGGCAGGAGTGGAATCTTGGATTCACCACACCTGAGTTAAACTTTGGACATCCCCTGAGGAACCTGCAGGACCCTAAGCTCAGGAGTCCCAAGATCAGCCAGACCACCCTCGATACACCTGTGAACCATTGGAGGACTTACATCTCCTATTTCAGAAGGAAACATCCCAGACTAAAAAGGCTCCTACCACTGATCCTGTGGAAAAACCCCTTCCTCCTTAAAAAAGGTAAGTGAAAACAGCATACTAACCATACTCTTTGCAATAGGACTATATACTGTAGCTCCTACCAGGATGAAAATCCTAATCACATCAACCTTCTTTCTTCAATCTTCCTTCCTTTTGACAGCAATTTACTCCTACCTTTAACTCAGACTAGATAAAATAATCTTGTCTTCCAGAGCACCCTCTTTACCTTCTTATTTGCTCTTTCCCTACGTATATCCCTCCTGCTTCCTTGGATACCTCATACAATCACAAACTCCCCTTCCACTAGCTCCTAATTGTCTCTACGAGACTCTCAACTTAACGCACTCTCTGTTAAACCAGTCCAATCCTTCCCTGGCAAATGACTGTTGGCTTTGTATCTCTCTATCAACCTCTGCTTACGTTGCCAATCCCATTCCCCCAAAGAACTGGGTCTTTACCAACTTAACCTACCACCCTCATTATGAAGGAAAAGACCCTTTCCGACTTCTAAATATGCAATCATTAACTGACTTCCCCATCTCTGATAGGACCAAGAATACCCTAATAGGACGTGCAATCCAACTTTTACGTTCTTACATTTCCAACCTCACCTATTACACAAGCAATGAAAAGCTGATACATGGCCCCGTAACTATGAATACCATTTTAACTTTCCAAGCCCCTTTATGCATCCAACGCAACCTGTTATCAGGCCTGCCCCTGGGGCACTACTACCCCATCAGTGTAATTACACCCTACAACTTCAAGCCCCAACTCATCATAGTAACTTCCGAGTCACCCGAACAGCTCCATTCAGATGGTTTGTCCGCTTCTCAAGGCCCCCAAAAATCATCACCTCCTCTCTGCTTAACAAACATTCCAGGTTTTGTAATGGCAAACATACTCCCTGTATGACCGTTCATCCCTGGACTCCCTCCAGCAGTGCCCCCACCACTCGTGAATGCCTTCTCATCCCCTCTTTCAATCACTCTCTTGAATGGTTCCTAGTGGATACAAAACACTTTTTTCTCCAATGGGAAAACAGAACACAGGGAGCCACTCAGTTTGCTCCCAACACCCCTTTCCAGCCGCTCACTGGAGCTACCTTGGCAAGTACTCTAGGAGTATGGGAAAATGAAAACAACAAATTCACACACCTTTTTGACATATACAACCAGTTCTGTCTACCCAGCCAAGGTATATTCTTCTTATGTGGAACATCGACCTATATCTGCCTCCGCACTAACTGGACAGGCACCTGTGCCTTAGTCTTTCTAAGTCCCAACATTAACATTGCCCCAGGAAATCAGACCTTATCAGTACCCCTCAAAGTTCAAGTCTGTCAGCACAGAGCCATCAGTGCTAATACCCCTACTTATAGGGTTAGGAATGGCTACTGCTACAGGAACCAGAATAGCCAGTTTATCTACTTGATTATCCTACTACCACACACTCTCAAAGGATTTATCAGACAGTTTGCAAGGAATAACGAAATCTATCCTTACCCTACAATCCCAAATAGACTCTCTGGCAGCAGTGATTCTCCAAAACCACCGAGGCCTAGACCTCCTCACTGCTGAGAAAGGAAGACTCTGCACCTTCTTAGGGGAAGAGTGTTATTTTCACACTAACCAGTCAGGGATAGTACAAGATGCCACTGTGCATTTACAGGAAAAGGCTTCTGAAATCAGGCAACGCCTTTCAAACTCTTATACCAACCTCTGGAGTTGGACAACATGGCTTCTCCCCTTTCTAGGTCCCATGGCAGCCATCTTGCTGTTACTTGCCTTTGGGCCCTGTATCTTTAACCTTGTCAAATTTGTCTCCTCTAGAATCTAGGCCATCAAGTTACAGATGGTCTTACAAAGGGAACCCCAAATGAGCTCAACTAACGACTTCTACTGAGGACCCCTGGACCAAACCACTGGCCCTTCCACTGGCCTAAATAGTTCCCCTCTGGAGGATACTACAACTGCAGGGCTGCTTCTTCACCCCTATCCATCAGGAAGTAGCTAGAGTGGTCATCAGCCAAATTCCCAACAGCAGTTGGGGTGTCCTGTTTAAAGGGGGGATTGAGAGATAACAACATGCTAGCAGCCCTCACTTGCTCTCAGCACCTCCTTGGCCTCAGTGTCCACTCTGGCCACACTTGAAGAGCCCTTCAGCCCGCCACTGTGCTATGAGGGACCCTCTCTGGGGCTGGCCGAGGCTGGAGCCAGCTCCCTCTGCTCACAGGGAGGTGTGGAGGAACAGGCACAGGCAGGAACCGGGGCTGTGTGTGGTGCTCACAGGCCAGCGTGGGTTCCGGGTGGGTGCGGGCTCAGCAGGCCCCACACTTGGTGCGTCTGGCCGACGCCTGCTGGGCTTGATCAGAGTCTGGGTCCCATGCCTGGACCACCGTTCCCTCTTTGCAGGGTCATTGGCCATGATGGAGGGTGTCCGTCTCTTTCTCGCTTCCCCTCTTTTCCTCTTGGTTGTCTGAGATGAGCTCCTTCTGGGCTGCCAGAGTGCCTGGGCTAGGAGCTGCGGAGTCCTGTGGTGAGTGCCAGTTAGAGGTGAAGCCAGCTGGGCTTCTGGGATGGGTGGGGACTTGGAGAACTTTTCTGTCTAGCTAAAGGATTGTAAATGTACCAATCAGCACTCTGTGTCTAGCTAAAGGTTTGTAAATGCACCAGTCAGCACTCTGTGTCTAGCTAAAGGTTTGTAAACACACCAATCAGCGCTGTATGTCTAGCTAATCCGGTGGGGACTTGGAGAACTTTTGTGTCTAGCTAAAGGATTATAAATGCACAAATCAGCACTCTGTGTCTAGCTAAAGGATCGTAAATGCACCAATCAGCACTCTGTCAAAATGGACCAATCAGTTGTCTATAAAATGGACCAATCAGCTCTCTGTAAAACGGGCCAATCAGCTCTCTGTAAAATGGACCAATCAGCAGGATGTGGGTGGGACCAGATAAGGGAATAAAAGCAGGCCACCCGAGCCAGCAGTGGCAACCCACTCGGGTTCCCTTCCATGCTGTGGAAGCTTTGTTCTTTCACTCTTCGCAATAAATCTTGCTGCTGCTCACTCTTTGGGTCCATTCTGCCTTTCTGAGCTATAACACTCACCGCGAAGGTCTGCAGCTTCACTCCTGAAGCCAGCAAGACTACAAACCCACTGGGAGGGACGAACAACTCCAGACGGGAGGAACAAACAACTCTGGACACGCCACCTTTATGTACTGTAACAGCCACCGTGAAGGTCTGCAGCTTCACTCCTGAGGCCAGCAAGACCACAAACCCACCAGAAGGAACGAACAACTCCAGATGTGCCGCCTTTAAGAACTGTAACACTCACCACGAGGGTCCGCGGCTTCATTCTTGAAGTCAGCAAGACCAAAAACCCACCAATTCCAGACACAGCATCACATTACCTGACTTCAAATTATACTACAAGACTACAATAACCAAAACAGCGTAGTACTGGTAAGGCACATAGAACAATAGAACAGAAAGAGAACCCAGAAATAAGACCACACATCTACAACCATCTGATCTTTGACAAAGCTGACATAAACAAGCAATGGGGAAAATAATCCCTATTCAATAAATAGTACTGGGAGAACTGGCTAGCCATATGCAGAAGATTAAAGGAGGACCCCTTCATTATGCCTTCTAAAAAAATCAACTCAAGATGGATTAAAGACTTACATGTAGAACACAAAACTATAAAAACCCTGAAAGACAACCTAGGCAATACCCTCCTGGACATAGGAACAGGCAGATTTCATGACAGAGACACTAAAAGCAATTGCAACAAAAGCAAAGATTGACAAGTGGGATCTAATTAAACTTAAGAGCTTCTGCACAGGAAAAGAAACTATCAAGATGGTAAACAGACAACCTACAGGATGGGAGAAAATATTTGCTAACTATGCACCTGACAAAGATCTAATATTCAGCATCTATAAGGAACTTAAATTTACAAGAGAAAAATAATCCCATTGAAAAGTGGGTAAAGGACATGAACACACACTGCTCAAAAGACAACATACTTGTGGCCAACAAGCATATGAAAAAAGCTCAGTATCACTGATCATTAGAGAAATGCAATCCAAAACCACAATGAGATACCATCTTACACCAGTCAGAATGGCTACTATTAAAAAGTCAAAAAATAACAGATGCTGGCAAGGTCGCAGAGAAAAGGGAACCCTTATACACTGTTGGTAGGAGTGTAAATTACTTCAACCATTGTGGAAATCAATATGTTAATTCCTCAAAGAGCTAAAATCAGAACTACCATTTGACCCAGTAATCCCATTACTGGGTATATACCCAGATGAATATAAATCATTCTACCATAAAGACACGTGCTAGTGAATGTTCTTTGCAGCACTATTCACAAGAGCAAAGACATAGAGTAAACCTAAATGCCCATCAGTGACAGACTGGATAAAGAAAATGTGGTATATATACACCATGGAATACTACGCAGCCATAAACAAAAAGTCATGTCTTTTCCAGGAACATGGATAGAGCTGGAGGCTATTATCCTTAGCAAACTAATGCAGGAACAGAAAACCAAATACGCATGTTCTCATTTATATGTAGGAGCTAAATGATAAGAACTTACGAACACGAAGAAGAAAACAACAGACAGTGGGGTCTACTTGAGGGGTGGGGGGTAGGAGGAGGGAGAAAAACAGAAAAGGTAACTATTGGGTATTTGGCTTAATACTTGGGTTATGAAATAATATGTACAATAAACCCCCATGACACATGTTTACTTATGTAACAAACCTTCACCTGTATCCCCAAACCTAAAAGTTAAAAAAAAAAAACTAAAAAAAAAAAAAACTGGGCAAAGGACATGAACAGACATTGTTCAAAAGAAGACATACAACCAACGAGCATATGAAAAAAACTCAACATCACTGATTAGAGAAACGTAAACCAAAACCACAATGAGATACCGTATCACACCAGTCAGAAGGACTATTATTAAAAAGTCAAAAACATCAGTTGCTGGCAAGGTTACAGGGAAAAGAAAACATTTATACACTGCTGGTGGGAGTGTAAATTAGCCATTAGGGAAAGCAGTTTGATGATTTCTCAAAGAACTTAAAACAGAGGTACCATTCAACCCAGCAATCAATTATTGGGTCTACACCCGAAGGAATCCAAGTTGTACTACCATAAAGACACACATATGCATATGTTTATTGCAGCACTGGTCACAATAGCAAAGACATGGAATCAACCTAAATGCCCATCAATGGTAGACTGGATAAAGTAAATGTGGTACATATACACCATGGAATACTACACAGCCACAAAATGGAACAAAATCATGTCCTTTGCAGCAACATGGTTGGAGCTGGAAGTCATTATCCTGAGCAAACTAACACAGGAACAGAAAACCAAATACCACACATGTTAGCTTATAAGTGAGAGCTAAACACTGAGTACACATAGACACAAAAGAACAACAGATACCAGATACCAGGGCCTACTTGAGGTAGAGGTGGGAGGATGGAGAGGATCAAAAAACTATTATCAGGTACTATGTTTATTACTTGGGTGGTGAAATAATTTGTACATCAAACCCCCATGAGATAAAATTTACCTATATGACAAACCTCCACATGTACCCTTGAGCCTAAAATACAAGTTAAAAAAAAAAGAAATATGTAAAGACCCAAGGGACAATACTGCAGAAAAATTCAGGAAGCCCAGTGAGTAAAACCATTGGGCTTATCAGTTTAAATGATAATTACAGTTTGAGTAAAAGCAATGGATACAAAAGCCAGGCTGTAAAAGTCTGAAAGAAATGATCAACGATGAATTGTCAAAATGATAGGTTCTTAGAAGGCTTTGGCCATCATGGAAAAAGAGAGAAACTTGATTTAGATCACAAGTGGCATAATTAAGTACCATAATCAGTATCACCAAGTCAATCACGTATTTCTTAAAGTCACTAAATATTCAAAAGTATTATAATATCATAGAAGTAGCACTAGTTTAGTAATCTGAACATCTGAATTCTAATTTCAAACATTACCTGTGTTTGAAATTAGAACATATCTATTTTCTTCCCTTGGTGAAAAAAAGAGGTGGTTTTGAAGATGCGAAACTCTATAAATATGACTTTGGATCATCCTTCCCCTAAGGAGTGGATGCGTGAGAAAGGAGCCACAAAGAACAAGTCATGTCTTTTTTGGAAACATGGATGGAGCTAGAGGCTATTATCCTTAGCAAACGAATGCAGGAACAAAAAACCAAATACGCATGTTCTCACTTATATGTGGGAGCTAATTGATGAGAACTTATGAACACGAAGAAGAAAACAACAGACAGTGGGGCCTACTTGAGAGGGGAGGGTAGGAGGAGGGAGAAGTAGTACTTTACACTCCCACAGTGTATAAGGGTTCCCTTTTCTCTGCAACCTTGCCAGCATCTGTTATTTTTGACTTTTTAAAAAAGTGGAGAGGATGCGTGAGAAAGGAGAGCTGAGAGAATCCAACACGAAGCCTTGTTCAACTACTGGACTCTGGACATGCCAATCATCTTCACTTTGTACATGAGCATCTGCTTTGTACATAAGCAGAGGGCTGAAGGGATCTCTCAGACCAGAAACAGAAACATGTAGCCAATCACAGACTGGAGTGTAAGTCTGCCTCTGGTTACTGCAAGGAAGTAATTTATTATAGTGGAGCTACAAGAAACATGGGCATTAGCTTGGTCCGCATGTCTCTTACTGTGAACTGTCTCCAGATGTTAGCTAGAATTGCTCAGAGTCATCAAAAAGTTAAATAATCCTGGAACATCCAGTGAATAAGCTTGCAGCAAGTTTCAGGGAAGAGGTCAAGGTGAGGACAGAAATTTCTGGGATCATCAACTCTAAACTCTAAGTTCTTCCATCTGACTCCAAATACCTTGAGAACAGAAGGCATACCTTCCGTGCATTTATTCAACAAATATTGGAACCCGAGGATGTGTTAGACTCCATGCTGGGTGTTAGAAATGGAAGAGCAAATGTTATTTACTAATACTCCAACCAGCATAAATAACAATTTTGAATGGAAGGGGTCTTTGCTTTTCAGGTGAAGAGGACCACATGGGGTTCGGGAAAAGAATCTTTAGAAGTCAACATAAAAATATCTTTCTAATTCAGAAGCAGATGATATATTTACCCACACATTGGGAGAAAACCACGAAGCAGTTTTCCAGTAGAAAGCAATTACAAACAACACAACTTGTAATAATGGAGAAAATAATTTAATAGAAAACAGAAAATGATGGGCATAGACAAAGCAAAACTACTCTGCACAAAAAGATCCCCTTATGAGTAGAAAACAACTTCCACTGCTCCTGGCAAAACAAACAAACAAACCTGGATAGGATTTAGACTGTAGATGTACTTAAAACACAAATCTACTTCAGGCCAGAAGTAGGATTGCCAGATCTCATCTGCAACTAAACAGAGTGAAGTATGGATCCGAAAAATAGAAGTGTGCTTGTTGCTATGCTCTTGAAAATTTTAGGATGCTTCTCCTGGCTTTGGGAGAAAATATGTTTTTTGAAAACTACCGAACTGGGAGCACAAACTGTTCTCTCTGTTCAAATAGCAAAAGCAATAGATGATGAGGGTCCCTACCTCTTCTCCAAAGTAGAGCTCTGGAACTGGACTAGTTCAGAATCTGTAAGAGTAACAGTTTAAGTAGACAGAAAATGTAAAACAAAAAGGCATAAAATGGGACTGTGCTTCCAAAGAATACAATTGCCTTAAGAAACTCACCCTATGGTTAACCTGGGCAAGAAATTCACTCTCTGCCCCTCTATCTCTTGGTCCATTCCCCAGAGTAACTCTATCACACAGGAATATAATTGTTTTCTACTTCACTAAGCACTCACTCCTACAGCTTTTCACCTCATTTGAGATCAGTTTGACAGGCAATACCGCTAACTGGCAGAAGAGGACAGTGTGGAGCTTTCGGCTTGTACACATTCGGGCCCCTTTCAGTGTAACAATTCTGAATGTAAACACACAAATATGCGTTCTCTCATCAAGAGGAACAAAAGCAGAAGGAAGGTTGGCATTTAAAGAAGAGAACGATGGAAACCAGTACCCATGTGTAAAAGAATTAAAACATTTGAAAGGATTATAAATTTGGGGGCAGTAGAATGAGTGACCAGTCCCTACAATGTTCTCTTTCAATTAAACACCAACTCATGTGCTTCTTTCTTGGACTTGCTATGTCAACATCACTTGTCCATCCTTTGTTTATTTCACTTCATGAGCTCCTTGTCATTTAATTAATGCTTTGAGATGAAACATGAAATTTCCTTATCAATTCATTTTGAAAATATATTCTGACTTGTTAATATCTCTCTTCTTTGAAAGAACATTTCTATAGCTTATATTACAAGGAATGACAAGGGCAATTAACATTAAAAACTGAGCAGAACAAAGCTATGGTAATGAGGAGTGCTACAATTCATTCACCAAGATGCCCAGTGATAAAAGGATAAAATGAACCTACCTTTCTCTTTCTGATAACAAAGCAATTACAACTTGTAAAGTAACATGGAGAAAATAATAATTTAATAGAAAACAGAGAATGGTAGGCACAGACAAACACAAAGGAAAACAACTCTGCACAAAAGATAATTCACTTTATCACAACTTCCCATTGTGAGTAGAAAACGACTTGCCAAAAATGTCAGGATACACAGCAATATTTTTCCCAGAAAAAAAAAAATTTCTCGTATTGGTATTCAGAAGGTTGCTAGCAGAACAATACAAAGAAAGTCTTTGAAAGTAGTAAGCAAGGAAGCACAAGTAGAGGTCAAGCAAGGATAGTATGATAATGCACACACCCACACCAACGTACAGACACAAACATACTCACACTTAGAGACTAGAATTCCAAGAAAAAGAATTATGAGTTGGAGACCACAGGATTAACATTCTGAACGAGCAATCAACATTTGGACCAAATGAGATATGGCAGCCTCATGACCTTCAAAGATACGTGGGAGGACTCCAGCTGCCAAGACAATGTCAGCAGTTCCCACAGAATGCCAGGCAGACCCAGGCTGCAGAAAGCACATCTGTGGACCAACCCCAGTTCAACCATCTCTGGTTAAAAGGTGTTCTCATCAGCTGAGTGCATTGGCTCACACCTGTAATCCCAACACTTTAGAAGTCCGATGCGAGAGGATCACCTGAGGCCAGGAGTTTGAGACCAGCCCTAGCAACATAGTGAGAACCTGTCTCTACCAAAAATATAAACAAAATTTAAAAATTAGCTGGGAGTGGTGGCACATGTTACTAGCTACTAGGGAGGTTAAGGCGGGAGGATTGGGTGAGCCCAGGAGTTCGGGATTCAGTGAGTTATGATCAGACAACCATACTCCAGCCTGGATGGCAGATTTTTCCCAGACACTTTTTTAATTAAAAAAATAAAAAAAGTGCTCATCAAAGAACTTAAGCATGAAACTGATAGCCAAGGTGGTTAAGCTTCTGTTTGTAGCCCTGAAGCTTACTCCCAGAGTATTAAATCACTTCCATTGTTTCATCTTAAAATTGGGAATGGCGCCACTCACATGAAGATCAGGTAATGATTATAGAGTGTTCCAAAACTATTAAATATTATAAGATACAATACATGCAAGAATCAGCCTACACAGCAGATACGGGCTCCATGCTACTCATACCATGCATGTCACTCTCCAGGTGTTATTGATTGTGTGAGAAAAAGAATAGAATTCAGACTGTTTCCCATCTTTAGAGGGAATTGTATCTTCCTACAATAGCTGTGATGATGGTGCCAAAGTCGCTGTAAAGAATGTATATCCTGGCTGGGCACAGCGGCTCATGCCTGTAGTCCCAGCACTTTGGGAGGCCAAGGCAGGCGGATCACCTGAGGTCAGGAGTTTGAGACCAGCTTGGCTAACATGGTGAAGCCCCGTTTCTACTAAAAATACAAAAAATTAGTTGAGTATGGTGGCCCAGCTACTCAAGAGGCTGAGGCAGGAGAATCGCCTAAGCCCGGGAGGCGGAGGTCGCAGTGAGCAAAGATCGCGCCATTGCACTCCAGCTTTGGCAACAAGAGGTAAATTTCAACTCAAAAAAAAAAAAAAAGAATGTACATCCTTTATGAAGAACAAAAGTTCAATATTGAGCTGATCCTTCTTGCACACAGAATGCCTCTCTCTCTCAACACACTCCATCTCCCCTTTCCTTTTTCCCCCCCTCATTCTTGCCTTTTTATGCTTTCTTTCATGTACACTTATTCTTAACCGTAGCTTCTTGATTTTAATATAAAACTTAAAGTCACATTTATGCATCATATAACACATTCCAGTCCTTTCCAAAGTCAACAATCCAGGAATGGCCTGGCACAGTGAAGAGCTGTAAACCTACAGATTTTGAATATGTGACCATTTAGTTCAATCTCTCACCAGATGTTGAATCTCCTTCATAACATGCTCAACTGCCTCTAGTGATGATAAAAAAAAAAAGCAGCCTGTTGCATTTATGAGGTTTTAATTATTTGAAGGTTATTTATATATTGAACTTAAATCTGCCTCCCAATAGCTGTCAAGGAGCTTACATTCTAGTGAAGGACACAGACACCGGACAAATAAGTATTAGAGGTAGTGATGGTGTTCTGTAGAAAAAGTCATTTCCCAGCTGTATTAACTTAGATCTTTTTAGCCTCTTTTATCCTGTTTTTTTTATCTCTAGAAATATTTTAACAGTCTCTAAAATATGTTATTTGAATAATAACGTAAAATGCTAGCTTAGTACCTGACACAAACTAGTTGCTCAATGAAGACATATATCATTATCGTATACTTTGCTGTTGGTTTTTTTCCTGCTCCAGAGTTTGTTCCCAGCAATTCTGTAAGAAGGGGCAAGTTGAGGAGCTAGACTTGACTGACTCTCCAGTTTACCATCTATTCTGCAGTTAGACGAGTCTTCCGCCAGGTAATCCACAATAATAGTAAGGCTTCTAGCCATCCATGTCTCTGGAGAGGAGTGCAATGGCTATTGATGTTTGCTCCGACCCTGCATCCACTCCTCATTCTTCAAGTAACTGACTTTTGGGAAACCACCTTTTTCTATGTCCAGTCCATTTATTAGCAATGAAGCCAAGTCTGATCCCAGAGCGAAAGCTCGCTGCGTCCCATGTAGAGCAGTAAGAATGGACCAGGCGTGGCCACACAAACAGGAACCCAGAACCTGCAGTGCAACTATCAGGAAGTGGTAAGTTTTTTCCACTGGACTTGAAACAGGGAAAATCTGAACCTGGAACTGAGGGGGCCACTTGTTCAGACTTGTTCAGAAAACACAGAAAGCCAAAGGAGGGCAGGAGACATTTGGGTCCTGGCAAGAGATTTGAACCCCATAAAGTCACACTTGAAGACCATGTATATTTTTATTATATAAATCAACAAATTCCCCTTTTAAGTGAGTTTGAATTGAAGCTTTTAAGGCATTTAAGGCTGAAAGATTTCTTCTGTTTAGTTACAGTCTGATCAGATTTTCCCTGCAACAAACATAATCTGGACTTGGATGAAAGCTTCAATGGTTCTTAAAGCCTTTCAGTGCCTATTTCAAGTCATAGAGAGTTGAGCGGCAGGATGGCTAAGGTAAAGGTAGGGGGAAACTCAGTATTTGCCTCTAGTCAGCTACTTTATTCTTCTCAGTACCAACCAGGGCAAGGCATCCAGGGCTGGGGTTATCCATCCCACATCTGGATGTTCTCCAAATCTCCCAAAGGCACTCTATTTTCACCCCTTGTTCCCTACCTCTCCTCTTTCTTGACTTGCCACAACCTTTCATACTCCCACCTTCCAATGCTATCACTGAGAGAATCTACCCCACTCTCCTTTTTCTCAAGATCAGCCCCTCCTCTTTGGGTAAGTGTTCTCTCCCTTCTTCGGTCTTACAATTTTACTACTTTAAGCTTTGAGTGTCAGTGACTTTTGTTGCTTTGTTGAGTTAGTGAAACTCTGCAGAAAGGAATATCTAGCTCAGTATCCACTGAGGAGAGAAGCTGCAGTTGCTACTCCCAGAGGCTCTAAAATCAAAAATATTTCAATTCCACACACACAAAAATTTTTAAATATAAACCCACCTGTTTCTATTGGAAATTTATGTTATTCTCATTAACATAAGTTATACTGAGTTCTTTGAGAAGTAATACTTTATGGCCTTATTATGTTTTCCCTCTTGAACCCTTCCCTAAGTGTCATCAAACATTCTACAGGCCAAATTACTCCTCCCTAATTTTTGTCTGGGAGGGAGCATGTTTCAGTTCCTCTCTTCACATTAACATTATTAATTTCTCTTCTGTGGAATAGGACTAACTCACCAGAATTTTCCCTGGGCTGAGGGAAGCACTTCTCCAGATGGCCTTGTGCCCTTTGTCCTGAGTGCATGCTCACCAGGACACCTCCTGGTCCTTCCTTCAGATTCCGTGGTTTCTAGGGTAACCAAGTGGTCTCTGGATACATTCTGGTCCCTGGATAGAAATACTACCATCAACTAATAAGCTAACATTCTGATTTACACTCCTGCCTCTTGAGAGCTTAGATACTGTGAGTCAATATCTAGAAGACCATCTGTTTCTGGATGCCTTGTTGGATGAAGTTTCTAGATCAACAAAGCTGGAATCAGAGCTTAGAGATAATGACCCATGAACATACCACTTCCCTCTACTTCCTCTGTTATATAATGGAGCCAGCAGCTCTAGATATATCTTTATATCTCAGTTGTGTCTAATTGCAGCAGATAGCACTGGGCCCCTGATGTTGGAAGATGGAAGGAAGAATCATGGCAAGGTGAATGGCTCAAGGCCAACATAAATTCTCATGAATGTCTTTAGCTGTCTGCTGCAACCCTCAGGTGAGCAAGGGTTTGTCACAAGGAACCATAGACCTTGATCTGCCCAGATGGTCAGGAAGAGGTGGGTCCATTTTTCCTGAGCAACCATTCCAAAAATTTCCCATTTGTCTTTCTCCAGTCTTGTTTAAGCTCTTATCCTTGATTTCTCTTTCATTCATTTTTCTACTTGTGTTTAATGATAACTGCCCTAGTTTTTAAATATAAATGTAGCTCTGATACAATCCAATAGCTATTTAATATAAGATCATACAAAGCCTATAACCTTGACCTCATCCTTGGGAAAGTCCTCCACGCACACCCAGTGAGAGGTGTGTCTTCAGTGCCAGGAAGAGGTTGGATGGACAGAGGAGGCATCAGTATTAGGGAAAAAGTACAAGGACAGAATCAGCAAAGACAGGAACTTAAAAATGTGTGCATGATATATGGGCAGAGGGAAGACCAGTGAGACTTCCCAACTGGTTAAAAGAGTTCATTTTTGAAGGAACTCTTTTATGGAGATCATGTTGGATTATTAGGGCAAAATGTGATCATGGAAGCTCTGAAAGCTAGACTGAAAGGTATTCTTCACCATCGCAGGTAATGAAAAACAATTGTGAGTTCTTAAGGACCAACAAAATGCTATTTAGAAACAGGAATCTGGCACCAATACACAGGAAAGTTTGAAAGGGGGAGGGCCTGAACTAGAAAGTAGACTCAGAGAGTTGTTGCAATCAGCCAGATCCTGACACCTTGATGGCAGGTGTGATTTTTAAAATATTATAAATAACTATACAATGTTCAATTATCCATAAAAACCAATCCAAGATTGCTCTGATGACTTAAGCCTAGAACCCTGAATGACTGGCCAGTACTACATATCTTGCCCACAACACTGGTATCATCAAGTACGGGCTCATAAAGGTATCTCAGCTAAACTGAGAAATAAGTGCAATTTTTCACATTAATTCTTTGTAGCATTCATACTTAGATCAATAATCAATTAAGATATCCCAGAGTCTCTAATCCAGTGTGTTACTATGTTGTGCCCAAGAAGAACATATGCTAAGATGGACATGGAGAGGGAAAATTCAGGAGTTTTTTTTCTTCTTCCACACATGTGGATTTGTTCTTTATAAATGACAAACCTGCTTACAGAAAAGGAAATCGATGTGAGAGTGCAACAGTAAAGAAAGATAATAAAGTCCTACATGTCCTATGTATAAATGGAAAAGGGGACTATTTTTGATCCTACGTACTATTTAAACATTTTCTCTGGGTCATCTGTATAGCTATTTTTTGACTAATCTCAAAAAAAATGCCTGAAAACATTTTACTAAAAGCTACATTTTCTCCTTGTTGTGAAGTGTTAAAATGAACCCTATACTTTTAACAGATAATTATTCCAAGAGACAGAAAAAACTATTGACATTTTTACAATAACAGGTTATTAATATAATTCACTGCAGCTGAAAGCACATAGAATACACTTACAATGTGGCTGAATAAAGGTTGCATGTACTTTGTGTTTTATTCTGCATCAAACAAATATCTGTCATGCCAAATCCTAGACTAGGCATAGGAACTCTTAGAAATCTCTGATTCTCAGAAAAAGATGAGCAATTGGAAAAAGTTCCTCTTCTCTAAATAAATTCCACATCAAGTAGTCCTAGAAGTCAACACTAGAGAAGAAAAACACATCACAATCATTCTTCAGGATAATGTCTGCAAAGTGTCACCCTGGAAGCCCCAGCAACACAATTCCACAACATCTGAATTGCGTTGCAGAAGCAATATTACATAAGCTCCCTGAGAATAAGTAATCAAGGAGATGGATGCTACCTCTTTCCACAAATACATCATTTTTTCTCAGCAACTACTCATAGAAGAACATGAAGAAACAGAAGTGCGTATCTTTAAGATTACAGACACCTGCACCATTCTTCTGAAACTATTGCCTTAGAATTCTCAAAAAAATTGTGATCTCCAATTAAAATGAAACCAGAGACTGTTTACATTTAAGAGCTTTCTAAAAATAAATATGAGGCCCAGATTAGGCTTCCCTACTACAATATTTACAGACCAAAGAATTTGAAGGGAAGCTGCTCTTGTCTTCAAAAGGCCTTTTTTGCCAGTTATTGAATCCTAAGTTCTGTATATATGAATATACATGTTTCTCAGCCTTGTTGCACCCTCGTTCCCTTCTGCTGAAAGAGATTTACAAAACATTTGTTTTCCAAAGAATCCTACACTTTATAAAAGGATGCACCATAGGTTTCCTTTAAAAAGCAGACTCCCTGCTGTGCTTAAAATGAGTCAATTTACAAAAATGTGAATTAGCTACAATTCTCCAGAAATACATCTGCTCCCTAAAGCAAGTCACACCTACTAAAAACTGTAGGTCTGAAAATTAGTGTGCAGGAAACATACTTCAAGCTCTTCAATAAAAGGAAACAGTCTTTGGAGTTAATAAAGAGTGGCTTGTATTTATTAATCTGGCATAAAACAAGATGGCTCCTAAAATCTAATTTTTCTTCTCTGTGCACTGCCTCCTCCCTGCCATGAACACCCATAACCTGCCCTTTTAATCTACCCTAGAATACAAAGGACTACTTCCTCTAACTCTAGGCTTTTTCTGGCTCCTGCAATGGGCCATGTTCTTAGCCAGTCTCAGCTCCTGCCCACCCTTTAATTCAGAGGGGTCTTCCATATTGTGAGGCAGTTCCCTCCAACCCTCTTTGCGTGGCCCCCGCTACTTTTCCTTTGTAGCCTACTTCAGCTCTCTGCTGGCTTCCTCACCAGTGCATCCTTGACACCACCTTTCAGAATAGATCAGTTCTTTCTCATTCTCTCTCTGCCCCATGTACTTCTCCTTCACAACACTTGTCCAGAGTTTATATCTGAACTACTGGGATCATTTGATAAATAGCTGTCTTCCCCATTCCAGGCTTCATGAGACATTATTTCTGTTTTTGTTATTTTATGCCATCGCCTGGTACCATGCATAGCAAAAGTGGGCTGACAAAATATTTACTGAATAGACAAGTGAGCCCTGCTTGCCCTTCAAATTTCCTCCTTATTGTTATTCTCTACCATATCAATAGAACTATTTTAGAAACCCTACACGTCATCAAGGACACTTCTCCAAAGATCTATATCCTACTATCTACATCCTCTCCTTTCTGAACTCTTTTCAAACTTCCACACCTAAGATTCTACTGAAACCAATCTCTCTAGTTTTCCTAATAATCTCCTAAGGGACAAATTCAGTGGCTGCCTCAAGATTCATCCCCTTTAAAGCCCCTTCAATAAAGGTTGATGGCCTGCTCATGGTCCCTTGTCTTCTTCCTACTCGTCACTTTGACTCTTTCCCTTTCCCTCCCCCTGTTCTCTTCACATTTCCTCAAGATGCTCAACTTCCATCTCTCCAGCTCTTCCTTCTGGCCTCCACTATCTCTGTTCATGATATTTTCATTCCCCTAGACCCCAAGTCTGAAACACGTTACTCCTAGATATTCATTTCATCAATGCCATAGATTCTTCCAGGGGAGATCCCAATAGCCAAATTTCACTTCGAGTTCTCCTTAAGACCTCTGAACCATTTCTCCTTGCCTTCTCACTAGTTTGTTCTATACACACACTACCTTCTTCAAATATAGAGCAACCACATCACTTCAATGTTTAAAAAAAATTTTTTTTAATACAACTTTTCCTCCCTTCCCATTGCCCTAAAAACCAAATACAAAGGTGCAGGAATCTCAAGGACATGACACCCGGCCCTGGGAAAACTTAATGATTCGTTATTTCATAAACAAAGATGGCAGTTCTCTATTTCACACACAAACCCACAAACCCATACCTACTTCCTCCCTTTTGCCCTGGAGTACTTAAGTTTTATCCATGTTTCCAAGTACATTGCAAATGCTTCCTCCTCTGAAAGTTTTGCTGATTTCCTGAATGAATGTGATCTCTCATACTTTGACCTCTCATAAGCCTTTGTGTTTGGTGGTATCCTAATTATTTGTGCTCCAAAGATATATTCCTCTAAATCACAAGGTCTTACCTGCTTGGAAAACATAAGCACAATGTATTGAAATCCCAAATTATACTAGAAATCCCTTTTAAAAGACCATTATGCTCTTAGCAAAATGAGTCTCCAAGTGATTGGCTCTAAGAAATTTTATTAGGGCTTTTAATTGTAAATCAGTTATTTTGGAGAAATGATTTAAATTGTCAGCTGGCATAAGTTTTCAAGGGTATTTATTTCAATTACTTCTAAAAGTGTATGATGTTTTCGAGGTGAGGTAATAATTAGTAGTGCAAAAAGGCTAGAAGGATTTAAAGTCTTTAAAGTTTGTTACTGTATAGATTGAATGTTAAATGCACTTTTAAAAATCAGGCACGTATTTTCTGATTAATAAAGGATTGACCAAAGCCTAATGTTCCCGTAGGAGAAGCTTCTTTATCACAATAGAGTCACTTTATCTCTTGAGAGTCGCTTGAGCCTTAACTGTCTATCATGAAAGAAAGATTGCCAGTGTGAGCTAAGGTCTCCCAAGCTAGAGCAGGAGAGCCCACAACTCACTAAGCCCATCTTTTCTCATTTTCAACAGATAAAAAGGTGAAAGTGTGTGGCACATTGGGCTAAACCTTTCGCATCATCAAGGGTCATTATTTAGAACGTTGATTGCAAGAAATAAGGGGTGTATGTGTTTGAATGTCTTTTTAAAGTTATATAAACTATTACTGATCAGTTACATGATACCCAGGAGCAAGATCATGGGGTTTAATTACGAAGAATTATGCCTTGAGTCTCCCGTTTACAAGGAAAGCTAAAACACTTACATATAGTATAAATAAATATTTGTTGAATCTTAAAATTTAAAAACCTTTTTAAAACATCAAATAAAAAATTACATATAGTATAAATAAATATTTGTTGAATCTTAAAATTTAAAAACCTTTTTAAAACATCAACAAATAAAAAATTAATGCTATAGAAGTTGCAAAATTTATGGAGGATCCAAAAGATGAGATTGAATTATGGCAAGATTTAACTATAGAATGTTTTAACATTGTTTAAAATAAAGACTGGAAAGAAAGTAGATACCCAACAGTAAGGAAATGATTGAGTAAATTATAGCATATCCATACAATGAAATGTGTTTCTGACATTTGAACTGATATTGGAGGTATATTTCTTAACCAAGAAAGTTGTATAAAAATAGAAGTAAAATAGTGTAATCAACCATGTATTTTATATGAGGTATATATACATAATATTCTGTAAGAATGTGCTAAAAATGTAAGAGCAATTGTGACTGGGTGGCATAAACTCTATATTTTATCTTCTTTTTGGCTTATATAAATTGTCAATATATTTTTCTGTAGTGAACATTTTTTAAATGTTGTCTATATTAAAAGGAAATAGAACCAGTATTCTTTAAACGAAGATAAGAAATGAGAAAAAGACAGACAGACATTTGTAAAACAAAGACTAAAAATACAGCTGCAAGACTTTCTGTGGAGTAGAAAAGGGAATCTTATTTCAAGAAAAAGATTAGCCTTATTATTATGTAAATAATTTTTTGTTAACTCCCACACACCAGAATTTTCGGTAAGATATTTCAAATGGGAAATCAAAATACAAAGAGTCAAATAGTGATGAAAGAGTAAAGAAGAAAAATAAGAAGTGTTCCCTCTAGAAAGAACAAAGAACAGTTCAAGTTAATAGATTAGTACAGTTCCCAAGTAAACACTTTCAAAGAAAACATGCTCTGTATTATGACTGCTTTGTGAAGTCTTCTCCTGCTAGGAAGAGTCTGTAGTACACACATGTAAGATGCCTAATGCAACTAGAACATTCCTAAAAACTGAAAAAAAAATTGCTTAAAGAAAATTTAAGGTTTTTAATTGCTGATTATTAGACTATTTCGTATGTAATTTAGGCTGTCAGACTTAATAAACATTAGCTTTTGTTGTGACTTAGTTTCTTGTAGTACTGACTGTTGCCTTTAAATTATTAACGTATTAGTCCATTCTCACCCTGCTATAAAGAACTGCCCAAGACTGAGTAATTTATAAAGAAAAGAGGTTTAATTGACTCAGTTTAGCATGGCTGGGGAGGCCTCAGGAAGCTTACAATCATGGCAGAAGGCATCTCTTCACAGGGCAGAGGGAGAGAGAATGAGTGCCTAGCGAAGGGGGAAGCCCCTTATAAAACCATCAGATCTTGTGAAAACTCACTATCACGAGAACAGGATGGAGGAAACCACCCCCGTGATCCAATTATCTCCACCTGGTCCCTTCCACGACATGTGGGGATTATGAGGACTACAATTCAAGATCAGATTTGGGTGGGGACATGGCCAAACCATATCAATTATAATACATTATTGTCTTTTTTTTTTTAAGAGGAAGTCTCACTCTCATCCCCCAGGCTGGAGTGCAATGGCACGATCTGGACTCACTGCAACCTCTGCCTCCCAGGTTCAAGCAATTCTCCTGCCTCACCCTCCCGAGTAGCTGGGATTACAGGCGCCTGCCACCACACCCAGCTAATTTTTGTATTTTTAGTAAGACAGGGTTTCACCATGTTGGCCAGGCTGGTCTCAACCTCCTGACATCAAGTGATCTGCCCACCTTGGCCTCCCAAAGTGCTGGGATTACAGGCGTGAGCCACCGTGCCCAGCAATACATTATTGTCTTTAAGGCAGGGACAGGGACATTGCCCTAAGTATCTTCTTCAATCTGCATGTTCTCTAGGTGGATAGTCAAGATTTCATAGCTGCCGTTTAAGGATAACAATACTGGATTTCCAACACCATGTTGAATAGGAGTGGTGAGAGAGGGCATCCTTGCCTTGTGTCAGTTTTCAAAGGGAATGCTTCCAGTTTTTGCCCATTCAGTATGATATTGGCTGTGGGTTTCTCATAAATAGCTCTTATTATTTTGAGATACATTCCATCAATACCTAGTTTATTAAGAGTTTTTAGCATGAAGGGTTGTTGAATTTTGTTGAAGGCCTTTTCTGCATCTATTGAGATAATCATGTGGTTTTTGTCGTTGGTTCTGTTTATGTGATGGATTATGTTTATTGATTTGCATATGTTGAACCAGCCTTGCATCCCAGGGTTGAAGCCCACTTGATTGTGGTGGATAAGCTTTTTGATGCACTGCTGGATTCAGTTTACCAGTATTTTATTGAGGATTTTTGCATCGATGTTCATCAGGGATATTGATCTAAAATTCTCTTTTTTGTTGTGTCTCTGCCAGGCTTTGGTATCAGGATGATGCTGCCCTCATAAAATGAGTTAGGGACGATTCCCTCTTTTTCTATTGATTGGAATAGTTTCAGAAGGAATGGTACCACCTCCTCTTGGTACCTCTGGTAGAATTCGGTGGTGAATCCATCTAGTTTTGGACTTTTTTGATTGGTAGGCTATTAATTATTGCCTCAATTTCAGAGCCTGTTATTGGTCTATTCAGAGATTCAACTTCTTCCTGGTTTAGTCTCGGGAGGCTGTATGTGTCCAGGAATTTGTCCATTTCTTCTAGATTTTCTAGTTTATTTGCATAGAGGTGTTTATAATATTCTCTGATGGTAGTTTGTATTTCTGTGGGATCGGTGGTGATATCCCGTTTATCATTTTTTATTGTGTCTATTTGATTCTTCTCTCTTTTCTTCCTTAGTAGTCTTGCTAGTGGTCTATCAATTTTGTTGATCTTTTCAAAAAACCAGCTCCTGGATTCATTGATTTTTTTGTAGTTTTTTTCTGTCTCTATCTCTTTCAGTTCTGCTCTGATCTTAGTTATTTCTTGCCTTCTGCTAGCTTTTGAATTTGCTCTTGCTTCTCTAGTTCTTTCATTTGTGATGTTAGGGTGTTGATTTTAGATCTTTCCTGCTTTCTTTTGTGGGCATTTAGTGCTATACATTTCCCTAGACACTGCTTTAAATGTGTCTCAGATTCTGGTACGTTGTGTCTTTGTTCTCATTGGTTTCAAAGAACATCTTTATTTCTGCCTTCATTTCGTTATTTACCCAGTAGTCATTCAAGAGCAGGTTGTTTAGTCTCCATGTGGTTGTGCGGTTTTGAGTGAGTTTCTTAATCCTGAGTTCTAATTCGATTGCACTGTGGTCTGAGAGACGGTTTGTTGTAATTTCTATTCTTTTACATTTGCTGAGGAGTGCTTTACTTCCAATTATGTGGCCAATTTTAGAATAAGTGTGATGTGCTGAGAAGAATGTATATTTTGTTGATTTGGGGTGGAGAGTTCTGTAGATGTCTATTAGGTGTGCTTGGTGGAGAGCTGAGTTCAGGTCCTGGATATCCTCGTTAACCTTCTGTCTTGTTGATCTGTCTAATATTGACAGTGGGGTGTTAAAGTCTCCCATTATTATTGTGTGGCAGTCTAAGTCACTTTGTAGGTCTCTAAGGACTTGCTTTATGAATCTGGGTGCTCCTGTATTGGGTGCATATATATTTAGGATAGTTAGCTCTTGTTGCTGAATTGACCCCTTTACCATTATTTAATGGCCTTCTTTGTCTCTTTTGATCTTTGTTGGTTTAAAGTCGGTTTTATCAGAGACTAGGATTTCAACCCCAAACACCGCAAGTTCTCAGTCATAGGTGGGAACTGAACAATGAGATCACTTGGACACAGGGCGGGGAACATCACACACTGGGGCCTGTCGGGGGATGGGGGGCTGGGGGAGGGATAACATTAGGAGAAACACCTAATGTAAATGATGAGTTGATGGGTGCAGCAAACCAACATGGCACATGTATACCTCTGTATCAAACCTGCATGTTGTGCACATGTGCCCTAGTACTTAAATTTAAAAAAAAAAGAAAAGAAAAAACTGGAATAATGGCAATGGCCAGGAGCATAGCACTATAAGGTTACCTGCCTTACTAAGATGGCCTGGGTTGCTTGATACAGACCTTTGGTTCTCTTTCTAGTTTCAATTTCCCCATTATGTGAGTCATTGTTGCTGTATGAATTCAGTTATTGTCTATTCTTTTAATCATTTGTATATATTTTTTTTAAATCTCAGAGCAATGAAAGAATGGTTGCAGTGGTCTCCCCTCTTCATAGCTGTTAAATGGAGCATGAGCCAAGTAGTAAGTGGGTTAGTCACTGTGATACAGAATTAAGACATGAGCTTTATTTTCCACTGTAGAGTTACTCATTACTTCTCCGCTCCACAAATTCAGTCAAGTATTGTAGGTGCTCACTGAGGTCAACTGTCTTTCACTGCTCTGACATTCTCTAAATGTGAAATCTTTGTAGGGACTCATGGTTGTATACATCAGCCTCTCTCAAGAGGCACAGTGAACTCTAGAAGTTTAACAGCCTAGGAGATCCAAAAACCTTCCCTATGCAGTGTTTAAGTCCTGGCTTTCTTCTCCTTAGCCTGATGGTTCTCAGACTTTAGTGTACATCACAAGCACTGAGAAGCTATTAAAAATCCATCTCCCCAGGCCCCACATTGTCTACTGAAGCAGATAGGCCAGGGTGACCTGGGGAGAAATCCCTCTCCCTTGTCTATGTAATGGGAAATCTTGAAGGGCTGTGGTGTGGAGAACCTTGCAAAGGTCAAGAAAGGCCCAAGGCCACTGCTAGTTTCTAAGATTCTAAGAATGTTAGAAAAGAGAAAAATGTGAAAACAAGTTTCAAAAATGGTGAGCTATTTTAAAAATTTATGTTTCATGAACTATTATCTGAAAAAATATGTATGTATATGATTGTGCTACTCTTATGGAAAGTTCAGAATTTTAAAATAGTCGTTCAAAATGCACTACAGGCTACATAGTCTATTAAGGGTCCAAAAATCTAAAATTACATGATAAATAAGTTCCTGGATTCTCTTGATGTGCTCCTGTGCTTGTGAGTATAACCAAATTTGAAGATAACATCAAAAGTCTAAATCTGAGGTCCTTCGTGAATGAGAGTAAGAATAAGGCTAAATGGCCCTCCTGCCACCCCCACCCCTAACACAGGCCAGCATTTGGAGATAATGAGCATCAAGCACCTACCACCGTACCCAGAACATAAGAAATGCTGGCTCTAATTATTAGTTTCTACTAATTTTCCACAATGCTATGAGGCAAATATGTAAATTAAGCACACAGTCAAAACTTCTGTGTTTATACATAGAATTCCCAAGGTGATCTCTTTAGCCACGAACTTCTAATAACCATTATTTTGTTAAATGTGAATTTGATTACACCACTTGTTCAATGTCTGTTTAGCTACGTTTATTCTTTGTTTTTACAAGCAGCAGTCCAAGAATGAAATTCTACTAGAGCAGGAATTCTTAACCTTGTATTATGAATCCCCTAGAGAGATGGTGAAGGCCACAAAATTTGGTGCAAAACGTTGTGCGCCTATGTGTGTATTTCCTTTAGGAAGGTATCAAAAGCATCTATAATATTTTCAAATAGAATCAGAACCCAGAAAATTTTAAATCCTAAATGCAGAGTATCGGGGTGTGCTCACACTCTTCCCAAGCTGCACACACAATGCAGCATCGAAGTCCTAGAATCCCAAAGTACTTGATGATAATGGACAAGCCAGGAGGTGATCCCAAGACAACTTGACAACTCCAGGTCTACTTGGTCTGTGCATTAATTTCCCAGGGCTGCTGTAACAAAGTACCTCAAAGTGGATGGCTTAAAACGGAAATTTGGGCTGGACGCAGTGGCTCATGCCTGTAATCCCAGCACTTTGGGAGGCCGAGACGGGTGGATCACGAGGTCAGGAGATCGAGACCATCCTGGCTAACACGGTGAAACCCCGTCTCTACTAAAAATACAAAAATTAGCCGGGCATGGTGGCGCGCGCCTGTAGTCCCAGCTACGCGGGAGGCTGAGGCAGGAGAATGGCGTGAACCCGGGAGGCGGAGCTTGCAGTGAGTCGAGATCGCACCACTGCACTCCAGCCTGGGCGACAGAGCGAAACTCCGTCTCAAAAAAAAAAAAAAAAAAAAAAAAAAAGATACAAAAAATTAGCTGGGCGTGGTGGCGGGCGCCTGTAGTCCCAGCTACTAGGGAGTCTGAGGCAGGAGAATGGCGTGAACCTGGGAGGCGGAGCTTGCAGTGAGCTGAGACCACGCACCACTGCACTCCAGCCTGGGCGACAGAGAGACACTCCATCTCAAAATAAATAAACAAACAAACCAGAAATTTGGTTCTCAGAGTTATGGAGGCCAGAAGTCTGAAATCAAGGTGTTAGCAGGGCCATGCTTCCTCTGAGACATCTTGGAAAGGATACTTTTTGGCTCTTACAGATTGTCGTAGCCTCAGGCATTCCTTTGTTTCGTGAAAGAAAAACTAATCTCTGCCTCTGTCTTCACATGGTCACCTTCCTGTGTCTCTGTGTCTGAATTTTATTCTTCTAAGGATAACAGTCATATTGAATTACTGGCTATTAAAATTAATTGGGAGGCCATTAGGCTGAGACAGCCTCAGCACCTTGGGTTCCTATCTAAGCAAATAGAAACATAATGTAAACAGCAAAATGAAACTTACCTTAACCAATCAGAAACTGCTAACCTCTACTGGGGACTTTAAGGCTACTGTTCAATTTAATCAATCAAATCTTTTTCTTTCACCTGCACCTTATAAAAGTTTCCTCATCACATCCCTTTGGTGTAAGCCAAAAAACTTGTGGTTTGTCACTGCACAATTCATGAATCACTGTCTGCTCAAATAAACTCTTTAAAATTTCAATGTGCCTAACTCTTTAACAGGGCCTACCCTACTCCAGTGTAACCTTACCTTAACTAATTGCACCTTCAACAAACCTACTTTCAAAAAAGTCATATTCTGAGCTACTGGGAGCTAGGTCATATTTTGTGGTGTGGCCGGGGACACAATTCATCCCATAATAGGCTCTAGTCTTTCATTTGTTTTGCTTATAAAAAGAAGGAACAGACAACCAGCACGTATTGAGATTTTTCTCTATGCCTCCATCTGTGCTGATGCTTTAATCCTCACAAACTCCATGGTCACCAAAGAAAATTAAGACTCAAATCAGGTAACTTGCTTGGTGATGAGAACTAATAAAATGCCAAGTTTGAATATGAGTTTCTGTGACACCACAGTGACATTCACATGCAGTTTTTGACAATACTAATGCAACATCCCAGGACAAATCTCAGGGGAAAATATGATCTCTAGGCAAATAAAACATCAACAAATTAAGCACTTTATCATCTGTATGAGAGAGAATCACAAGCAAAGCAACGCTGAAGTTAAAAGGCTAACCTTAAAACTTGACCTTAAAAGATACTTAAAGTAATATTGGAAGATTCTACAACTAGTATACTTCTTTATATTTTATTCAGAGTCTATAAAATAGCATTTTTTTTTTCAAGTTATGTCTTCTGCTTTTTGGTGATTACAGTGTTTTGTATGAAAAAATTTAATTCTAAAGAAATATATAAGGTGACACAATGCCACGATTTTTCCCCTAAAAAAATAAATATATACAAACGTATGTATCATGAAATACGCCAGACATAAAAATGAAAAGTACTTAAGACTCTTAAATGCAGTCAACCTTACTTTTTTGTGACAAATAAAATATTACATACCTAAGCTTTTCAAACCTCCAAAAGCACTGCAAAATTCTTATACACCCACTCTCGAAAAAAGCTATTTGATTTTTTTCTGAAAGACATCATCTCGCATTAGAAGTCACAAAGACGTGAACTTCTCATTTTCTACACAAGGTACACAAGGACAGTGAAACTGAAATCATCAGTGGGGTCCATGAAATGCTAAAATTGAAGGATTTTAATAAGAGATCATTTTACTTTATTACAGTTTATGCATAATATTATCTCATTTCAAAATTTACCTAGGCTCATCCTTCCCAGTTCATAAAAGAAGCTACGTGGAACAGTGGAAAGGGTGTCAATCTGCATGGAAGTAGAGGTGGGAGGTGGGGCATGAGCAAGGAAGTAAAAGTTGATGGGAAAAGGGGAAACCCAGAAGACTGCAGGTCTCCACTCCCTCACAACTAAAGGGCTGAACCTCCAAACATGCAGATCTGCCCTGGGTACATCACAAAGGAAAAATAGGGTTAGTTCAAGTATACTGGGCCACTCAAGAGGTCCAACTTGCCCAAATGATCTCGAGCTTATTTCTAATTGTATGAAGAATAAGAAAAGTATTTCTAATTAATGTTGATGATAGCAAGCCTATTCATTTTAAATAGTACAAAAAGAACAATGTGTTTTATCTGCAATGTGCATATACAGTTTTTATGGCTATACATTCATTTCATAAGACATTTATAGAAAAAAACTGTGTGATGCCATAGAAGGGGCATTATTAGCCCAGGTATGAACAGACCTAGAATGCAAGGTGAGGCCTGCCATTGACGGATGTGTGAGCTTGGCCAGTCATTTAGTTCTCTGAACTTTATCTTTTCAATTTGTGTTTTTCTTCAAACTCTTGTGCTTTATATTATTCAGAATATTTTTACTATTTTAAAATAACTTTTTAAAAATTGATAGGTCTTTACTTTTAAAAAAAGTAAACGGGGTAAGCAACGGCATGGTCAAAAATTATATATTTTAAAAACCAAGTACCTGTCTTTAATCAAAACACAGTGAGTTGGCCGATTCAATTAAGACAGCAAATATAATTCCCAGTGTCTTAAATTTCACTTTCAAATTACTACATGCTTATCATAAATGAAGGCAAAAAGAGAAAATATTAGCACAAAATAATTTTGATTTTAAAAGGTCTGTTTAGTCAGTCATTCTGACATCATGATCAACGAACTAGACTGGTTTCACTAACAAAAACTGATTGAATTCCATAAATGCACTATCTGCCATGCTTAAACATCTCCTTGCTGAAATAGAGAAACAGCATGGGATTTAGCATCAATTGTATGTATGACCAGTTTGCAATAAATATTGCTTTGAATTAGATGTGATTTGATTTGTCATGACTTTTGCATCCCCAGAAACCCAGTAGGAGCTTAGCTGTTAAGATGAACTCAAGCATAGAGTTCTTTTGTTAATCATTAATGGCCACATTCTGCCAAAATTTAATTTCCATAGCTGCCAAGCACAAAAGTTCAGTCGTCTCCTGAATGCTAGCACTACAGTCTAATCTAATAATGAACATTGTAGCTCACCCTCAGCTATAAACAATTACACAAAGAGTATAACCCTTAACCCTGCAGATAAGTGGGTCAGAAACCACTAACCCAGGATAACGGCATGAAGGAAATTACTAATAAATTTTGTTATGTGATCAGATTAACAAACACATTTAAGATTATCTCTAAAGGCAATGAAAGAAAAACAACTCTCCACAATCCCCTTTTCCTCAACCCCAATTCAACTTGAAATTTAACCTGAAAAACTAGACAGATAGAGTCATATTTAATGATAAATTATAATAGTTAACACTTACTTAATGCTCTTATGTGTTGGATACATTACATATACTATTTCATTTAATCATCACAACAAATTTATAAAATAGGTACTTAATATTAAATTTATTTTATAGATGAATTAACTTTGGCTTAGTCAAGTTAAGAAACTTCCCAAGGTCACACAACCAGAACTGGGGTTTGATCCACCCCAACACCAGAGGCCAGGGTTAAGAACATACACTCTAAAATATGTATAATGAATATAGAAGGATTTCATGAAATTACTTTTGATGAAATAAGTTTAAAAATTGCAAGATGATAATTTTTAATATGTGTGTAAAATATATCCACATTTATTCATAGAAAAAGATCTGAAATGAAGTACTCAGAGGAATGGTGCCTATTTCTGAAGGATGGAGTATGGGTGAAAATGAATTCTTTATCAATATTTTTACCTTTTCTACAATGATTTATGTTATTGTTGATATATTGTTTTAATTAAAAAACAAAGTTATTTTGATAATAAATATAAACCAAAGTTTATATCATCAGAGGTGGAAATAATAGAATAGATATATTTTAATAATGAATTTAAGAGAAAAATGGAAAACCTTTATGAAATTTTTTTTTTGAGAAGTCTCACTCTGTTGCCTAGGCTGGAGTATAGTGCACTGCACAATCTCGGCTCACTGCAACCTCCAACTCCCGGGTTCAAGTGATTCTCCTGCCTCAGTCTCCCCAGTGACTGGGATTACAGGTGCCCGCCACCACACGCGACTAATGTTTGTATTTTTAGTAGAGATGGAGTTTCATCATGTTGGCCAGGCTGGTCTTGAACTCCTGATCTCAAGTGATACGCCCGCCTCAGCCTCCCAAAGTGCTGGGATTATAGGCGTGAGCCACCGATCCCGGCCGAAAATTTTAAAGACAAGAAATAAGTGGGAATTAACAAAGGTTATACTATCTAAAAGTCTTGCAGTTATGAGGCAGGATAGGTAGTCAAGGAAGTGACTATGTTCTCAGGACCCAGCAACCATGATGACCATAGAGTCAACACAATAAGCCTTAGCATTCACATTGTAATTGTGCTCATTCAAGCAAAGCTATCTTCAGTAGAGACTTTCCCTTCTAGAAAGCACACACATTTTGATTTTACCTGTCCTCAAACTGAGCCTTTGCTCATTATAATAGTACAAAACACACCCCTAATTGAATATTTGAGATACTAACGAGACATGCGACATATGAACAAGTATATACAGCTACTGCGTATGTGCACCCAGAGAAACACCCAGAACATGCTTACTAGTAACACCTCCTTCCACCTCCTTATGAATAATCATGTAAGACTCCCAATAAAGGGAGCCTCCCTAGTGCCAGTCTTTGCTGTCTCAACCTTATGAACAGCCCACCCTGAATCCTCCCTCCCTGTGTGTGTGTGTGTGTGTGTGTGTGTGTGTAAAACGTCTATCCTGCACTTAACTTTCAAAATACTTTTTATTTTGTAATAAATTACTCTATGCCACATCTCCTTTGCTGTGTGTCTCTTGTTTCAAGTCTTTTAAACCAAGAACATAAGAACTGAGGTATTACATCAGACATCATAGTCACATGTGAAGTGATAATCATAATGTCTTAGTCCATTCTGGCTGCTGTATAAAAAACAAACTGCGTGGCTTATAAACAACAGAAAATTTATTTCTTACAGCTCTGGAAGCTAGAAAGTCCAAGATCAAGACACTGGCAGACTTGGTGTCTGGTGAAGGCCAATTATTGGTCCACAGATGATACATTTTCACTGAGTTCTTGCATAGTGGAAGGGTCAAGGCAGCTCTCTAAGGCCTCTTTTCTAAGGGCACTAATCCCATTCATGGGGGCTTTGCACTCATGACCTAATCATCCCCCAGAAGATCTTACTTCCTAATACGATCACTTTGGGGTTTAGGATTTCAACACGTAAATTCTGGGGAGATACAACATTCAGACCATAGCATATATTAATTGGAGAATCCAGTATTTTCTGGGGAGCATTTTATAAATGTATTTAATAAGAATCAATTTCTTGACAATTCACAAATGAAAGACACAAAGTATTATGCTAGCCATGCTAAGACCAGAGTTTACTCATCTTAACAGGATAGTAATATACCTGAGCAAGAATCATCATAGAACCTAACCTCTTACCCCACTACCAGAAGGAAAGTATATGCTCCAGATTCCTCTGCCCCTAAATAACATAAGATTAAATAAAACAGTTGGAAGTAAGAAAATAACAGCTCTAAGAGGAAACTGTAAATCCAACAATAAATCTCCATGGTTCTACAACTCATCAGTTTCATCCTTTCTTCCTGAAAATGCTATTCTTTTAACTGCTTAATTTTATATTGATTGGAATTCACATCAGTTATAATCATAGTAGTTATTATGTAGTACAATTCATTTATATTTTTAATAATTCAGTTTACACTATTGCATATATACAATAACTTCCTAAAATAGAGTACGGAGGTGAGAATCAAAGACACCATATTTTTATGTGTAGCTCCCGACTTGTTTATACTAATCTTTTTATTTTTTCTGAGCATGGCACCTCTCAGAGTAGGGCTTTGAGTGGCTAATCCCTGGTCCTTTGGCCTGAGATCTGAGAGAGTGGTGAATATTGTCATTGAACACTAATTCATGAGTGAGGGTTAAAGGTACAAATTATTCAATGTCTCCCATAAGGCAAAGGATTATGGTACTAAAGTCAGAAAAGGCATCAAGAATTTCATCATTTGAAAGATCAGTATGATCACACTTGCTCTATGGAAACATGTGTTAAAGGATAGTTTTTTAAAAGGTAAAATCATGACTCTCATACAAATGTAAAATGAACATATGTCAAGATTTTAACTTTTTAATGGAGAGAATTAGTAAGATGTCAAAAACAGCTTAAGTGAATATTCAAAGGACATATATATAGCCAATGCTGAAATGAGTTTGCCAATAGATGCAAAATTGTCAATATCCAAGCCCAGTAAAATGTAATGTCTGGCCCAACCACTGCTACTGGTGCCTGAGCATGCCATCTGGGATCATGGCAGTGGATCTGCCTACTTACTGCTGCTGGAGCCCACACACAATGTGAGGGGACTTGACAACAAGCCCATGATGCCCACTACCATCAGTGCCTATGTGTGCCATTCAGAGGCTTGAGTATGGGCCTGTATCACCCACCACCACCACTACCATTACTGGCACACACACACACACACACACAAACACACACACACACACACACACACACACCATTCAGAGGCCTGGAGATTGACCCACCCTACCCACTGTAGTCCATGCCCATGCACACCACCAGGGAACCTAAGGACAGGCCCTCCCTACCCACAGCCTTCACCTGTAGCACATGTATATTCAGAGACCTGGGGATCAATCCATCCCACCCACCACCATTGGCACCTTCCAGGGGCCTGAGGATGGACCTACACAGCCTGCCACTGCCACCATCTGCACGTGCCACCTAGCACTGGTCTGCCCAGCCTGCTGCACCACGACTGGCACCTGCATGTGATGTTTGGGGGCCTGAGGGTTGACCTACCATTGCTATTGCCATTGCCAATGCCATACACACTGCCCACCCACTTAGCCCACCACTGCCACTGTCAGCACACAAGCAAGATACATGAAAACCCAAGGACTGGCCTGCCTGAACTCATTACCACCAATGCTCATGTATGCTGCCTGGAGGCCCAATAACTGCCATACCCAGCCTACTGCTGCCATCACTGGGGCCTGAGGACCATCCTGCCTGACATCCCAATTTCCAGCAAAGCCATGCTACAGCCTGCACTACAAATGGACCCTGAGGAATCCACAGTCACTGATTACAGCAAAAGAAATAAACAGAGACCACATATTTTACCCACCCAGAATCAAAACCAAAGTGCCCTGCTCAACCAAAACTACAGATACATCTATTTTTAAAAGTATTTCTCTACAAATTCCAATCCATAAAATCAGAAGAAACAATTGTAACATCAGATGCACAGATATCAATATAAGAACACAAGAAACATGAAAAGTCAAGAAAATGTGACACTTTCAAAGGAACACAATAATTCCCCAATGGCAGATTCCAACAAAAAGGAAATCCATAAAATGCCTGACAAAGAATTCAAAAAGACATTTTTAAAACTCAGCGAGATACAAAAGACCACAGATAAACCTTACAAAGAAATCAGGAAAACAATTCATGATCTGAATGAGAAATTCAAAAAGATAGATATCATTAAAAAGAACGAAATATTCTAGAACTAAAGAATTCAATGGATTAAAAAAAAAACACCATTAAGAGCTTAAACACTAGGCTAGAACAAGCAGAAGAAAGAATTTCTGAACTTCAAGACAGGTCTTTTGAAATAGCCCAGGCAGATAAAAAGAAAAAATTATTAAAAAAAAAAAATGAAGAAAGCCAAGTAGTATAAGAGACACCATAAAGTGACCAAATATTCAAATGTAGGGAGTTCCAGGAGAAAAGATGGGCAAAGGCATAGAAAACCTATTTTTAAAAACAGATGAAAATTTCCCAAGCCTTGCAATAAATATAGACAGTTAGATACGGGAAGCTCAATGATTCCCCAAACAGATTTAATCTAAAGAGGTCTTTTCCAAGGAAGATTATAGTCAAACTGTCAAAAGTCAAAGATAAAGAGAAGAATCTAAAAATAGCAACAGAGGCTGGCACAGTGGCTCACGTCTATAATCATAGCACATTGGGAGGCCAAGGCAGGTGGACTGCCTGAGCTCAGGAGATCAAGGCAAGCCTGGGCAACATGGCTGATATGGTTTGGCTCTTTGTCCCCAACCAAATCTCACCTTCAATTGTATTAATTGTATAATCCCCATCTGTCAAGGGTGGGACCAGGTGGAGATAATTGAATCATTGGGGGCGGTTTCCCCCATTCTGTTCTCATGATAGTGAGTTCTCACAAGATCTGATGGTTTTATAAGGGGCTTCCCCCTTTGCTCAGCACTCATTCCCTCTCCTGCCACCCTGTGAAGAGGTGCCTTCCACCATGATTGTAAGTTTCCTGGGGCCTCCCCAGCCATATGGAACTGAGTCAATTAAACCTCTTTCTTAATAAATTACACAGTCTCAGCTATTTCTTCATAGCAGTGTGAGAATGGACTAACACAACGGCAAAACCCCATCTCTACTAAAAATACGAAAATTAGCTGGGTGTGGTGGCACATGCCTATAGTCCCAGCTACTCATGAGGCTGGGAGGCGGACATTGCAGTGAGCTGAGATCACACTACTGCACTTCAGCCTGGGCAACAGAGCAATATTCTGTCTCTAAAAAAGTAATAATAATAATAAATAAAATAAATAAAAATAGCAACAGAAAAGCATCAAGTCACATATGAAGGAATTCCATCAAACTAACAGCATATTTCTCAGTAGAAACCTTACAGGCCAGGAGACAATGGAATGATACATTCAAATTGCTGAAAGAAAAAAAAAAGAAAAACCTTGCCAACAAAAATAATATACCCAGCAAAGCTATCCTTCAAAATTAAAGGGGAGATAAAGTCTTTCCCAGACAGGTGAAAACTGAGGGAATTCATTACCATAACCAGCCCTGCAAGAAAAGCTTAAGAGAGTCCTATGTCTGGAAGTGAAAGGACAACTATCACCATCATGAAAACATATCACAGTATAAAACTCACTGGTAGAACAGACATACAAATGAAAAAGAGAAAGGAGTCAAACGTTATCACTACAGAAAACCACAAAACTGCAATGACAAACAATGAGAAAAGAAGAAAGGAACAAAGGACATACAAAAAATAGGAAACAATTAACAAAATGACAGGAATAAATCCTCACCTATCAATAACCTTGAATGTAAATGGATTAAATCAGCTATGTAAAAGAGACAGACTGGCCGAATAAATTTTAAAAACGTGATTCAACTGTACACTGCCTACCGGAAACTCACTTCACCTGTAAAGATACACAGACTGAAAGTGAAGGGATGGAAAAAGATATTCCCTAGAAATGGAAAAAAAAAAAAAAACAAGCGGAAGTAGCTATACTTACGTCAGATAAAACAGACTTTAAGTCAAAAACTGTAATGATACAAAGAAGATTATATAACAAAGAGATCAATCTGGCAAAAAAGATAACAACAATTCTAAATATATATGCACCCAACACCAGAGTACTCAAGATACAGAAAGCAAATATTATACCTATGGGGAGGATAGATTCCAATACAGTTAACAGTTGGAGACTTCAGCACCCCACTCTCATCATTTGACAGATCGTCTAGACAGGAAATCCACCAAAAAAATTGAATTTAAACTACATTTTAGACCTATCAGACATTTACAGTTTTCATCTAACTGCTGAATACACATTCTTCTAATCAGCACACGGAACATTCTCTAAAATAGACCGTATGTTAGGCCACCAAACAACTCTCAGCAAATTTTTAAAAATTAAAATAATTTCAAGTATCGTCTCAGACCACAGTGAAATAAAACTAGAAATCCATAATAAGAGAAACTTGGGAAACTGTATAAATACATGGAAATTAAACAACATGCTCCATAATAACTATTGGGTCAATGAAGAAGTTCAGAAGAAAATCAAAAAATTGCTTGAAACAAGTAAAAATATAAACACAACATACCAAAACCTACAGAATACAGCAAAAGCAGTGCTAAGAGGGAAGGTTATAGCAATAAATGCCTACATTATAAAATAAGATTTTAAATAAACAACCTAGAAAAGCAATAATGAACCAAACCCAAAATTAGTAGAAAGAAAAAAGTAGAGATCTCACAGCAACATTAAACAAAATAGAGACTGGAAAAAAATACAAAGAATCAACCAAAATGAAAAGTTGGGTTTTGTTAAGGTAAACAAAATCAATAAACCATTAGCTAGACTAACCAAGAATAAGAGAGAAGACACAAATAAATAAAATCAGAAGCAAAAAAAGGAGAAATTGCAACTTAAGCCACAAAAATATAAAAAACCATTACAGACTATTGTAAACAACTCTTCACTAACAAACTAGAAAACCTAGAGGAAATGGATAAATAAAAGTTTGCACTTCTATACACCAATAACAAAACCCTGATACCAAAACCTGGACACATAAAGCCTATCTAGATTTTCCCTGCTGGACTATCAGCTTAGGGAAAAAACAAACAAACAAACAAAAAAACACCAACCATGAAGAAATAGAAAAGCTGAACAGACCAATAATGAGTAATGAGATTAAATCAGTAATAAAGATTCCCAATAAAGAAAAGCCCAGGACCAAATGGCTTCAATGTTGAATTCTAGCTAACTTATAAAGAACTAACACCAATTCTTCTCAAAACAATTTCAAAACTTTAAAGAGAAGAGAATTCTTCCTACTCATTCTATGCATTACCCTGATACCAAACCTGACAAGAACTCAACAAAAAATGAAAACTATGGGCCAACATCCCTCAAACATAGACACAAAAATTCTCAACAGAATACTAGTAAACTGAACAATTCTATCAAAAACTACATGATCAAGGATGCAAAGATAATTTAACATAAGCAAATCAATAAATGTGACATGTCACATTGACAGATTGAAGCACAAAAATCATATGATCATCTCCATAGATGTAGAAAAAGCATTTGATAAAATTCAACATCCCTTCATATAAAACTCTTAACAAATTAGGCATAGAAGGGACATACCTCAGCAAAATAAAAACCGCATATGACAAACCCACAGCTAACATCATTTTCTTAGAGGAAAGGCAGCTTTTCCTCTAAGAACTGAAATAAGACAAGAATGCCGACTTTTACCACTCTTATTCAGCATAATACTAGAAATTATACCCAAAGCAATCAGAGTAAGACAAAGAAATGAAAGGCATTAAATTAGAAAAGAGGAAGTGAAATTTTTCTTCTTTCCAGATGACGTGATATGATCTTATATAGAGAAAAACCTAAAGACTACTAAAAATTTCTTAGAACTGATAAATTTAATAAAGTTGCAAGATACAAAATCAACATACAAAAATTAGTAGCATTTCTATACATCAGTAACAAATTAGGTGAAAAATCAAGAAAGCAATCCATTTACAATGGCTACCCAAAAACTAACTAGAATAAATTTAATCAAGAAGATGAAAGACTTCTACATGGAAAACCACAAAACACTGATGAAAGAAATTGAAGAGGACACAAACAAAAGGAAATAGATCCCATGCTCATAGATTGGAAAGATTAACATTGTTAAAATGATCATACTTCCCAAAGCAATCTACAGATACAATGCAATCTTTATTTTTTAAAATCAGTCATTTTCCACAGAAATAGAAAAAAAAATTATAAAATTTATATGGAACCACAAAAGAGTCTGAATAGCCAAAGCAATCCTGAGCAAAAAAGAACAAAGCTGGAGATATCACACTACCTGACTTCCAAATCTGTGACAAGGCTATAGTAACTAAAGCAGCATGGCATTAGCATAAAAACAGACACATGGAGAATCTAGAAATAAATCCACAAATTTACAGCCAACTGATTTCCAACAAAGGCACCATGAACACACATTGGGAAAAGAATACTCTTTGCGGGCCAGGCACAGTGGCTCACGCCTGTAATCCCAGCACTTTGGGAGGCTAAGGTAAGTGGATCACAAGGTCAGGAGTTTGAGACCAGCCTGGCTAAGGTAGTGAAACCCTGTCCCTACTAAAAATACAAAAATTAGCCAGTCATGGGGGCACGCTCCTGTAATCAATAGCTACTTGGGAGGCTGAGGCAGGAGGATCACTTGAACCTGCGAGGCAGAGGTTGCAGTGAGCCAAGATGGCGCCACTGCATTCCAGAGCATAGGCAACAGAGCAAGACTCTGTCTTAAAAAAAAAAAAAAAGAAAAAGAAAAAGAAAAAGAATACTCCTTTCAATAAATGGTACAGGGAAAACTGGATATCCACATGAAGGATAAAATTAAAACCCTACCTTTCACCATACACAAAAATCAACTCAATAGGGGTTAAAGACTTAATCATGAGGCCCAAAATTTAAAAAGTATTAGAAAACACATAGGGGAAATTTTTCAGGACATTGGTCTAGGCAAACGTCTTATGGCTAAAACTCCAAAAGCACAGCCAACAAAAACAGACAAATGGGATAAGATGAAACTAAAGCTTTTGCACACCAAACAAAACAATCAGAGGGAAGAGATTCTGTAGAATTTGCAAACTATTCATTCAACAAGGGATTCATATCTAAAATATACAAGGAACTCAGCTCAACAGCAATAAAACAAATAATCCCATTAAAACATGGGCAAATGATCTGAACAGGTATTTCTCAGGAGAATACATACAAATGGCCAATAAGTACATGAAAAAAAATTTCAACATTACTAACCATCAGGGAAGTGCAAATCAAAACCACAGTAAGTTATCATGTCATACCAGTTAGAATGGCTATTATCAAAAAGAAAAAATAAATGCTGGTGAGGCTGTGGAGAAAAGAGAACTCTTAAATACTGGTGGTGGGAATGTAAATTAGTGTAGCCATTATGAAAAACTGTATGGAGATTTCTCAAAAAAAAAAAAAAAAAGAACTATCATATGATCCAGCAAGCTCACTGCTGAGGATTTACCCAAAGGAAAGGAAAACAGTATATCAAGGGGATTCCTGCACTCTTCTGTTTTATTTCAGTGCTATTCACAATAGCTAAGATATGGGGTCAACCTAACTGTACCTCAACAAATGAACGATTTTAAGATGTGGTATATGTATACACAACGAAATACTATTCAGCCATAAAAAAGAATGAAATCTTGTCATTTGCAACAACATGGATGAAATTGTAGGTTACTATGTTAAGTGAAATAAGCCAGGCACAGAAATGCAAATATCTCATGCTCTCGCTCACATGTGGGAGCTTAAAAAAGTGGATCTCATGGAGATAAAGTAGAATGATAGTTACCAGAGGCTGGGAGGGGGCAGGGGGATAAAAAGAGGTTAGTTAATGAGTACAAACACACAGTTAAGTAGAAGGAATAAGTTCTAGTGTACAACAGCACAGTAGCGTGAGTATAGTTAACAACAATTTATTATTTCAAAATAGCTAGAAGAAATAATTTGAAATGTTCCCAATGCAAAGAAATGATAGATGTTTGAAATGATGGATATTCTAAATAGTGTACTGGACTATTACACATTGTATACATGTATCAAAATAGCACATATACCCTATAAATATGTACAATTATTATGAATCAACTTAAATCTTTTTAGCAAAAAGATATATGGGGCCTGTAAAGCCTAAAATAACTACCTGGCTCTTTATAGAAAAAGTTTGCTGACCCCTGATTCACTAGTGATTCTACAGGTTTGCATTAAATTTTAAAAAAATATTTAAAATGGGTTCTTCATACAAAAAAATGTAATATTTTGAATTATCTTGGGGGCGGCTGGGGGGCATCAATTTCATTACCACCCATCTGTCAACATTTATTTGCATCTCACTGAACAAGCATTATTTGCTTTGTTATGAACATGATACTTCCATATAACTCAGTAATCTTTGTGCTCATTCTAAATATTTTACAGTTTTTCCTAACAATAGTATAGGCTATATGTCCCCAGTCTAATTTTCTGGGTTTATACATTTAGTTAGAACTATTAGATTTAATATGCAAGCCCTGGCCCTTAAATCCTAGGAAATCCTGCACCCATCGAGATGTAATTAACAACTCCTCCCTTAAGCACTACTAACGGAATGCTGTTGGTGTTAACTCTCCCCAAGAGCTTAGGAATAACAGAAGTAATTGGTTGTTTCTACCACGTGAATGTCTCCCTGGCTGTGTTTCTCTGTAAACAGAGATTTCACACAGCTGTCATGTTGCCAGCCCCTCCACCCTACATTCATTGATGGCCTATTAGTTCTAGGGATCCCACATCCCTTTATCCCACCCCAAAAGAACACTAAAATTTGTCAGAGCTCTTTTGCCCTGTTTTATCAAGACTCTTCCATCTAAGATCAAAGTGGCAGTGGTCAGAGGAGTTGACTTTCATAACCTAAATAAAGCCATTGATGTGTTTTTCTAGATAACAGCCATCTCACTTAAATATCCATTTTTATCTGAGGAAGAACCAGCCAGAGCTTTGAAATAATTTTTCTTAATGTACTCTGGATCTACTTCTTAGTACTCCAACCACCACAAAAGTATAGAAACAAAGTTGAGCCCAGGAATTTGAGACCAGCCTGGGCAACATAGTAAGACCCCATCTCTACAAAAAATTTAAGAATTAACCAGGTGTAGTGTTGCATGCCTGTAGTCCCAGCTACTTGGGAGGCTGGGGTTGGAGGATTGCTTGAGCCTGGGAGGTTGAGGCTGCAATGAGCTGTGATCACGTCTCTGCATTCTAGCCTGGGCAACAAGGTAAGACCCCGTCTCAAAAAAGGAAATAATAGTATAGTTAAAATATATGCCTTCCCCATTCCTGAGCAAATATTGTGGCATTTTTTTTCCTTTTTCTATATTAGCATATATAGTGTATATAAATTAGACTAAGTACTTTTATACATTAGAGGCAAAATACAAACTAATAGCATATTTATCAAATTTAAAAATGTTATTAAATCCCCAATTAGAGAAACATTTTCTTCTGATAATAGCAGCTCATTTTAAAGTGTATTATGTACGTTTCCAAAAAGTTAAGATGAATTAGACCAATGACATCTGTATCAAATGACACAAATGATCATAAATCAGAATCATTAAAAATAAGACAAAAATGAAAGAGTAAAGGAAAATGGAGGAAGGAATTTTATTGTTGTCATTATTATAACTGCCCAATGGGTTCTTCCTGCCCACTGCACAAACAAAATCAACTCACCAAGACCATGACATTGCAGTAAAACAGTTTGATTGATATGAGGCCAGCCATGCCACGTGGGAGACAAAGCTATTATTCAAATCAATTTCCCCGAAGGCTCAGAGGTTAGGGGTCTTTCAAAGATAGTTTGGTGGGCACAGACCTACAGTAGAAGGCATGCTGATTGGTTGGACTGGAGATGAAATCATAGGGAATCAAATATGTCCTCTTGTGATGAGTCAGTTTCTGGGTTGGGGGTCCACAGGGCTGGTTGGTGGGTCCAGGTGGGGCCATCGGTTGTCAGAAATGCAAAAACCCGAAAAGACATTTTAAAAGACCAATCTTAGGTTCTACAATAGTGACATCACCTACAAGATTAATTGGAGAAGTTGCACATCTTATGATCTCCAGAATAATGGCTGGTAATTATTTAGAATTCAGGCCCCTGTCATCCTCCTAATTTGGTAGCCTTTCAGTAGTTTTACAAGGGCAGATTAGTTTTTGAGAAGGGCTATTATTTAAACTCTAGACTAAATTTCTCCCAAAGTTTTAACAGCTTGGCCCACACCCAGGAGTGAGGGAAGGCAGGCACCCTATAAGGCTAGAAGATGGAGTCAGCCATGTCAGATTTCTCTTATTGTTATAATTTTGCAAAGGTGGTTTCATTATAAAATTCTACTGAGCAGAGCATCTCCTTTGATTCTCACAGCCTCCCCTGGAGAAGGTAGGAGCCATGGCAGTATTGCCATTTTATAGACAAAATAACTGAGGCTATTTTATATTGCCATTTTATAGACAAAATAACTGAGGCATAGAGGATAGATGATTTGCTCCAGTCCAGAGAGTTTGAAGTGGCAGTTCCAGGTCTGGAAATTACACCATCCATCTAGAAGCCCAAATCTCATTCTTTTCTACCATGCCACCTACAGGTTACAGAAATAATTTTAACGTGTAATATAGGTGTGACTAGCAATATGCTTTTAGAATTGTCCAGCAGATATAACACATTTAATACTGAGATCCTAGATTTTAAGTTGATTAGGTAACTGTAATAAGACTTCAGCACTACAGAGAAAGACCTTAAAACATCAAGACCTGCAGACGACAGAAGCAAGAAGTCTCTATAATTAGAATCTGCACTCTATTCATAGCCCCTGGCTCCTGAAGTCTCTTACCACTTCACAGCGCCCACCACCACCCCTCCGCCGCACAACCCCCAACACTGGGTCTGGAATCCTATTAATGTGAAGCTGTAGGACTCAAACCCACCTAGTTCAAGGGACTATGACTGTTGCATTATCCCTCCCATTTAAATCACAGCAGCAGCAGAAATCTTGAGGCCAATGATTAAGCCCTCCAGCTATTAACTTGATAATCTGGCTACTAAATCCTTTTAACTGCACTGATTTTCGACACAGGAACATCCTTACTTCCAGCTGGGCTATCATCCCAGGCCATTTCCCTTTCTAAATCGCTGCTACATTTCTCCCTGCATGCCTGCCTGTACACTGTATACAGGATCAGCTCATAGTAAATCTATTAGCAATATAGGAAACATCTCACAGAGAATGAATTTTACTGATATCATACAGTAACTGTCAGTCATAGCTGCTCCTTTGCCCTCGTGCTGGCTACATTAAATAAATCAACATATTGGCCAGTGTTCTTATTGTTTGTGTTCTTTGGATAGTTTGTATTATTTTTATCACGGTTATTTTTGAGATATATATACACATATGGAGGGAAAAAGAATAAGCACAGTTTTAACTTCTTTTATGAAGCAACCTACCTATTATTATATTCTTGAAAAGACATTGCTAGATTATTTGGAGCTAGCTGTCAGAAAAGAATCTAAAAGAAGCTAATTCTTAATGCTTCGGAAAGCAATTGTCTTCTTTGAATTTCAAAGGGAAGAAGGAATTTTCTGAAGAAGTGTTTTTAGAAGATGCTTCTGTTCTTTTCTAATTTCCTCCACTCAAAAAATTATTTTAAAAAAAGAAATTCAAGTTTCACTCAAAGTCAGCATCAAAAACTATTTTCAAACTTCTTTCAAATATTTTAAAATGCTTGACCTCCATCCTCTCTATAGAGCTATTCCTTTTGTTCTTACCACAGTTCTTCAAATGCCTAAGTCTCATAGATTGGAGACTTGTATTAGATATTAATAGAGAACAATTTTATGTCAATTTTAAGAGGAAGTATCTTTGCCTATATGTGAAAGCAAGAACAAATTTCATGAAATCAAATATTTTTTGACAGTTATTACATTTTCACATTTGTGTAGCCAAACTACAAAACCTAAGTCAGGGGCCCTCATCTGGTGTATCTCAGCTTTTCCTATGTGGCTACCTTCACAGTGAGCAAATAATTGAATTAGATATATATATATATATATATATATACACACACACACACACACACACACACGTACATACACACACACACACAAATTCAGAGGTTTATGCCTGAAAATTCATCACAAATGTGTGTGTGTTTTTTTAAGTTAGATGAGTAGTTTGGGTTTTTTGAGGGTGGCCCACTGTTTTCTTCAAAATTTATCAGAAAGGAAATTTAAGTAAAGGAAGAATAAGCAAAGGTAAACAGAGAGGAAGGAAAAGTAATTCTGCCAGAAAACATGACCCATTTTATTGGGTAAGATTTCACCCAGAACAAAAGAAAAAGACATTGTAGGGGTAGGTCCAAAGTGGTAAAGACTCACTTTGTATATTTCCAGACTGTAATTGTGGGTATCAACTCCCCACAGACTAACATTGAGATCATCAGGCCTCTAACTGCAGGCACCAAAGTTGTTTTTGATAGCGGCGGGAGACAGACAAATTCCAAGGCAAACAGTGATGGGTCCCCGGTGAAACCTGACCTTCAAGCCAACGACAGCCTGAAGCGTGAAAACCAAGCTGCCGTTTCCAGGTGGAGTCCAAGACCAGAGTAAGAACTTCGAGTCCTTTTAGGCAATCAAATTGTGCCTTTTCCAGTCCCACTCACAGACCAATTAGCATGAACTCCCCCATTCTGAGCCCATAAAAAACCCTGACTCAGCCTCACGGCTACCTGCTTTCTGGCCCCCTCTCACACAAAGGGCTACCTACTTTGGGTCCCCTCTTGTGTTGAGAGCTTTTCTGTTGCTCAATAAAACTCTTTTCTGTCTTGCTCACTCTCTGGCATCCACCTACCTCATTCCTCTTGGTTGGGGGACAAGAACTCAGAAGTCACCCAACAGTGGGTGTGAAAAGAGCTGTAACACTGTACCCTCTCTCCCACTCAATGAGAGCAGCAGAGGAGAAAAAGCTGCTGGGCACCACACACCCCAATTCGCTGAACTGCTAGTGGTAAGAGCAAACAAGCTGTGACACAGCCTGTTTGCCAAAGCAGCAAGCAACAAGAGCAAATGAGAGCTGTAACTCTTCCTGGGGGCTCAGACTGCAGGACTCCCTGAGCAAAAGCTGTACCACCCCTTGGGGCTCCACAGTTGGCGCTGCTGCATTCCCCTCGTCTAAATGCTGGCACCCAAAGTAGAAGCTGGTTGCAGCATGCCCAGACCAGCCGCAGGCTGAGTGCAGAGCCATGGCACACATGAGATCTGGGCCAGTAGCGCAAGTCAAGTGCAGCCTGCCAGGCTGAGTGGGCAGGGTGAGCCCAGTGGGCCCAAGTGAAGCCCAGGAAGAAGCATTGCTGGCCATGGAGATTTCCAGCTGGTGAAGCGGCACTCAAAGAATTCTGTCATCTCCTCCCCCAATACAAGGGATCCAGGGCTCACCTGGGGTCCAACAATTGCTCTTGGAAGCACTTTTATTGGGTGTCCAGAAAATGAGTGACCTTAATTTAGAAGCTCAAGGCAGGCCTGTAAATTACTGCCGGGCACTCTGCAACTGAGAATAACTGGAGCAAGTGGAACAAAGTTCCCACTGATATGAAGAATGACTGCCAACCAAACTGGTCTTCTTAGACCCTGGCCAGCTTCTGAGCAGTGAAAGCAAGCCCATCCTTCACTGTGGTTTCTTCCTCAGCCCTCTTGCTGCCATTTTGCTAATTTCAGCTCTGTGCCCCAGGCATTCAGCCTCCTCCTCCTTCTGCAGCATCGCAAGCTTCCCATCTACATTTTCTTTATCCAGTCCCACCAAAAGTCTTGTTCTCTTATTTTCTTTCATGATAGCCTGAATGCCTCTTCAGGAAGAGCTTCACTTATCCATAAAATATTCAAATCATAAGCAACGGAAAAGTAGTTCCCCATCCATGGGATGGTTGGAGGTTGCAGGGACAGGGGAAATGTACATAGATGTCTTGAAAAAACATAACCCCCTCTTTGAGTTTGTCTTTTTAAAATATTTTTACCGATAAATTGTAATTGTATACATTTATGGGGTAAACACTTCTTTGCCTCTTCCTTAACGAAATCCTACAGAAAGGAAAAAAGTTTCTATTGCCATCAAACTACATCCAACACTCATCCAGATTCTGCTATAGATACTAAGATTTCCCAAACATGCACCCAACTTGTGAGCAACAGTTGAATTAGCATTTCATGCACACAATTTCAACATTTCGCTCTTCATTATAGGAATACAATAGAAACTGGTGAGGTGGCAGGGGAGAAAAGTGAAAAAGAGAGAAAGTTACCATGTTATCGAACTATAGATGGTGCATCTACACCACAAGACTCAAAAGATTTTAAAAATTGGCTGTTGTGCAGGAAAGCGGTGGGAAGAGGAGAGGGAAAGGAACCTGGGGAGAGCTTTCTGTGTGAGTGGAAGGAGGCAGCGTTTCTCTTTGAAAAGCGGATGAAGGTTAAGCCCTTGGGGAACTCTGATGATTCTCTTTCACGAACAAGCACATCTTAAACACAGCTCCCTTGAGAAGTGGCATCACCATTTCATTTCATGTTCAAGGTCACGAAAATGCTCCAAAAATAAGTTTGAAGCAGGAGCAAAACGGAAGGAAGCAAAAAAAGCAGCTTTGACAACAAGATGATTATGTGAACAGGTAGGTATATTGTGCAGTAGCTAGCGGCTCTTATCCTGCCAAGTCAGTCATTTAGTCCCTGCGGATATGGCCTTTGAGCCTCTTTCTTCCCCTAATGACTCAGCCTGTTTTCAATGGCTGCTCCCTCATGCGAAGAAAGATGACAGAGGACATGCACAGTAATCAGAGAAATTAGTTTTGGAAGATCATATAATACCAATCCTAATACAAAAGGACACTGTTCAAAGAAAAACAGAGTCTGGTGTTTCTTCAGGGTCACTGTCAGAGGCCCTGGACAAGCAGTGTCATAGTGAACCTGGAGTGTTTTAGAGAATGCAGCAGAAATGGCCCCCATATATTAAATGCCTCCAATACCCAAACCAAATTTGAGGTTTCTTTGATGTATTTACTTCTCAGTCTTTATGCCAACACCAAATCCTATTCTTTTTCCTGAAGCTTCATTGATAACTATTTCTACCCCTTTACTCCATTTCTGTCCAGGATGCAGTTCAGTGACATCTCCACTGCTATTTGCCACAACTCTACAAATAGACTCCTGACCTCTGGTAACCTACAAACTTCAGTCCAGTCTGTGTGCCATTGCCAGATCTGTCTTTGTAAACCACCATTTATTTTAAAAACTTGTTCCAGGCCGAGTGTGGTGGCTCACACCTGTAATCCCAGCACTTTGGGAGGCCAAGGCAGGCAGATTACCTGAGGTCGGGAGTTCGAGACCAGCCTGACCAACATGGAGAAACCCCGTCTCTACTAAAAATACAAAATTAGCCAAGCGTGGTGGTGTATGCCTGTAATCCCAGCTACTCAGGAGGCTGAGGCAGGAGAATCGCTTGAACTTGGGAAGCAGAGGTTGCAGTGAGCCAAGATCATGCCATTGTACTCCAGCCTGGGCAAGAGCGAGACTGTCTCAAAAAATAAATAAATAAATAATAAATTTTAAAAAAAACTTGTTCCACTGATTACTCTTCTGTCTGTTTAATCAAACTGTGCCTCTCCATTCTTTCCCACTAATACAAAAATATGCTTTGGTTTCCCTTTATACTATTTCATAGTAATAGTCTGTTCTCTTGAGCATATTGGCTTCTCCAGCTACTGCTATACTTACCTCTTCTCTAGCCCCACTGTTACCAGAAAGGAGAACAGATCCATACCCTAAGAGAGGGTTCTTGACTCCTGCACAAGAAATAATTCAGGGCGAGTCCACAATACAAAGCGAAAGCAAGTTTATTATGAAAGTAAAGGGATTCCCTAAGTGGAGGAGCCCCAAAGGCTGCTGGTTGCCCATTTTTATGGTTATTTCTTGATTATATCCTAAACAAAGAGGTGGATTATTCATGCCTCCCCTTTTTAGACCATATAAATTAACTTCCTGATATTGCCATAGCATTGGTAAACTGCCATGGTGCTGATGGGAGTGTAGCAGTGAGGACGACCACAGGTCACTCTCATCACTATCTTGGTTTTGGTGGGTTTTGGCTGGCTTCTTTATTGCAACCTGTTTTATCAGCAATGTCTTTACAACCAGTATCTTGTGCCAACCTCCTATCTCATCCTGTGGCTTACAATGCCTAACCATCTGGGAATGCAACCCAGTAGGCCTCAGCCTTATTTTACCCAACCTCTGTTCAAGATGGGGTTGCTCTGGTTCAAATGCCTGTAACAACACTACCCTGATCTCCAGAGTCTCTGCCTATTGAGACCATCTGCCTCCTACTTGTCAAAACCAATAGCAGAGATTCCATTCTTCTTTTTTGGGATCTTAGTATAGCTTTTAACACAGATAACCATGCTTTCCTGTAAACCCTCTCCTGCTAACTTTGAGATTACACTCTTGACTCCTCCCCTCCCCTTAAATTTTTATTTTCTGCCTTCTTTTCTGCTTCCTTTCTCCTACTACTCAAACTTACCAGGTTCCATCTTTGGTGTTACTGTCATCTTTCCCAGTGCCTAACCCAATACTATTCCTCGCACATAAGAGCCCCTCAATAAATGCAGATTATGATTTACAGATTTTTTAACACAAATTTTATGATTTTCTTTTTTTTTTTTTGCAATTTTGTCATTTGTCTGTACCAAAGTTCTCGGCTGCTTGCCGGATAAATGTCAATTTCCTCAGCCTAGAATTAAAAGCCTTCTCCCATCTGTTCCTCCCACCTGTTACACCTCCCCATCTCTGGGCTCAGACTTTGCTCAAATAGTTTCTTCTTCTAGATGTACCCTCTGTGGGAGAGGAATGAAGGTGGCTTCATTCTACACAAAGCATCTCCATCCTCTACAAGGGTTCAAATTCTTTTTTCAAAGGCAAGCCTGATCATCCAAAATTACAGCCATTTTTCCCCCTTGAGACTTCCCATCTTTTCTATAACTCATTTAGATGCATACCTCCATGGTAACTTAACTGTTTGGGGAGGGATCTGGGAAGGGAAGATGGGTATACATGTATGGAGTGGGATGGTGTTTGGGGGTGTGAAGGAGTGCAAGTGTGTGCATGCACATGGGCCTGTGTTGAGCTTCCCTAAGGGCAGACTGAACTCCTTAACTGCTTATGGACATCTATTGTCAAATACAGCAGCAGATGTCTACTTAGGGCTCAATAAATAGTAGAAATGGATTTTAAGCTGTCAATCTTTACTCTGTGTGCTTCATCCTGAAGGTATTAGAACTCCAGCAAATCACATATGCCCCAAAACAAACCTTTGGGTGTGCCACGTGTGGCATGAGGTCCCCTGAGGAATTAAATCATCCAATGGCTTCCTCTCAAAAACTAACCCATCAATAGATAAATGGAAAAACATATGGTATATGCATGCAATAAAATCTTTCAGTCATAAAAAGGAATTAAGTTGATAACATATGCTGCAGTATGAATGAACCTTGAAAACATTAGCCTTAGTAGGCTGGGCACAGTGGCTCACATCTGTAATTCCAGCACCTTGGGAGGCCAAGACAGGTGGATCACTCAAGGCCAGGAGTTCAAGACCAGTCTGGCCAACATGGTGAAAACCCATCTCCACTAAAAATACAAAAATTAGCTTGACGTGGTGGTGCACACCTGTAGTCCCAGCTACTTGGGAGGTTTAGGCACAACAATTGCTTGAACCCTGGGGGCAGAGGTGGCAGTGAGCCAAGATCACACCACTGCACTCCATCCTGGGGAACAGAGTGAGATTCCGTCTCAATAATAATAATAATAATAATAATAATAATAAAGGAATGAAAGAAAACATTATGCTTAGTGAAATAAGCCAGACACCAAAGGACAAATATTATATTATTCTATTTCTACAAGCTACCTGGAAGAGGCAAATTTAGAGACAAAAAATAAACTAGAGGTTACCAGGGGCTGGACAGTGGGAGAAAGGAAGAGCTATTGTTTGACAGGCATTGAGGTTTGGTTGGGGATGTTGAAAAAAGTTTTGGGTATTGACAGTGGTCATGGTTACATAACACTGTAAATGCATTTAGTGCCACTGAAAGTATATTCAAAAATGACTAAAATTATAATTATGGTATGTGTATATATATTGGCTATAAAAAATATATTACATAATTATATGTTATATATATTTAATATTTAATATATAATTATATGTTGTGTGTGTATATATATACACACACAAGTAAAATAAGTAAATGAATGAATGAATGTCAGCCAGGCCCTGCGATAAGTAGACTGTGGAGAAGGCAAGCTGCCGTGTTTGCCTGGCAACCCACCTCACATCCTCCCCTAAGGACTGCAACACTCACAAATGACCCAAAGCAGCCGAGAAGCAGAAGGTCTCACACTATTTCTCAGTGGGTTGGCACTTTGTTTAGCATCCCCATCAGTAGGCAATTCTTCCAGAAAACAAAATGCACTAGACCCACAAGATGCACTGGAGCATCTCAGAAGCTAAGCTCTTCTGCAAAGAGAGGATGAGTCACAAGAAGGCTTTCCTCTCTCTTTCGTACTATGCCATCTTAAGCAAGAACCCTCTTCTCTGAGCTTACCTATGGTACAGTGCAAATACCTACTGTGCAAGACCACTGTATTCTTGTGCAGGTAAAAAATGTATGATACCTCAGACACTTGTAATGGTGTTCAGTGCAAAGCAGACCCTCAACAATGGCAGCTGTCGTTATTTTCATATTACCTTTATTTCACAGCATTATACATTCCAGAAATGAGGTTCAGAGTTATCCTTTCAAACACCTTCAAGAAAATGGCAACTTCTTCTCATTGCCAAATCCCCAAGAAGAAGGAGTTGTAAATTTATCAGAGATTTGGCAATACTACATCAAATTAAAAAAACATATAACCAACCACCGGCTAGCTCCAGCAGCCACAAAGAATGATAAAGGAATGGACTTAGAAAAGATTCCGAACTATTGGACCTTTAGACTCACTGAGCAATGGACTTTCCTAGCGCCTCCAGGCTGTGCCTGTTTCAGCATTTCTGAAGAGCAGAGCGGCTGCGCTACTATAGTTGGTGATACCATAACTAAATCTAATACGACACACCAGAAAATGCCACTGAACATGAGGAAATAACATTGATGATGCCCTTGAGACTTGGCTCTCAAATGATATGAGCCATTTCTTCCTGCGGGGGGAATTGTCTCTGTCCTTCTCACACACTCAGGTGTGCGTATGTGTGATGCAACTTCGAGTAGAGATAATGATTGAAATTAGAGATGAGAGAATTATTAGGTCACAGCAGGCCCACTGCAATATTCAAGAAAAGGACTTGAGGTAATTGGATCTTTAAAATGAAAAATGTAAAACCAGAAAAGTAGATACCGCTCTGTGCTGAGCACTCACAGAGGAAGTAAAGCAAAACACATCTTCAAACAAGAGTCAGTCTTAAGATCTAGGGGGGTGCGGGTAAGTCCAGAAGATTTTTCATCTTCAGGAAGAAAGGGCTTCAGACTTTCCTGTACCAATCTTCACTGTGCACTTTACCCATGCCATGTCTGTACTGAGCTGCAAGACAAGTGCTGACAGATGAGAACCTCAGGGAAATGGGAGTAAAACATTTGGCATGTGATGGAATGCTGGAAAATAATCATTTATTGAGGTCTCCAAGAAACACTGCAGAGGCCATTTACCAAGTAGAACAAAAACATTTTCCCCACATTGAGAAAGAACAAAGATGTTGCCTTAGGTCCTTTATTGTGTTTTGTGATCAGTGATATCCACATACCATCAATTATATAATCACATCTGGAAGACTGGGTGGACTATTCCAGCAACTTAAATCCTCTCTGGACCTTGAAAATATTTGAGGATCAAATGAGAGAAATTACGATAATTTTTTTTCAAAACAGCTACATATATTTTCTTTATATCTTTGATAGACTCTAGTTCGGTATTTCATAAGCTACTCAACACATTTAGTAGTACAACTTTCACATAGTTAATGATGGAAATAGGAATAAGATGAAAGATTATTATCAGTTGCTATTTGTACTAGTTTATATAATACATATACATCTAGATATATATATACATATACATATATGTATACATATACACATATATATAATTGCAGATCCCCCATAAGTCAAGCATTTCTAAATTTTCTATGTATATTAACTTAAGTTCTAGGGTACATGTGCACAATGTGCAGATTTGTTACATATGTATACATGTGCCATGTTGGTGTGCTGCACTCATTAACTCGTCATTTACATCAGGTATATCTCCTAACACTATCCCTCCCCCCTCCCCCCACCCCACAACAGGCCCTGGTGTGCGATGTTCCCCTTCCTGTGTCCAAGTGTTCTCATTGTTCAATTCCCACAATAGCAAAGACTTGGAACCAACCCAAATGTCCATTAATGATAGACTGGATTAAGAAAATGTGGCACATATACACCATGGATTACTATGCAGCCATAAAAAAGGATGAGTTCATGTCCTTTGTAGGGATGTGGATGAAGCTGGAAACCATCATTCTCAGCAAATTATCACAAGGACAGAAGTGGGTACTGTTAGTATCCAAACTGTACAGATGAGGAAACTGAAACAAGAAGTTTGGAAATGAATGCAACATTCCCTTCAGAGCCCATTTGGAAGACAGGCAGTCAGGCTCCAGAATCCATGTTTTTTACCAACAGGAAAAACCAATACATACAAAGCACGCTTATCCACAGATACAGCACTTTGACCTGGGCAATTTTTGTTTGTTTGTTTGTTTGAGACAGTCTTGCTTGGTCACTCAGGCTGGAGTGCAATGGTGCAATCACAGCTCACTGCAGCCTCAACCTCCCCAGCTCAAGTAATTCTCCCATCTCAGCCTCCCAAGTAAGCTGGGACTACAGGTGTGGTGTCACCATGCCTGGCTTTTTTATTTTTTAGAGACAGGGTCTCCCCCTATGTTGCCCAGGCTAGACTCAAACCCCTGGGCTCAAGGGATCCTCCCACTTTGGCCTCCCAAAGTGCTAGGATTACAGGCATAAGCCACTACACCTGGCCCATTTTCTTGTCTAAATTAACACTGAGTAAGCCTTTCATTATTCACTGAACATATTCAGCCAACTGCAACAATTGTTCAAACAAAGAATTGAAGGAAATGGTTCCAAACTGAAGCTAGTTTGGAAAATCTGGAGCAAGATAATCCACTGAGATTTGAACATATCATATTAAAGAATTTTTTTTTTTGACTTTAATACTGTTTGGAGTTTTCATGAGCTGTGAAGACTCAAGGGAACAAGCCAAAGTATCCTTGCAGAAATTCTGAATACCACTAAAATGAGCTGTCAAACATAAATCAGTATCTGGCTATTTTTCGACCTATTTATAAAAGTGCAGCTGTGAAATACCTCTAAAATACAAATCTGAGTACATTTATCTGAAGATGGTACTTTTAGCAAAAACCTTTTCAAACAAACAAATGCCATCTGTCAAAAACAAAATAATTGCATTGTGTCAAAATGTTGGGGGTGAAGTATTTAACTTCCCTGTGTAGCTGGTATGATAGATCGTGGAATTTCACCTGGTGTCAGCTTCATTCCAGCTGCCCCAGGGCTTAATGCTGGCATCAGCCCAGGTCTGGTTTTTATTGAAAGAAGAAGAAATGTGTCAGAACCAGAAAGGATTTCTGGATTTCCACTGAATACTCTCAAAGGTTCTAAGATTTCATGTTCAAGATGAATGCAGACTCTAAAATTACTCTAGCATATGTTCCGTATCATTTTCAGAATTGATTTTGTTTTCAAAGGTATTAGCCTGTTGTCCTGGAAATTAGACAAAAGCCACATGTTCCCAATGCCCTTTTCCGTGTTCATTCTCAAAAACTGTACATTAGTTTTATTAAACAAAATCAACCAGGAAAAAATCATTACAAAAAGAATTTTCAGCCTCTTTGAAGCTCAAGATTTATAGAAAAGTAGATACATGCCAGAACCATATGAGTTCTGAGCAAACGCAGATGGCCCCTATTGGTATTGTTTCATTCGACAACAATTTTTGATCACTGATTCATTGTCATATCCATCCAACTGGAAAACTCCAGGCATTTTGTTTAATTACAGCCAACAGCCTGATGCGTAGAAAGATCTGATTGCTGATTATTAAAATTCAAGTCTCTTAAGTAGAAATTTGGGATAATCTAAAATAGAGATAGATCTCTGAACTGCTTTTAAGAAAAAAATGCCACATGTGTTTTAATTTTTTAAGTACCGAGAAATTCTGAATTCACCGCCAAAAAAAAAAAAATAGCATTTGAGAACGGCACCATTGGAAGTTCTGCTCAGTCATTTAAGCTAAACAAAGTCTTGATTTCAAGCCAAAAAACATGACTAGATTTTATGTATTTATAATGTAAGGAATATAAGTGGAAAATACTCTTCTAAAAAAGACAATATTCATATTTACTGGTAAAGATAACTACTTCATTTTAGCATGATGCTGTATTCCAAGACCTAAAAAAAAAAAAAAAATCCATTATTTTCTGTTATAAGCCAAACCAAAGAAAGGTCAAAAGGCTATTGCTGAGCACAACTCTATTCTGTAGCATAAGGATGTATGTTACTGTAGATTTTCAAAGCCTACTCTGTAGGAAGGAGTTCAGGGCACTTCATAAGTTTTTGTGTTCTCTGGCTTTATGCACACTGTGTGCAGAATAGGAAGTCTGGAGAGTTCCGCACATACCTGTCTGTAATTAGTGTTGTTAGCCATCGACTATGTCATTCTATCTAGTGTACTGGGTGCTTTGCACATCACTTCCAATCTAAACAATAACTTTTTCAGATTAAGAAACTAAGACAAAGAAATCTTTTAGTATACTTTAAGTTCTGGGAGACATGTGCAGACACATGCAGGTTTGTTACATAGGTATACACATGCCATGGTGGTTTGCTGCACCCATCAACCCATCATCTACATTAGGTATTTCTCCTAATGCTATCCCTCCCATAGCCCCACACCCCCCAAAAGGCCCCATTTTGTGTGATGTTCCCCTCCCTGTGTCCATGTGTTCTCATTGTTCAGTTCCCAATTATGAGTGAGAATATGCAGCATTTGGTTTTCTGTTCCTGTGTTAGTTTGCTGAGAATGATGGTCTCCAGCTTCATCCATGTCCCTGCAAAGGACATGAATCAATCCTTTCTTGATGGCTGCATAGTATTCCATGATGTATATGTGCCATATTTTCTTTATCCAGTCTATCATTGATGGGCATTTGGGTTGGTTCCAAGTCTTTGCTATTATGAATACTGCTGCAATAAACATACATGTGCATGTGTCTATAGAATGATTTATATTCCTTTGGATATATACCCAAGTAATGGAATTGCTGGGTCAAATGGTATTTCTGGTTCTAGATCCTTGAGGAATCACCACACTGTCTTCCACAATGGTTGAAATAATTTACACTCCCACCAACAGTGTAAAAGCATTCCTATTTCTCCACATCCTCTCCATCTGTTGTTTCCTGACTTTTTAATGATCACCATTCTAACTGGCTAGAGATGGTATCTTGCTGTGATTTTGATTTGAATTTCTCTAATGACCAGTGATGATGAGTTTTTCATATGCTTCTTGGATGCATAAATGTCTTCTTTTGACAAGTGTCTGTTCATATCCTTTGCCCGCCTTTTGATGGAGTTTTCTTGTAAATTTGTTTAAGTTCTTTGCAGCTTCTGGATGTTAGCCCTTTGTCAGATCGATAGATTGCAAAAATTTTCTCCCATTCTGTAGGCTGCCTGTTCACTCTGATGATAGTTTCTTTTGCTGTGTAGAAGCTCTTTAGTTTAGATTCCATTTGTCAATCTTGGCTTTTGTTGACATTGCTTTTGGTGTTTTAGTCATGAAGTCTGACAAAGAATTGCATATATACAATTGCTCTAGAGCTACATATGCTGAAGAAAGTCAGCAGGCCCCAAACCTACGTTTTTTTTTACTGTGATGCTGACCTTTTTTTTTCTGAATCATATTCCCCCCAAAAGGGTCCATCCACAGTGGCTGCCCTAATGCAAGTCACTCACTATTGCTTATTATAACTTCATTTTTAAAAGCCATAAAATGGTATGATGAAAGTATATTATAGCTAATCAAAAATTCCTGGTGTAAAAAAGTTAGGTAAAGAAATAAATAACTTCAAAGAATTATGGAAAGGAAAGCAGTGTTCTCCTAAACTGCTCCCCCTTACCACTACAACCAAATACCATATAAAAATTAGAACTATTCTAGTAAAAATTTCATTGACGTTGGATTTTGTTCTCTTAGTTTAACCAGGAATTTACAGGAAAAGAAGGTCTCTGAAAGAGAGCCTAGATATTTTCTAAAAGTGATAGAAGTTTCCCTCTGTTAACACAGTGTACCAACCCTTTGACTCATTTAAGTGATTTATTCATTTAAAAATGCATGTCCCTTGGAAGGCAGAAAATACATTTACCAGATCTATGCAGCAATGTGAAATGTGTGTAAGTTTAGAGATGAGGGTATATGCATGTATACATAAGGTGATTTTATAAAAGCAAACAATTTGAAATTTTAATAGAAAGTTTTTAATATTAATGTTGATTTTACTCAATATGTGCTCTCAGGAAAGTGTAACTGATCCTTTTTGTAAAATATATAGAGAGTTTATATGGTGTTACTTTGAGATATTATGAAGTTTTTCTCTAAATTATAACAATTTCATTATTTTTTATCGTGCTTTCTTCCTGGGTGATTTTATTTCAAAGGGTTAATGGTTCATCCATGATATCCTTTTAAGAAAATATGAGTAGACCAGGATGAATTACTTGGCTGCATTCTCAAAACCCAGGCTTTAAAAAAAAAAAACCAGGTTCTACATAAACCTGCCTCCTCATCAAAATCACACACTGAATAAATTTAGGATTGTATTCACAGATGGCAGTTCATGAAATCACTCAGCACCAAGTGCGGAATATTCTCAATGGCTTGGAAAATCAGAATGAACAATGCATCACCAAAGATGGTGGTTGTGCTAGTCTAGATTTTTGAATTGTATAGTGTTAAAAACTCTGCAAAATAGGTTTGCAAGAGATGTTTACAGTTTCTTTCATATATTGCATTTACATTTTAAAGTTTCATCAGGAATTTATAAACATCCTATGTTTTTAAACCCTACCCCAACCCCCAAAACAGAGTGCCTCCCTCATAGGATGGAAACCAGAGGTTTCAATTTCACAGCTATAATGTTAACGATGAAATAGGGCCTTCTCCAAGGGAGACACATGGCGGTGGACTTACAACTGATATACTTACCATTTAGGAGTGAACTAAATGCTAGATAAATGGAAACTATTCATGCTGTTGTGGGGTTTAGATCAGCTTGGTCACTTTTTATTACATTTTAAGATAACATTCTTATAATTTGCATTGAGGGTTGATACTATCTATGTGGACATTTGGGAGGCTGTAAAAGACAAAGGGAAACATTCAGATTCAGAGTTGAAAAAATTTTTATGTACACCCTATATAGATCTAATTCTAAGCCCATTGGGTAAAAAGTCACATACTTTATATAGAAAAGTTATAAACATTTTATGAATAAATATGCTTAAAAACTAAGTTAGTTTATACTTTCCTGATTGTTTTCCTTTCTTTTCTAAATGCATTTAGGATGAAATCTCATTTGAACATGGGCTTTGAATAGTGAGGTTAGTCCATACAACAGGGTTAACATTAAGAAGAGTGAATAATAGCCAGGTAACTACAAATAACTAAATTCACATTGTTTTGTTGTTGTTTTTTAGAGACAGGGTCTCACTCTGTCACCCAGGCTGGACCAGAGAAGAGTGGCACAATCATAGCTCACTGTGGCCTCAAATGCCTGGGCTCAGGCGATTCTCCCTCCTCAGCCTCCCAAGGAGCTGGGTTTATAGGTGCACACCACCATGCCCAGTCTAAATTCATATACTTCTAAAAACACCTGCCCCGCATCCATGAACTATTATAATCACTTTATATTTGCTATTTCTTTTAATACTGACATAACCCATGAAAAGTAATATTCTTATCCTGATTTTACTATTGAGGAAACTATCTTAATGCAATGAAATGACTCTTCTAACAGCATGGAGCTCTTAAGTGGCAGAGCCAGAACTTGGATCCAATTCTCTCTCGATAAAAGCCTTTTCTCTATGTTTATTGCTTCTCATAAATGTCCTATAATATATCTATATCAAGTCTAGAGCCACTTTTTCATTATAGGATAAATTAAAGTTGAAGAATTTAGTAGAATTTTACCAGATCTCCAATGTTAACTAGTTTAGGGATTAGAATTTAACCACAGACTATAAGGGAAAATTCCAATTTAACTTAAAACCACAAATATCATACAGAAATAAAAATCTGTTCATAGCCTGAACTGAAATCTAGGCCTTGCTTTCTAGGAAAAAAATTATAGATTTTCTACATGTTAGCCACGAGTCAACAAAACATGTGTTATTTTTGAAGTGACTCACGTAGGATTAACCTCAGGTACGGCACAGGTTTGGACTCTAAGAATATGACATGCTGAGGTGAATATGTGAAGACACACATAGCTCACGGGGGAAAAGCTATCTTTCTTTCAAAGCTGTCTCCAGAAGATACCATCCACTCTGCCTGCCCTCAAGCAGCAATTGACTCTACTGGTTATAGTAGGAAAGTTGTACTCTAATGTCATACCTGGAGAACTTTGACAGCAGGTAGCCGTAGCATACACTCCCATACCCTTCATCTCCCATCATCTCTCTCTCCTCCTTCAGATCAGCTATAAAATATGTGGGGACCAGTACAAAATGAAGATGTAGGGTTCTATGTCCAAAAGTTAGTAAGAATTTCAAGACAACTAGAACAGAGCATCAATTTCAGTATATTGGTTCATTTTCACATTGCTATAAAGAATTTCCTGAGACTGGGCAATTTATAAAGAAAAGAGGTTTAATTGACTCACAGTTCCGCATGGCTGGGGAGGCCTCAGGAAACTTACCATCATGAGGGAAGGGGAAGCAGGCATGTCTTACATGGTGGCAGGTGAGAGAAAGAACATGTGGAGTAGGAACTGTCCAACACTTATAAAACCATCAGATCTAGTGAGAACATACTCACTATCATGAGAACAGCATAAGGGAAACTGCCCCATGATCCAGTCACCCCCCAAGTCACTTTCCTCAATATGGGGGGATTATGGGGATTACAATTTGAGGTGAAATTTGGGTGGGCACACAGAGCCAAACCATATCTCAAACCAAGCATGAGGCCTTCTGAGCACAGGGCCCCAAGTGACTGCACAGGTCTCATATCCATAAATGTGGCCTTATTCCCCTAACACTCATTCCTGCAGACACATGTGATGCCTGCTGGCCTGGGGTGACCTTTATTCCCTTTCAGTACTGCCTTTGGTGTTTCTTTTGTGTTTTTTATCTGGATAATATTGTTGGCAATATGTACCTCCTAAGAATAGGTTTGGTGTCCTCACTCAGCAACTGTCCCATTTGGCTCAGGATGTTCTGTCCTCAACAGCCAAGGCCAAGAACTCATTCTGACATCACAAAAAATGTGTGACATGTTATCCACAAGTTGGTGATCTAATGTACCTATCTGAACTGAACTCATGGAGATAAAGTGCTGTTTCTTAAGGTTCAATTTCACCTAAAGCAGAGATGATTCACAAATATGGAAATTTGCCTTTTGTTTGCTTGTTTTCTCAAAACCAAACACATTTATAACAAAAGATACCAGTACAATATGGCTATTCATTCTCTTCCCCTCATAAGTTCAAAAAAATGCCACAGAATGCACTTCATCTGCTTAGCCCTCTTTTTGTGTTTCAAAGGCTCCCCACCAGTAGAACCACATGATCATTTGCACCATCTGTGCATGGGAGAGAAACACATTATCATCCAAGCCAATACTGAGGGTATTCTATCAAGAAAGGAACCCACTCATCAGAGAAAGGTTATGCAGAAAAGCTCCTGCCAGAAAACTCACTGTTTCCTCCTCTCTCTCTCCCTCATTTGAAATTCATGAAGATGAAGTGCAGCTTTTGTTTCCCATCAGTGAGATGAGCCTTAATACACTCTTGCCAAAAGCAAGCTAACACAGAGTAATTGTTTTTCATCTAAATTGCATGTCCAACCTGCTTAGTCTTCAAAGAACATAGATGCTACAGCTTTGATACCCAACTGCAGAATGACAAAGGAGAGGGCACAAGGCACATGGGCACGATGAGAATTTTTAATCACCCCCTATCTGTCAGCAAGCTCTGGAACTCTGGGGAAAGAGGAGAAGAGAGCAGATTATTCGCAAGGTGGATAAGGTTCCATATTTCATTCAAGACTAACTTCTTTTTTTAAGGGAGGAAAAAAAAGTGATTTAGAGGGAATTAAGATTCCCCAAGGTGTTTTTAATCTCTTTTCACTCTAGGGCCAGGTGCCTCATGTAGCACTTAAAAGGGTTACAAAAATGAAAGCAAATGCCTAGAACACAGAAAAAGAGATATCCATCTACACAAAGCATCTGCCTTTGTTTAAGAAAAAAGTAGTTTCAGCTTTATGAACTTCACATCCAGATATTTTATAATTTTGATGTTATAGTTCTTACAGATTTTTTTTCTCCATGAACACTACATCTAATACATAGAGGCAAAAATCATTAATATTTAACATTTTTTAATATATCAAGTCTCCTTTACGTCAATAAGTTCATTTAATCGCACATAACTGCAGAGTGTTTGTGAGGAGGTCTATGTGATGTGAATAAAAACTGCCCAGAGAAATGGAATGAACAAATCTGCCCCCACTACCATCTTTTGCAGGTAGAGATACTACCTAAAAGCTGTGTGGTTCTCGTCATTGATCCCTGGGCCTCATTTTGTAACCAGGTGCTGAGACAAAAGATTTGACTCAGTTTATTGTGTTTGTTCCAGTTAATTTAATTCTTTTTCCCTGGTTTAAATTTCTATTTTCTAATTATACTCATAAGCTCTACAGGGACTGGAGTGCTACAATACCTTTGCTTGCACTTAGAAAATGTGGACATAAACTAAATTACTTCCACAGCTGTCAGTAAATTGTGCTACTGTCCTGTATCATCTAAACATTAGAAATTTTTGACCCCAGGCAACCCAGTGATAGAAAATATCTCCCAGCATGCTACCAAATAAGAGGAGACAAGCAAGTCCAACAGGCTGTGAATGTCAGAACAGAGGAAAGTGTTCCAACTGGAAATGGGGGTATTAGTGTCAGTTCCACCACTAAAGGAGCTGTACAGCTGAGGCCAAGTCATCTAAACCCTCAGGTCCTCAGTGTTACCTGTAAATTGAGAGTCTTGAACCATCTCCAAGGTTATTCTTCCAGTGCTAAAAAGTCTATAATTTCAATCTCTGTGCTTTCCTTTCTTAATAATCAATTTCGGTTTTGGAACAGAAAACTTTTTCTAAAGTGAAAGTTTTGACCAAAAAAACCAACTTGGTTAACTTTAGCTTTTACAGTGAAGACTATACCCTACCATCATTAAGATATTATTAAACCCTGGAAGCACTGACATTATGTAATGACTTTGAGCATAAAATGGCAATTTACAATGGTCGTACTGTACATCTGTTTATCTAGATACAGATTGAAAAGAGGGACCTTGGATATAGATGTTTACCTGAGACCTATTACCTGACCTGTTGTAACACATTTAGAAATGCTGTAAGAAATCTTTGTGAAACTACCCCATGACTTTGAAGCTTGATACCACACCATCAAGATCCAAGTACTTCTCAAATACCCCAACGCAGCTTATGTATTCATCAGGAAGTTGAGACTCTTGGTTATATTTAAAAAAAAAAAAAAAAAAAAAAAAAGGCTGGGCGCGGTGGCTCACGCCTGTAATCCCAGCACTTTGGGAGGCGGAGGCAGGCGGATCACGAGGTCAAGAGATCGAGACCATCCTGGCTAACACGGTGAACCCCGTCTCTACTAAAAATACAAAAAATTTAGCCAGGCGCAATGGCGGGCGCCTGTAGTCCCAGCTACTCGGGAGGCTGAGGCAGGTGAATGGCGTGAACCCGGGAGGCGGAGCTGGCAGTGAGCCGAGATCGCGCCACTGCACTCCAGCCTGGGAAACAGAGCCAGACTCCATCTCAAAAAAAAAAAGTTTAAGCAAAATAAGGGTATTTACTCAACTTACATAATCTAAATTTTCAGGGGTATCACTAGCTTTAGGCATGTCTAAATAGAGACACTTCACATTGCCAGGGCTTGGTCTCTGAATCTTGACTGTTTCCTCAAATGATTGCTGCATTCTTAGGCACACTTTTTGTACACAGTAGCAAAGACAGCCCCCTGGCACCTCTAGGCTTAACTGGAGGGTAGGCAGGAAAAGAACATACACCAACTACAGATTAATTGATCTCAATAAACTAGAGTAAGTGAAGCCAGTTGGTATTATCTAGAGATTAGAGAGCTAAGCTGAAAGTTTACCAAGGAGGCAATATTCTCATGGCAGCTCATAGGGATGGAGTCTCCATTTAGCGTCCAGTAAAATAAACTATTTCATTTTTAATACCAACCTCCTCTAAGCCCAATACAATATTTTTAATGAATATGGTCACAAAATTCTTTTACTTGCCTCAGTTTGCAGAAAAATAAATTATACATACTACAGTATCAATGAAAAGAGAATCTTTAGAAGTCCAGGATTCTAGTTCTGACTCTAGCAGTTTGAAAAGTCATTTAAACTCTGTTTCATCACCAGTAAGATGAAAGTGCTGAGTAAAGTAACCTAAGGCTTTTTTCAAATCTTGAAATGTGAATCCATGTAGCGCCGACCTGGCTATTTTAATGTTTCATGTTTGGGTTTTTGCTTTCTTGATACCATTTGTTCCTCAACAAAGGAAACCTAATCACTCAGAACTCTGAGAAACACTGATCACTAAATAGGTCAAAAACATCCTGCAAGAGATGAAAGCATTCAGAAGTTTTGCAGAAGGTAAGTAGATAAGCCAATAGCCCATTATCTTGAACACTTTGGTTTTCACAGGAAAACAAGCAAGCAGTCAACCCCAGCTTCAATACAAGCTGAGGGCCCATGTATTGATCTTCTGTCTGACTGGGTCACGGGAGTCCTGGTGTATATTAAGTAGAAAAAGGACTGAAAATTACATTAATTCAAATGGCTAAATCAATATTTAACAATGCAGTTAGTGGTAGTTGACCTTAAATGCACCTTTAATAAAACAAAAGTGATTCAGGCCAGCCTCTAGCATATGCCATTCAGAAATATGAATTAATGCAGAACAGATGCGTTAAAGACCTCTACTAGTGCAGATGCCTTTGCAGTTTGGTCCGACTGCAAGGAGAAGTTCAAAGCCACTCTCTTAGCACAGGCAATTCGAATTTTATTCATGTGATGTTGTGTCTTCATTTATCACATTCTCCCTGTCTCAAGAATCAGACAGCCTTGATCTCAGCACATTTAAAAGCAGAAAAAGGATTTCAACAACTATTTCCCCAGCAAATTATTAGTAAATCTTTAGTGATAGCTTTGTAACCTTGAGCAATTTCTTCATAAGTAAACATGGATGTTACCAGTTGTTACTCTAGAAGCCCTATCTTACTATATGATTTATATATATTTGCATATAAACATATCAGTTAGTACTTCACTTGCATTAAAGATTATTGAACTAAGCTTGCTTATATTAAAGAGAATGCAAAAAAGAATAAAATAAGGAATAAACAGAGGCAATCTCGTTAAGATGTCAGAATCATCTCAGATGCTATTAGCTATTATATCCGGCTCACAGATGTGAGACTTTTTAAAATTGCCTTGCTGTCCATAAAATACCTTAAGCTGTACAGCACTTTAGTTATCACTGCCAAGGACTTGGTGATAACTGTAAGGAAAAGGTCAATCTAAGAATCTATTTCAATACACCTAAGGCAGCAGGAGACTCTGTGGAATTCCCAAAGGAGCCCAGGAGAGTTTACCTGATTTTGTGACCTAAGATGCTAGTGCCAAAGGCACCATTTCCACTGCATCCTGGTTTGGCTGCAAGGACAAATGTATGATAATTAGAAATCTCTCCTGAGACACTTCCCTTTGATTTGTTGTTTGGTGATGGCTACAGTTTCTCTGCAGCCTTGCTTCTCTCAGGTCTGTCTGCTGGTTACCATGGCAATGTGGTTCAATGCATCCTATGAGCTAAATCAGCATTCTGTAGTATCCAAGCTGCTGGCAGTAGAACTTGAGAATCGGGCAGAAAGTTTCCAGGCTGAATGTAAACGTGATTGCTTGAAAATATGATCATACACTTGAATGGGAAAAGGGACATTCCCCAGAACAAGATCACAGTTTCTTTGTCATCAAGGATATGGAATAAACACCTGATCTGCCTTAGGGCCAGTCACAAGAGTTCCGGGCAGGGAGAGGGCTGGCAATATATGTTAGGCTCTCCCGCTAATGCTGGAACTCGAACAGAAGTCGCGTATGACACAAAGATAGCCAAGCTGTTGCTTGGCTGGGAAGTCCCTCTGCCTGGGGCATTCCACATACAAACCACTAGGCACACCCTACTTTTCACAGTCTCTTCACGGGGTCAAAATACTCTCTGAATTTAAAAATAATTGTAGACTAGTCACAAGAAAGGATGTTTAGAGTGTGAGAATGAATTCTCACCTCCAGCATGGGTTTCAGGAAAGCAAAAAGAAGTAATATTTATTTTATACTCCTCCTGGAGTTAGGTAAAGGAAGCAGAAAGTTGATCTTTCGTCTTAATGATCATGTCTCCTAGGGCCATCATCCTTTACTTGTCAATCTAAATCCAACATCCCCACAAAACTATGGAGTCCAGGTTATTTGCAAGTTTGAGAAATTTATTATGTCATTTTTAGGATGAATACATCATATGCCACACATACAAATATGTGTATTATAGTGAATTAAAGATTAATAATTATTTACCCATATGTTTACCATCTTCTTTAAGAACTAGAATATTATAAATATCTTTGAAGCCCTAGAACCTCCTGGTTTAATTCCCCTCCCCTGACACCTATTGAGGTGACCTTTACACTGAACTTGTGTTTATTGTTGCTTATCTTCAAAGTTTTGTCGCAGATGTATGTGTTTCTAAACAACAAACCTCTAGCTACACAGATCAAAAAAAAATAAAAAGAAGAAAACACTGATTACCGATACAGAGGATGTCAGGGGATATCACTAGAGACTCCACAGACATCGATAGTGCATTAAGGAAACACTGTGAACAACTCTGAGCCCATAAATTTGACAACTTAGGTGAAATGGTCCGATTCCTTGAAATATACGAACTACAAAAACTCACTAAAGTAGTAATAATCTAAATTATCTTGTATCTATGAACAAATTTCATTCTTTATTTAAAATTTTCAAATAAAGAAAACTTTAGATCCAAACAGTTTCACTAGCAAAATCTACCACATATGTAAGGAAGAAATAATAACAACCCTACACAATCTCTACCAGAAAATAGAAGGAACCATTTTCCAACTCATTGTGGAGCCAGCATTACCTTGATATCAAACCCAAAGGTATTACAATAAAACTACAGACACATATACCTCATGAATATAGATTTTAAAAGTCCTCAACAAAATATTAGTAAATCTAATCCAGCTATATATGAAAGGAATAATACATCATGAGCAATTGAGGTTTACTCTAGAGATGCAAGGCTGAATCGACATTTGAAAAAGATGACAACAAATGTTGGCAAGGTTGTCCAGACAACTGGAAACTCATACATTGCTGGTCAGAATGCAAAATGGTGCAGGAGTACTGGAAAATAATTCGGTAGTTTCTTATAAAGTGAACCCATATAATCCAGGATTCTCACTCCTAGATAGGCACCCAGAGAAATGAAACCCTATGTTGACACAAAAAAACTTATGTAACTGTTTATAGAAAAACTGGAAATAAGCCACTGTCTTTCAACACAAGAATGAAAAAACAAACTGTGGTACATCCTAAGGAACAACATTCAGCAACATAGACAAATCTCAGATGCATTGTGCTGATAGGGTTTCTAAACCTCGGCACTATTAGACTTCAGGCCAGATAAATTTGTATTGTGGGGAGCTATCTTGAGCGTTGTAAGGTATATTTGCAGGCATCACTGGCCTCTACCCACTGGACGCCAGTTGCATCTCCCTCACTATGCCAATTTAATCAACCAAGGATGTTTCTAGATACGGCCAAATGTTTCCTAGGGAGAAAAATCACTACTGTTTAAGAACCACCATGCTAAGTGATGGAAAGAAGCCTGGATCAAAAAAATACATACTGTATAATTCTATTTGTACATTCTGGAAATGCAAAATTCTAGGAAAGGGTTGAGAATAGGATGAGGGTTTGGGTGAAAGGAGGCAGTACAAAGGAATTTGGGGGAAATAGAACAGTTATGTATCCTGACTGCAATGGCTGTTAACACAACTCTAGGCATTTGTCTGAACTGTATGCCAAAAAGAAAGCCTTAATTTTACTATAAGTTGTTTTTACTATAAGTTGTTTTAATGTAAAAAAAATTATAACTACAACACCTGTATGCTTATCTCGTTTAAGAAATAAAATACTAAGAATATCTTTGGTCAGCCAGGCACGGTGGCTCACGCCTGTAATCCCAGCACTTTGGGAGGCAAAGGCGGGTGAATCACGAGCTCAAGAGATCGAGACCATCCTGGCTAACACGGTGAAACCCCATCTCTACTGAAAATACAAAAAATTAGCCAGGCGTGGTGGCGGGCGCCTGTAGTCCCAGCTACTCAGGAGGCTGAGGCAGGAGAATGGCGTGAACCCAGGAGGCGGAGCTTGCAGTGAACCGAGATGGCGCCACTGCACTCCAGCCTGGGCCACAGAGCAAAACTCCATCTCAAAAAAAAAAAAAAAAGAATATCTTTGATCTTATCCCACTCCCCTGCCACCCATGGAGGTGAAGCTTTACAGTGAGCTTTTATGTTTATTGTCCCTTGCTTTTCATTAATGCCTTACCACATATGTATTATGCCTAAACAATATATTGCTTCTTTATAAGCTTTAAATAGAAAATGTTGTATTGGAAAAAAGTTTTGTGTACTATTGAAATTAAGTTGTTATTAATCCAAACTAGATTGTTTTAAGTTAAGATGATAATTTTAATCCCCGGAAAAACCACTAAGAAAATAACTTCAAAACTATAGCAAAAGAAACAGCAAGGGAATTTAAATGGCGCACTAGAAAATGTTTCTTTAATACAAAAGTTATTAGTAGAGGACAGGTAATAGGGAACAAAAGGCAAAGACATGCAGACAAACAGAAAAATGGTAGCTATAAGTCATTCCTTATTAGTAATTACACTAAATCACTAAATATAAATGTATTAAGCACATAAATTAAAAGGCTAGAAATTGGAATGGAATTATTAAAAGATTCATCTTTTGCTACCTACAAGAAATATACTTGAGATTCAAAAACTTGAGTAACTTGAAAGTAGAAGAATAGGAAAAAAATACACCATGCAAACATTAACCAAAATAGGGCTGGAGTTGATATACTAATATTAGACAAAATACACTTTGAGACAAAATTTTTAAGAGATAAGTAAGGATTTTTATAATAAAAGGGTCAATGCATCAAAAAGAGATAACAATTCTAAATGTATGTGTACCTAACAATAGAGGCTCAAAATACATAAAGCAAAAGCTGACAGAATTGAAGGGAGAAATCAATAATTTGACAATAATAGTTGGAGACTTCAAGACCTCCTTTCAACAATGGATAGAACTAGGCAAAAGTTCAACAAGAAGAGAAGCATTGAACAACACCATAAAACAACTAAACCTAACACACATCTGTAAAACATTCCACCAAAACAGCTGAATACATTCTTCTCTAGTGCACAAGGAACATTCTCTAGGATAAACCATATTTAAGTCAGAAAGCAAACCTCAGTAAATTTCCAAGGATTGAAATCATACAAAATATACTCTCCAACCATGATGAAATAAAAATTAGAATTCAATAATAGAAGGAAATTTGGGAAACTCACAAATAAGTGGAAATTAACATACTCATAACCAGTAAGTTAAAAGACCACAAGAAGTTAAAAAATACTTTGAGAGGAATAAAAACAAAAATAGTATCAAAATGTATAGCATACAGCTAACACATTAAAGGCAAATTTATAGCTGTAAATGCCTATATTAAATAAGAAAAAAGATTGCAGATCTATAATTTTGTTATGCACCTTAAGAAACTAGAAAGAGGAGAACAAACTAAAACCAGAATAAGCAAATAGAAGGAAAGATCAGAGCAGAAAGAAAAGAAGTAAAGAAAAATAAAGGCAGAAACATCAACACTTCATAAACTCTTCCAAAAATTAGTAAAGGAAGGAATACTTCCCAAATTGTTCTATGAAGCTGCTGTTACTCTGATACCAAACTCAGACAAAGATATCACAAGGATACTATAGCATGATATTGTTTATACAGACACAAAAATCTTTAACACAATGTTAGCATACAGAATCCAGCAGCATATAAGAAAGATTATGCAGCATGACCAAGTGGGATTTATCCCAAGAATGCAAGGTAGGTATAACATATGAAAATCAATAAATGTAAAATAATATTTACAAAAAAAGATTACATAATTATCTCAATAGAGGCAAAAAGTGATTTAATACAATCCAAAACTCTTTCATAATAAAAGTGCTCAAGAAATATGACAAGATATAAAAGACATCCATATTGGAAAGAAGTAGATCTTATTCATAAGTGACATGATATTGTATATAGAAAATTCTAAGATATGCATTCAAAAAAATATTAGAACTAATAAAGAAGTTCACAAAATTGCAGGATACAAGATTAATGTGTAAAATTATATTTCTAAACACTATAAATAAATAATTCAAAAACAGAATTAAGAAAACTCCATTTATAAAAGCATCAAAAAGAATTAAGTACTTTGGAATAAATTTAGCAAAAAAAAGTAAAAGTCTTGTACATTGAAAAAAACAAAATTTAAAAAATTGAACACCTAAATAAATGAAGAGACATCTCATGTTCATGCATCAGAAGTTACTACTGCTAAGATACCAATATTCCCCAAACTGATTTGCAGAGTAAATGCAATACCTTTCAAAATCCTGGCTGTCTTCTGGGAAGAAACTGGAAAGTTGATTCTAAAATTAATATGGAAATGGAAAGGACTCAGAATAGCCAAAACAACCTTAAAAAAGAAGATAAAAAGACTCACGCTTTCAGATTCCAAAGCTACAGTATAGTACAGTACAACAAAGCTACTGTAATCAAGACAGTTTGGTATCGGCATAAGGATAGACATAGAGATAGAATATAATAAGAGTTCAGTTATATACCCTTACCCTTATAGTCAATTGATTTTTAACAAGAGAACCAAAGTAATTCAATGGGGGAAATAATAGTCAGAACCATAAAGAGATATCACTTCATACTCCCAAAAATAGCTGTAATCAAAAGACAAACAACAACAAGTTTAGGCGAGCCTGTGGACAAATTGGAGCCCTCCCTCATTCATTACTAGTGAGATTCCAAAATGGTACAGCCACTCTGGAAAGCAGTTTGGCAGTTCCTTAAAACATTAAACATAGAGTAACCGTGACCCAGCAATTCTCCTAAGAGAAGTGGAAACATATGTCCACGTAACTTGTACATAAGTGTTCACTGTAGTATAATTCGTAACTGCCAAAAAAGTGGAAATAACCCAAATGTCCACCAACTGATGAAAATGTAGATGAAATGTGGTATATACAGTAGAACGTCATTAGACCATAAAAGGAATGAAGTACTGATACATGCTACAGTATAGATGAACCTTGAAAGCACGCTGAGCAAAAGAAGACAGATACAAGAGGTAACATAGAAAGGAGGTTAGTTGTTTCCTGGAGCTAGGGGCAGGAGGGAATGGGGAGTTATTGGGTTTGTTTTGGGGGGATGAAATATTCTAAAACTAGATAGTGGTGATGACTACACAATTCTTTAAGTATACCAAGAATTATTGAATTGTAATTTCAAAATTTAAAGGGTGAATTTTATAGTATGTGAATTATATCTCAATAAAGTTGTTATTTTAAAAAAGAATAGACTCATTATGCTTCATTATGCTTACTCTTAAGTAATACAAAGGAATTAATCAGGTCAACTCTAAAAGGGTAGTGGTAGTGATTCATCTTAGAGCACATTAGGAATGTAGAGAATGGAAGAGCTAAGGAACTTTAATTCATTTTTAACCCTTAAATATACATACACCTCAAAAACTACAAGAACCTGATTTCCTTTTAATAGCTTAGAAATAGTTACTCTCCACTGATTTCCCATTTCTCTAATAGCAGAAAATGTCCATCTTCAAAAAAAAGTCCCTTCTTTAATGGTCTTTAAACACAAGATAGTTTATCAATAATTTGGAGAGTGTTTCAAGCTAAAATGCTTAAAGACGAGTTGCGACTAGCTTACTTTTATAGTCATGCCCAATCAACAGCCTATATCTTAACCGTCCTTGAAGTTTAGAAAGAATCAATTAGACCAGAATATAAATTTCTGAACCAAAAAGCCTTTTGTGTTACATAATGAATATATATTCCTTACGCACCAGAAATTACAAACTCAAATTTCTACAAGGTCTAAGCAGGCTACCAATCTTGGTAAAGAGGGCCTAATACAGTCTGTAACAGCCAGTACTCAGTTACAGGAGATGGATGCCATGCAAAAGTGTGGATCCAGTGTTATCAAATCTACCTAATTTTCAAGTCAAGCTACCAATGCAGGTATTTATGTTAAAAAAATCTCATTTAAAAAATAAGAAATTCAGAATATTTTTAAATATAAAAACCAAAAAAAAGATACCTCTATGCCAGTTTAGAGAAAAAAAGAGTAAAAAGAAATGCACAAAGCCTCCAAGAAATATGGGACTATGTGAAAAGACCAAACCTACGTCTGACTGGTGTACCTGAAAGTGACGGGGAGAATGGAACCAAGTTGGAAAACACTCTGCAGGATATTGTCCAGGAAAACTTCCCCAACCTAGAAAGGCAGGCCAACATTCAAATTCAGGAAATACAGAGAACACCACAAAGATACTCCTCAAGAAGAGCAACCCCAAGACAAATAATTTTAAGATTCACCAAGGTTGAAATGAAGGAAAAAATGTTAAGGGCAGCCAGAGAGAAAAAGTCAGATTACCCACAAAGGGAAGCCCATCAGACTAACAGCAGATATCTCAGCAGAAACTCTACAAGCCAGAAGAGAGTGGGGGCCAATATTCAACATTCTTAAAGAAAAGAATTTTCAAACCAGAATTTCATATCCAGTCAAACTAAGCTTCATAAGTGAAGGAGAAATAAAATACTTTACAGACAAGCAAATGCTGAGAGATTTTGTCACCACCAGGCCTGCCTTACAAGAGCTCCTGAAGGAAGCACTAAACATGGAAAGGAAGAACCGGTACCAGCCACTGCAAAAACATGTCAAATTGTAGAGACCATCGATGCTATGAAGAAACTGCATCAATCAATGGGCAAAATAACCAGCTAACATCATAATGATGGGATCAAATTAACACATAACAATATTAACCTTAAATGTAAATGGGTTAAATGCCCCAATTAAAAGACACAGACTGGCAAATTGGATAAAGAGTCAAGAACCATCAGTGTGCTGTATTCAGGAGAAACATCTCACATGCAGACACACACAGAAGCTCAAAATAAAGGCATGGAGGAAGATCTACCAAGCAAATGGAAAGCAAAAAAAAAAACCAGGGGTTGCAATCCTAGTCTCTGATAAAACAGACTTTAAACCAACAAAGATCAAAAGAGACAAAGAAGGCCATTACATAATGGTAAAGGGATCAATTCAACAAGAAGAGCTAACTATCCTAAATATATATGCACCCAATATAGGAGCACCCAGATTCATAAAGCAAGTCCTTAGAGACCTACAAAGAGACTTAGACTCCCACACAATAATGGCAGATTTTAACACCCCACTGTCAATATTAGACAGATTGAGACAGAAAGTTAAGAAGGATATCCAGGATTTGAACTCAGCTCTGCACCAAGCAGACCTAATAGACATCTACAGAACTCTCCACCCCAAATCAACAGAATATACATTCCTTTCAGCACCATATCCCACTTATTCCAAAATTGACCACATAGTTGGAAGTAAAGCACTCCTCAGCAGATGTAAGAGAACAGAAATCACAACAAACTGTCTCTCAGACCACAGTGCAATAAAATTAGAACTCAGGATTAAGAAACTCACTCAAAACCGCACAACTACATGGAAACTGAACAACCTACTCCTGAATGACTACTGGGTGCATAACGAAATGAAGGCAGAAATAAAGATGTTCTTTGAAACCAACGAGAACAAAGACACAACACACCAGAATCTCTGGGACACATTTAAAATAGTGGGTAGAGGGAAATGTATAGCACTAAATGCCCACAAGAGAAAGCAGGAAAGATCTAAAATTGACACCCTAACATCACAATTAAAAGAACTAGAGAAGCAAGAGCGAACACATTCAAAAGCTAGCAGAAGACTAGAAAGAACTAAGATCAGAGCAGAACTGAAGGAGACAGATAAACAAAAAACTCTTAAAAAAAAAAAATCAATGAATCCAGGAGGTGGTTTTTCGAAAAGATCAACAAAATTGATAGACCACTAGCAAGACTAATGAAGAGGAGAGAAAAATCAAATAGACACAATAAAAACTAATGAAGGGGATATCACCACCAATCCCACAGAAATACAAACTACCATCAGAGAATACTACAAACATCTCTATGCAAATTAAGTAGAAAATCTATAAGAAATGGATAAATTCCTGGACACATACACCCTCCCAAGACTAACCCAGGAAGAAGTTGAATCTCTGAATAGACCAATAACAGGCTCTGAAATTGAGGCAATAATTAATAACCTACCAACCAAAGAAAGTCCAGGACCAGACGGATTCACAGCCGAATTCTACCAGAGGTATCAAGAGGAGCTGGTGGTACCACATTCCTTCTGAAAGGAATGGTACCACATTCCTTCTGAAACAATTCCAATCAACAGAAAAAGAGGGAATCCTACCTTACTCATTTTGTGAGGCCAGCATCATCCTGATACCAAAGCCTGGCAGAGACACAACAAAAAAAGAGAATTTTAGACCAATATCCCTGATGAACTTCGATGAAAAAATCCTCAATAGAATACTGGCAAACTGAATCCAGCAGCACATCAAAAAGCTTATCCACCATGATCAAGTGGGCTTCATCCCTGGGATGCAAGGCTGGTTCAACATATGCAAATCAATAAACGTAATCCATCACATAAACAGAACCAATGACAAAAACCACATGATTATCTCAATAGATGCAGAAAAGGCCCTCAAAAAAATTCAACAGCCCTTCCTGCTAAAAACTCTCAATAAACTAGGTATTGATGAAACATATCTCAAAATAATAAGAGCTATTCATGACAAACCCACCGCCAATATCATACTGAATCGGCAAAAACTGGAAGCATTCCCTTTGAAAACTGGCACACGATAGGGATGCCCTCTCTCACCACTTCTTTTCAACATAGTGTTGGAAGTTCTGGCCAGGGCAATCAGGCAAGAGAAAGAAATAAAGGGTATTCAATTAGGAAGAGGAAGTCGAATTGTCCCTGTTTGCAGATGACAGGATTGTGCATTTAGAAAACCCCATCGTCTCAGCCCCAAATCTCCTTAAGCTGATAAGTAACTTCAGCAGTCTCAGGATACAAAATTGATGTACAAAAATCACAAGCATTCCTATACACCAATAACAGAAAGAGAGCCAAATCATGAGTGAACTCCCATTCACAATTGCTTCAAAGAGAATTAAATACCTAGAAATCCAGCTTACAAGGGATGTGAAGGACCTCTTCAAGGAGAACTACAAACCACTGTTCAACGAAATAGAGGAGGACACAAACAGAAGAACATTCCATGCTCATGGATAGGAATAATCAATATTGTGAAAATGGCCATACTGCCCAAGGTAATTTATAGATTCAATGCCATCCCCATCAAGCTACCAATGACTTTCTTCACAGAATTGGAGAAAACTATTTTAAAGCTCATATGGAACCCAAAAAAAGCCCGCATTGCCAAGACAATCCTAAGCAAAAAGAACAAAGCTGGAGGCATCATGCTACCTGACTTCAAACGATACTACAAGTCTACAGTAACCATAACAGTTTGGTATTGGCACCAAAACAGATATAAAGACCAATGGAGCAGAACAGAGGCCTCAGAAATAACACCACACATCTAAAACCATCTGATCTTTGGCAAACCTAACAAAAACAAAAAATGGGGAAAGGATTCCCTATTTAATAATGGTGCTGGGAAAACTGGCTAGCCATATGTAGAAAGCTGAAACTGGATCCCTTCCTTACACCTTATACAAAAATTAATTCAGGATGGATTGAAGACTTAAATGTTAGACATAAAATCATAAAAACCCTAGAAGAAAACCTAGGCGATGCCATTCAGGACATAGGCATGGGCAAGGACTTCATGACTAAAACACCAAAGGCAATGGCAACAAAAGCCAAAATAGACAAATGGGATCTAATTAAACTAAAGAGCTTCTGCACAGCAAAAGAAACCATCATCAGAGTGAACAGGCAACCTACAAAATAGGAGAAAATTTTTACAATCTACCTATCTGACAAAGGGCTAATATCCAGAATCTACAAGGACTCAAACAAATTTACAAGAAAAAAAACAAACAACCCCGTCAAAAAGTGGGCAAAGGATATGAACACTTTTCAAAAGAAGACATTTATGCAGCCAAAAGACACAGGAAAAAACGCTCATCATCAATGGTCAGAGAAATGCAAATTAAAGCAACAGTGAGATATCAGCTCACACCAGTTAGAATGGCAATCATTAAAATGTCAGGAAACAACAGGTGCTGGAGAGGATGTGGAGAAATAGGAACACTTTTACACTGTTGGTGGGACTGTAAACTAGTTCAACCATTGTGGAAGACAGTGTGGCGATTCCTCAAGGATCTAGAACTAGAAATACCATTTGACCCAGCCATCCCATTACTGGGTATATACCCAAAGGATTATAAATCATGCTGCTATAAAGACACATGCACACATATGTTTACTGCGGCACTATTCACAATAGCAAAGACTTGGAACCAAGCCAAATGTCCAACAATTATAGACTGGATTAAGAAAATGTGGCACATATATACCATGGAATACTATGCAGCCATAAAAAATGATGAGTTCATGTCCTTTGTAGGGACATGGATGAAGCTGGAAACCATCATTCTCAGCAAACTATCGCAAGGACCAAAAACCAAACACCACATGTTCTCACTCATAGGTGGGAACTGAACAATGAGAACACATGGACACAGGAAGGGGAACATCACACAGCGGGGACTGTTGTGGGGTGGGGGAAGCGGGGAGGGATAGCATTAGGAGATATACCTAATGCTAAATGACAAGTTAATGGGTGCAGCACACCAACATGGCACATGTATACATATGTAACAAACCTGCACGTTGTGCACATGTACCCTAAAACTTAAAGTATAATAATAATAATAATAATAAATAAATAAATAAAATAATGCTACAAAATGGGCATGGCTGTGTTCCAATAAAACTATTTACAGAAACAGGTGATGGGCAAGATTTGGCCCATAGACCAAAGTTTGCCAACACTTAACGTAGAAAGTCACAAGTGAATGTTACTGTCACCCCCAACAATGAGAACAGGCTGAATAAATACAAATAATATGGTTCGAGGCTATTACAGAACTAAGGTCACTAGGTAAACTAATTAACCAACTCGAAGAGTGACAAGCTCTTCAAAGAAGAGACAAGACCCATTAACTATTTCACCTCTGGTAGAGCAGCAGGAGGAAGAGGAAGATGCCATAGATGCAAGTAAGAAAAAAAAAGCCTGAATTTTGACAAAGGTTTGAAAGCTGAATAAGGGTTGATATAATAGTTTAAGATCCCTGGGAACCACATTCCCATATTTTCCCAACCCCCTTCCCCATCTTCCCAAACTCTGCCCTCAACAGAGCCTACACCCATCCAACAACTCTTTCACAGACCTAACCCAAGGGGGGTCATGAAAAAGATTAGAGTAAAGCAGGTTAATGAAGAGAGATCTCCTCTGTAGCACTGATATACTGGGCTTACCTAAGTCTGAAGGTAAAACAGGCGAATGAGAGGAAACCTCCAGCACTCAGAATTCTGCAAGAGTACTTGACAACAGCAATCTACCACTAGGGAAGGGACAGGAATACTGAGAGAGACTTACCACTGAGGCACAGTCACACTGGGCTTGTTGAAGTCTGAGGGCAGGAGCACTGGAAAAAATGTTCTGGGACTCCACACCTCACACTGAATAGGAAACTGCATTCGACTTCTGGCTGACTGAAGCCTGTGGAGTGCCAATTATAACTAAAGCAACAACCAAGCTCAAACCCAACCCAGCTCACAAGACCCTGGACTGGCCCAACCCACCACGTCAATGGCGTGATAGAAGGTGTGCTCATTCCAGAAAGTAAGCATTATTTACTGAGTCTCTCCTTATATACATGATAAAAATAAGAAAATAGAGCCCATCGTGAAGAGAGAAAATAATCAATTTAACCCTAAGATAGCACAGGTGTTAGAATTATGAATCAGAAACTTGAACTTCAAGATAATAAAATACAGAACCTCGTATTTCTTGCTTATCTGAAAAAAAAGTCTTAATTAAAGAAGCAATATAATGGAATGGTATATGATTGTAACTCATTACCCATAATCACTGCAGAGTAGATAAGATACTACTGGATGAGAAAGTCATATTCTCAACACTAAGCTTTTTAGGGAAAAAATGTAACTAAGTTGACAATGCAATGAATGCCAAGACTAGGATACTGTTGATAGTCAAAGGGGTACTAAAAATAATTACATAATTTTAATAGGTCTTTATTGGGCAACAAAATGGTTTTATTATGTTAATGGTCCTACAGAATAATGTTATTATAACTTTTTTAAAAATAAAATTATTCAACTTACTGGCCACATCTGTCCATAATACCATGTTACTTTTTTTCTAAAAATGTATTTTCTTTTAATTGAATTGTTTTAGATTTTCATTAAATTATCTGTAATATTTATTAAATTTGCATTTATAGCTAATAAATTTGAACTTGTTGACATCTTCAAATGACTCATACACACCATATTTTTTAATTGAGAGTATATTGTCTCTAAAGAGGCTAAGGTAAGCTGAATGCAAACTGCTAAATAGAGAATAAACTCCAATTTTTTCTTATTGAAATTCATTGCATAAACATTTTAGCCCAAATATATTTCAGAGGTATTATCTTTTTACTTCCCTACAGGGTACAAGCACAACTTGTCAAATATCTCTGTCTCTGATTATTTTAAATGTTACACTAAATTTTAATGTTGTAAAACCTTGGGGCTTCTCAATTTCATTCTAATCCAATATATAAGTTTATTCTATTGAAAATGAAACTCTATTAAAAGATTCAAGAAATTGAGATATTGCCAATCACTAGTATAAAATTTTTAAATTAAAATTTGAAACCATTTAGCTTTGACCAAGTTGTTTATTCTCTTGCTTTTTAGGGAGAACTTTCAATGTGCTCCTGTTGGTACATGTTGTTTTCAGTAATTGAAATTTGCTAAAAAGCTGGAGTTGTAGTGTTTTGTTGAATTTTTTGCTTAAAGATTCTTAATTTTGAATATACAACAAGCCTTGGAGAATTTGTTTTGAAAATGTTTAATGCCACTGTAAGACACTTATGTTGATTTAAAAGCTTATGTTCAAAAGCTCAAACATTTCCACAAGCTGGTTGATCATGGGCAGTAAAGAAAGTGCTCACTGATAGTCTAATATTTTATTTTGTTTTGTTTTCTGTATCTCAGGCTTTCTCACAAGGAAAAATTTGTTCTTCTTACTTTCTGTGTGATAACTACAGATTTTCTTAAGTTCATTATTTTGTTTAGGAAATTATTCAAGAAATTCAACATTGAGTTTTCCTGCAATTAAAAAATAATATCACCACACAATATAAAACATAGTGCTCTACCAGAGCGTCGCTCTAATCTTGAAGGAGATATTTCACAAACTTTACAAACTGGAGGTTGCTCTCTTCATACATCTGCTCATTAAGATCTTTCCTTATTGGTATTTGCTTGCAGACTGTTTTCCAGTCACTATTCTTTTTAAAGTATACCATTGTTGAAATATAGAAACATGCAAAGTGCACATGCCATAAATATACAGTTTGATGAATTGTCACAAACTAAACACACTTGTAGCCAGCACCAGATCTAGAAACTGAATATTACCAGCACCCTGGAAACGATCCCTCACACTTTTTACAGTGATTACATTCTTTCCTCCCCTCTGCTCTGCAACCAGAGTAACTACTAACCTAACTTTTACAGGGGTGTCCAACCTTTTGGCTTCCCTTGGCCGCATTGGAAGAAGAATGTGTCTTCCACCACATATAAAACACATTAACACTAATCATAGCTGATGTGCCTTTAAAAATGCAAAAAATCTCATAATGTTTAAGAAAGCTTACAAATTTTTGTTGGGCCTCATTCAAAGCCATCCTGGGCTACATGCGACCCATGGCCCTTGGGTTGGACAAGCTTGTTTTGACACCTTAGACCAGCTTTGTCTGTTTTTAAACTTTCTAGTAAGTGGAATCAAATTGATTGCGTGTCAGCTTGTCTAGAAGATTCCTCACACTGTTGCATGTCATTGGTTGTTCATTCCTATTGTTTGTGATTCCATTGGATGAATATACTCAAATTCATTTGTTCATTCTACCATCACTGAGTATTTGGGTAGTTTCCACTCTTTGTCTATTGCAAATTGTGGTGCTGTGAAGAATGAACAAGGCTGTTGTACACAACTACACATTTCTGTTGTGTATATATATAACTGTATAGCTTCTTTGGATACCATTATGCATTATGCATACCACAACCAATTCCAAGTGTATTCCAGCTTCACAGGTTTTCTAATTTTGTAAGATTATTTTACTTCAAATCTGTGCACCACTAACATTTACATTCAGATTGCCAGAACAAAAAAAAAGTTCTGTTCAAAAAAATAAAAAATTATTTTTTCTTCTGTTTGCAAAGTTCTTCTACTATTGGAGCCAGCAGTGTAATACCTATTGCTTCACTTTTGTATGTGCACCAGAAAACTTGGAATTGAAAATAAGCAAAATTAATTTAGAAGACTCATTTGATCTAAACAAAAATCATATTTCATAAACACACCTTCTGCAGCTACACATATTAAATCGCTGCCTTTGGGCACAGTCTTTTAGAATTACTAACTTTTGGAGTAGCTACTGATGATGCTTCCGCAGATTGGTGTCTTCCAGTTTTCATGTGGTCAATGGTACCACTATGGCCCCTGCAGGCAGTGGGTAGCAAATGTTATCCATTCATTATCAAGTTTCTTTAAAAATGTTTTAGTATTTAAAGTTTATTATGCCTGTATTTCCATTCATTTGAGCTCATTGATAACTAAAGGGTTTGCCACCAAATTTCTTAAAACATTATCAAATTAACATTTGTAGATTTACACCATACAATGAACAACAAAATCACTATTCAAGTGCATTCAGCCTATTCTCTGCATGTACTTCTATTTCTAGCACCTGTCTCACATACATCTGACTAACAATTTTCCACTGATAGCCACACTGGTGACTTCCTGTGTTTCAGGCTGAAGCACTGGCCATGCACACGTAGCTAGTACATGAGTGTTCTGAAGGGGCAGTACTACCAAATATTTCTCCCATCATTATCCAAAACTGGAAAGAGTTAGCTGTCCCTAGTTGCTAACAAGGACACTTCATTTTTATCATTCAGCACCCTGCACGCTGGTCTTGAAAGTCAAATATTGGTTACATTGCCAATACATCACCAACACACTGCCCGTGGGTCTCACACACTACTAGACAAGACTATGGAACAATCTGGAAAGAGGCAGACTGGCATGTCCTTTCAGCTCTGGGGCCCTTCATTTTTCCCCTTTTTTGTATTCAAATATGATGACTAGAGGCACAGTAGCCAACTTCCAACTATGAGGAACCGTGGCAATAGAGATGCCTGAGTCCTTGATGCACGTTGACATCACAAAGCAGCTGCAATAATCTTGGCCTGCCTCTCTCTGGACCTCTGATTAAATACAAAAACAGAAAGAGAAACAAACCCCCTCTGTTATTGGACTCAAGTAGAGTTTACTTCTGTTGCAGTAAAACACTTTTCTAATTGAAAAGCATCTAAGTCATTTCAATAAAAATACATTTCAGTGGGCGGGAAGGTGACTCACATCTGTAATCCCAGCACTTTAGGAGGTCAAGATGGGAAGATTGTTTAAAGCCAGGAGTTCGAGGCCAGCCTGGGCAACACAGCAAGACCCCATCTCTACAAAAAAATAAAAATTTTTTAAAACTTCCATTGTATCTAAAGAGAAACTTCTCTCTGCTAGTTGCCATCACTCTGCCTCAATTGGAACTACTTTGATATCTGGTATATGTTAGATGTAAACTGTTCATTTGAATTCAATAATTAAACACACACACTAACAAGCTTGCTTTTTTTTTTTTTTTTTTTGAGACGGAGTCTCGCCCTGTCGCCCAGGCTGGAGTGCAGTGGCACGATCTCAGCTCACTGTAGGCTCCGCCTCCCGGGTTCACGCCATTCTCCTGCCTCAGCCTCCGGAGTGGCTGGGTCTACAGGCGCCCGCCACCACGCCCGGCTAATTTTCTTGTATTTTTAGTAGACGGGGTTTCACCGTGTTAGCCAGGATGGTCTCGATCTCCGGACCTCGTGATCCGCCCGCCTCGGCGTCCCAAAGTGCTGAGATTACAGGCTTGAGCCACCGTGCCTGGCCACAAGCATTTTTTTAAGGGACAGGGTCTCAGTCTGTTGCCCAGGCTGAGTACAGTGGTGAGATCGTAACTCACTGCAGCCTTGACCTCCTAGGCTCAAGTAACCTTCCTGTCTCGGACTCCTGAGTAGATAGAACTAGAGGCATGCACTACCACACCAACCTACTTTTTAATTTTTTAATTTTTTGTATAGATGGGTTCTCACTATGTTGCCCAGGCTGGTATCAACCTTCAGGGCTCAAGCAATTCTCCTAACTTTGGCCTCCAAAAGTGCTGGGATTTTAGGTATAAGCTATAGTACCTGACCCGCATTAATATATTTACTTTCTATTCAATTTAGTGAGCACTTTCTATAGGCTGCCTGATATTTGATTTTCATTCATATAAATCATCACTTTACTGGAAAGTCTTAGAAGGCAGAGACAGGGTCATATACTTTGGAGGACCTTATGAAATGTATCAATATTCAATTGAAAGCATTTTACACATGCTTTTACTTTCATATCAGAAACAGCTAAAACAAAGCTTTTTTTAAAAAAAAGTTTTTAAAAGCTCTAAAAACTTTGATTCCAAGTTATTGCAACAATCATATCAAGAAGTATATTTTCCTCCTTTCTTAGGTTAGTTTTAAATAAACTGAATTTTATATCCCTGTTTAATTTTTTTAAGTTGATTGGCAAGAAGCCAGCTTTCAAAACTGTGCAAATTAACCACCTGAGTCAGTTTTTTTAAAAAAAAAAAGCAAATAACTTACTTTAATCCCCCAGAAAAGCTATTTTTTTCACTTCCTTTAGAGTAGGACTGTTTTTAAATGAGAAGATGATTGTAAATCATTCTAAATTGCTCATAGACTGAGTTATATTGTTCCCTAAGATGAACTTTAAGAGGCATCTTATGATTTATGTATTTGTGATCAAAATAAAGACAGCCTGATGCATTTCCTGTGGGAGAAATTTGCATTCTGTTTTATGTGCTATTCAAATATGAGGTATACAACTGAGGTAGAGCAATAAAGAAAACAGTAATAGTAGGTCTTAGGACTAGAAGGTACCTGGTTTTGTAGGATCTAAAAAGTAAATCATTTGGCTGGCCACATACTGTTCTATTGGGATCCACTTTATAATTTCTATCTTAGCAGTTTTTCCTCTCCAACCCAGTCGACTGGTTACTTGAGGGCAGGAAATAGTCCTTTTAGGCATTATTTTCCATCTTCAGTGCATGATGTGCTTCTGGGCTCATTGTTGGAATACAATGACTACAATTCGAATGATTGACTGATACCTCATAAGTTGATAGCTATTTTAGAAGAGTGAGCCCTTCCAGGAATTACTAAAGAGATAAGGATAGAGTATCCTTGATTCCCAGTATTTATAAGCACACATTTAATAAGACAGCCTCTTAAGGGCATTTCTTTCCTCTTTGAACATCACTTGGAACCACCACGATCAAGTCAGCTTCATTCCTGGGATGTAAGTCTGGTTCATCAAACACAAATCAACAAATGTAACTCATCACATAAACAGAACTAATGACAAAAACCACATGATTACTTCAATAGATGCGGAAAAGGCCTTCAATAAAATTCAACGTCCCTTCATGTTAAAACCTCTCCATAAACTAGGTATTGAAGGAACATATCTCAAAATAAAAGCCATTTATGACAAACTCACAGACAACATCACACTGAATGGGAAAAAGCTAGAAGCATTCCCCTTGAAAACCAGCAGAAGACAAGGATGCCCTCTCTCACCACTCCTATTCAACATAGTATTGGAAGTTCTGGCCAGGGAAATCAAGCAAGAGAAAGAAATAAAGGGTATTCGAATAGGAAGAGAGGAAATCAAATTGTCCTTGTTTGTAGATAACATGATCCTATATTTAGAAAACCCAATCATCTCAGCCTGAAAGCTTCTTAAGCTGATAAGCAACTTCAGCAAAGTCTTGGGATATAAAAATCAATGCAAAAATCACAAGCATTCCTGTACACCAACAACAGACAAGCACAGAGCCAAATCATGAATGAACTCACATTTGCAATTGCTACAGAGAGAAGAAAATACCTAGGAATACAGCTAACAAGGAAAGTGAAGGACCTTTTCAAGGAGAACTACAAACTACTGCTCAAGGAAATAAGAGAGGATACAAACAAATGGATATAAACAAATGGAAAAACATTCCTTGCTCATGGATATGAAAAATCAATATTGTGAAAATGGCCATACTGCCCAAAGTAACTTATAGATTCAATGCTATTTCCGTTAAACTACCACTGACATTCTTCACAGAATTAGAAAAAACTATTCTAAAATTAATGTGGAACCAAAAGAGAGCCCATATAGCCAAGACAACCCTAAGCTAAAACAAAGCTGGAGGCATCACACTACTTGACTTCAAACTATACTGCAAGGCTACAATAACCAAAACAGCATGGTACTGGTACAAAAACAGGCACATAGATCAATGGAACAGAATAGAGAACTCATAAACAAGACCACACACCTACAACCATCTGATCTTTAACAAACTTGACAAAAACAACCGAGGAAAGGATTCCCTATTTAATAAATAGTGCTGGGAGAACTGGCTAGCCATATGCAGAAAATTGAAACTGGACCCCTTCCTTATACCTTATACAAAAATTAACTCAAGATGGATTAAACACTGAAATGTAAAACCCAAAACTATAAAAATCATAGAAGAAAATCTAGGCAATATCATTCATGACATAGGCACAGACAAGGATTTCATGACAGAAACATCAAAAGCAATTGCAACACCAGCAAAAACTGACAAATAAGATCTTATTAAACTAAGAGCTTCTGGACAGCAAAAGAAACTATCAGAGTGAACAACAACCTACAGAATGGGAAAAAAATTTACAATCTATCCATCTGGCAAAGGTCAAATATCCACAGTCAACAAATAACTTAAATTTACAAGAAAAAAAAAAACATTAAAAAGTGGGCAAAGGACATGAACAGACACTTCTCCAAAGATGACTTACGTGTGGCCAACAAACATGAAAAAAAGCTCAATATCACTGATCATTAGAGAAATACAAATCGAAACCACAATGAGACACCATCTCATGCCAATCAGAATGGCTATTACTAAAAAGTCAAAACCCAACAGATGCTGGTGAGGCTGTGGAGAAATAGGAATGCTTTTACATAGTTGGTAGGAATGTAAATTAGTTCAACCATTGTAGAAGACAAGTGTGGCAATTCCTCAAAGACCTAGAACCAGGAATACCATTCAACCCAACAATCCCATTACTGGGTATATACCTAAGGGAATATAAATCATTCTATTATAAAGATACATACATACATACATATGTTCATTACAGCACTATTCACAATAGCAAAGACATGGAATCAACCCAAATATCCATCGATGATAGACTGGATAAAAAAAATGTAGTACATGTACACCATGGAATACTATGCAGCCATAAAAAGGAACAAGATCATGTCCTTTATAGACACATGGATGGAGCTGGGAGCCATTATCCTCAGCTAACTAACACAGGAACAGGAAACCAAACACTGTATGTTCTCGCTCATAAGTGGGAGCTGAACAATGAGAAGACATGAACACAGGGAGGGAAACAACACACACTGGGGCCTGTTGTGGGGTTGGGGAGGGAGAGCACCAGGATAAATAGCTAATGCATGCTGGGCTTAACACCTAGGTGATGGGTTGATCTGTGCAGCAAACCACGATGGCACCCATTTACCTATGTAACAAACCTGCATATCCTGTACATGTACCCCAGAACTTAAAAAACAAAAAAAATTTACTTGGAAAATGTTTGAAAAATCACTTGGCACCTGTTCTTAGAATTAGTATTTACTTGAAGGAATGCTTTTAAATTCTTTCAGACTTAGTTCATGTTCTATTTTTTCTGCTTATTGTATTCTCTTATCGCTAAAAAAAAATTTTAAAACACTCATACTTCAACATTTCTAAACTGTGTACTAAATTAACCAGCTATTCACCTTGACTTTAAAGTCTCCCAGTTTACCCTTTTTAATTTATCTGTTTCTACAATTATTTGTTCCAGCCAAATCTCCTGAGTTCTATAATCCCTAAACACAATTCATGTTTCCTTACCTCTATTTTGTCTTGCTGTTCCCTATACCTGGAACATCTCCCTACATCCTTTGCTTGTCATGATTCCACTCATTTTTGAGGACACTCTCAAATGTTTCAATATCTATGATCTTCATATGACCTCTCCCACCTTAAACTTCTGATGTTTAGCAAGGCTTCCTAGGGTTCTTATCTGACTTACTATATGAAATACTGAGGAATTCTTTAAATAGTTTCAGCTGCCTGCTATATTGAAAAAGCACACACCAAAACCAGAAATCAAAACAAGAGGAATTTTGGAAATTATATAAGCACAAGGAAATTAATATGTTTCTAAATGACCAGTGGGTCAATGAAGAAATTAATAAAGAAACTGAAAATTTTCTCAAAACAAATAATGGAAACACAATATATCAAAACCTATGGGATACAGAGAAAGCAGTACTAAGAGAGAAACTTATAGCTATAAGTGCCTATATCAAGAAGAAAAGCCTCAAATATATAACCTGATGATGCATCTTGAAGAACCAGAAAAGCAAGAGCAAACCAAAACCAAAATTAGAAGAAAGGAAATAAAGATCAGAGCAGAAATAAATGCAATACAAAACAGTGCAAAAGATCAACAAAAAATTGGTTTTTTGAAAACAGAATTAACATTTAGCCAGACTAAGAAAAAAAAAAAGAAAACTCAAAATCAGAGATGAAAACAGTGATTTTACAATTGACACCATAGAAATTTAAAGGGTCATTAATGGCTACTACAATCAACTATATGCCAATACATTGGAAAGTATAGAAGAAATGAACAAATTCCTAGACACATACAATCTACCAAGATTGAACCATGAAGAAATCCAAAACCTGAACCAACCAATAACAACGAACGAGATTGAAGCTGTACCAGTAAAAAGCCTGGAACCCAATGGCTTCACTGCTACATTCTACCAAACATTTAAAGAACTAGTATCAATCCTACTCAAACTATTCTGAAAGATAGAAGGGGAAGAGGAGGGAATACTTCCAGTCATTTTATGAGGCCAGTTTTACTGGGATACCAAAACCAGGCAATGACACGTCTGAAAAAGAAAATTACAGGTGAATATCTCTGATGAATATTGATGTGAAAATCTTCAACATCATATGAGCAAACCAAATTCAACAATACATTGAAAAGTCATTCATCATGACTAAGTGGCATTTATCGCAGGGATGTAAGGATGGTTCAACATATGAAAAAAATCAATCAACGTGACACATCATATCAATAGAATGAAGGACAAAAACCATATGACTATTTTAATTGATGCTAAAAAGCATTTCATAAAATTCTATATCCCTTCATGGTAAAAACCTTCACAAAACTAGGTATAGAAGGAATGTACCTCAACATAATAAAATCCATATACAACAGACCCACAGCTAGTATCATACTGAATGGGGAAAAACTGAAAGCCTTTCCTCTAAGATCTGGAATAAGTCAAGGATGCCCACTTTCACTAGTATTATTCAATATAGCATTGGAAGTCCTAGCTAGAGGAATCAGACAAGAGAAAGAAATAAAGTGCATCCAAGTTAGAAAGGAAGAAGTCAAATTTTTCCTGTTTGCAGATGTTATGATCTTATATTTAGAAAAACCCAGAGATTCCACAAAAAAAAAAAAAAGTAGAACTGATAAATTAAGTTTGCAGGATACAAAACCAACATGTGAAAATCAGTAGCATTTCTATATGCCAACAGTGAACATGTGAAAAAAATTTAAAAGTAATCCCATTTATAACAGCCACAAATAAAAATGCCTAGAAATTAGCTTAACCAAAGAAGAGGAATACATCTACAATAAAAGCTATAAAACACTGATGTATATAAAAGAAATACACAAAAAAATGAAAAAATATTCCATGTTCATGGATTGGAAGAATCAATATTGTTAAAATGTCCATACTACCCAAAGCAATCTACAGATTCAATGCAATCTCTATCAAAATACCAATGACATTCTCTGCAGACATAGAAAAACCAATCTTAAAATTTATATGGAACCACAAAGACCCAGAAGAGCCAAAATTTTCCTGAGCAAAAAGAACAAAACTGGAAGAATCACATTATTTGACTTCAAATCATACTACAGAGCTATGGGAACAAAAACATCATGATACTGGCATAAAAACAGACACACAGACCAATCAAACAGAATAGAGAACCCAGAAACAAATCCATACACCTACAGTGAACTCACTTTTGATGAAGATGTCAAGAACATACACTGGGAAAAAGATGGTCTCTATAACAAATGGTGCTGGGAAAACTGAAAGAAGAATGAAACTAGACCATTATCTCTTGTCATATACAAAAGTGAAATCAAAGTGGATTAAAGACTTAAATCTATGATCTCAGCCTATGAAACTACTAGAGGAAAACATCAAGGAAACTCTCCAGGACACTGGTCTGGGCAAAAATTTCTTGAATAAGCCCTACAAGCACAGGCAACCAAAGCCAAAATGGACAAATGAGATCACATCAAGTTAAAAAGCTTCTGCACAGCAAAGGCAACCATCAATGAAGTGAAGAGACAACCCACAGGATGAGAGAAAATATATGCAACTACCCATCTGATTAATAAGCAGAATACATAAGGACCCCAAAGAATCCTCTAGGGAAAAAAACTAGTAATCCAATTTAAAAGTGGGAAAAGATTTGAATAGACGTTTCTCAAAAGACATACAAATGGCAAATGGGCATATGAAAATGTGCTCAACATCATTGATTATCACACAAATGCAAATCAAAACTATGATGAGATATCATCTCATCCCCCGCTAATTGGCTTTTTTCCAAAAGACAGGCAATAACAAACACTGGGCAAGGATGTGGAGAAATGGGACTCTTATACACTGTTGGTGGGGATGTAAATTAGTAAAACCATTATGAAGAACAGTTTGGAGCTTCCCCAAAAATACTAAAAATAGAGTTACCATACGATCCAACAATCCCACTACTGGGAATATACCCAAAAGCAAGGAAATCAGTATATTAAAAAGATATCTGCACTCCCATGTTTGTGGCAGCACTGTTCACAATATCCAAAATTTGGAAGCAACCCAAGTGTCCATCAGCAGATAAATGGATAAAGAAAATGTGGTACATATACACAATGGAGTACTATTCCACCATAAAAAATGAGTTACAGTCATTTGCAACAACACTGATCGAACTGGAGGTCATTGTGAAAAAAGTCAGGCACAGAAAGACAAAGTTCGCATGTTTTCACTTATTTGTGGGAGCTAAAAATCAAAACATTTGAACTTATGGAGATAGAGAGCAGAAGGATGGTTATTGGAGGCTGGAAAGGGTAATGGGGCATTGGGGGAGAGATGGGGATGGTTAACAGGTACAAAAAAATAGGTAGAATAAGATCTAGTATTTGATAGCACAACAGGGCAACTATAGTCAATAATGATTTAATTATACATTTCGAAATAACTAAAAGAGTGTAATTGGATTGTTTATAACACATAGGACAAATGCTTGAGGGAATGGATACCCCATTTTCTATGATGCTTATATCAAAGTATCTCATGGATATGAGTACAAGTATATATACGTACTATGTACCCACAAAAATTAAAAATGAAAAAGAAACACCATTTATTAAGTGATGACTGTATCAGGAACTGTTAGGTCTCTACATATTGTCATTTAGTCATTATAGTAACCCACATTACTATCCCCACTTTACAGAAAAATAAATGCTAAGTGCAGGCCAGGGACTCAGAATTAGGCTTACATATGAGGTGACTGACAGACCTGATTTGCTCAGGGTGAGGGGTCTCCTGGATGCAGGACTTTGAGTACTAAAACTAGGAGAGTCTGAGCAAACCAGAATTTGTTCTGTCACTCTATTCACAGACCCCATCCTCCCTCATGAACATTCTCAGTCCATTCCTCACAACCAAAAGCTCAGAGGTGGGAGCTGTGGTCTAGCAGTCAGGAGTTTCTCCACCCACACAGCCTAACATGACCCAGTCCTGGGCAGAGCCATGTCAGAGTGAGCTACTGAGAGGAAGGGTAGGAAGTCCAGACTGGGTGTTGTGGAAGATCAGTCAGAGTGGCAGAAGAAATTATAGGAATAGAAAGAAGCAAACCTTCTTGGAAGGCCAGGGAGTTTTGCATAACTTCAGATAGTTTGGCTGAAGGCAGCCAGATTCTCTTTTCAGGAGCCAGAGAGCTTAGGGTACAAATACAAAGGAATGTAGAGTAGTTTATCTAAATAGCTTGTTTACTCATGTGGTCCTAAGACTAACTTTAATTATTCGAGGGCAGGATGGCTTTGCGGGGGTGGGGGCATGACAAGATTAATTACCTACCGGTATGTTTACTCAAAGCCTTTGTCATTTAATATGTGCTGAATAAATGCCGGCAGGGCCAGCTAGTCAAGGCCTGGCTGCTGACTCTTTACTTCACTTTCCTTGGTGTCTGTGAGGGGGCCCGGACCCTCAGCAGGACTGACAGGCAAGATTATCTGTCAATGTACATTATTCATCCATCGTTTGGTCAGGGTCTGCAGGACAGGCCCCCACAGGGTGTGAGCTGGATGAAGTCTCACCTGCATCTAGCCCTATTCTCAACCTCTAACTGGAGGCATCTTCTCCCTGAACTTAGGTTGTCATCTCTCAGAAGCCTAACAGCCAAGTTTTGAGAACTTTGATGGGAAAGTGAATACCAGCTAGATATCTCTGTTCTCACTTCCAACAGGCAAAGCAGAACATTATCTAGGTCTTTACAGGGTTATCAGAAGCTGGAGAGATACAACATTTTACCCAATCCCCTGATTGACCAGGTCACCCAACCCCTTCAGACACATCAAGGGAGAGTCTGACTTCTCCAGAAACCCTGACTACTCCAGACAAACTGACAGACCCAATGCCAAAAATTCTATACACCCAGACAAGTCCAAACATCAGCCATTTGGTGTTCTGGAGAAACAGATTATCCCCCAAAAGCATCCTGGATACCCACCTTATGCAGAAGCAAGTTGACATGGAGCCTCTGGTCTAATGAGTATGTTTCCTCAAGGTCAGCAGGTGGGATTATAATGCAATTACTGAGGCTCAGTAGTTCTCAACACTCTCTGATCATTAGAATCACCTGTGAAGATTTTAAACCTGCAGTTGACCTGACCCTACCCCACACCAATTAAACCAGTGTCCAAAGTAAGGCCCAGGTGAATCTAATGTGCAGCCAGGATTAAAACCATTGCTCTAACACAGTGAGCCTCAAGGTACTGCTCCTGGACCAGCATCACTGGCAGTTTGTTTTTATGCTAACAGACAAAATTATGTTAGTGGATAAAATTAACTGTGTTTCCCTTGATTTCCACAGTAGCAATAGAAGTGTCTCAGTCCATGAGAAAATGACATAGAGATTTTCTATAATAAATGGTGCTGAGAAAACTGGAAGAACAATGAAACTAGACCATTACCTCTTGTCATATACAAAAGTCAAATCAAAATGGGTTAAAGACTTAAATCTATGATCCTAACCCATGAAACTACTACAACAAAACATCAAGGGAACTCTCCAGGACATTGGAGAGTTTCCCAGCCTCCCAGAAGAAGTGGGATTTGGAAAGAAAAATTTAACATAGTATGTATATAGAACATGCTTAATTAAAATAGACGTATGACTGTGTGATACTTGTGCCACAGGACCACCTCTCTACCTATCTCCATGGTTCTGCACTGGACACACCTTGATCTTCCTTGGTTTGCTAGCATTTTCTCTAAATTTGGGAGTCTTTTGAATGCACACTCTCAAGTCTCAAATTTAGCTTTGCACTTTCATATGGAGAGCTGCCTCTGAGCTGTACTGCATGTCAACACCCAATCCTTAATGTTTTTATCTCGCAGACAAGTGAGAGTCTGCAGATTGTACGTATCTGCTGGCCATCCCAGAACCATCTGGGTCTTTGGTTAAGCATCAGCCTTCTGCTTACATAACTTGGACCCAGAAAGCTGCTATAAATTTCAGGATATTGCTTAGCTAATTCCAAATAATTTATAGAAAAAAATATTATTGAAATGAGATACTCTGAAAATGTTGTGGTCTGAGTTTTCTAACATTTACTTTTTAAAATTATCTTGATCACAGTAATTATTTCTCTAACATTACATTAAAAGTGACAGCTTAAAATGTTGGACAGGAAGGAGATGTAATTTAATGAAAGGCATCTTTCTCCACATTGACACGGATGTTAAATCTTTTTTTTTTTTTTTGAGATTCTAATGTGGTCTAATTACTTTAATTTAAAATTCTGGATATGCATGTTTTATTCATGATTTTCTACATGATGGAGAAAGTTTTTGCAGCACCTTTGAAGCTCTAACTTTGGAAATATAACAAATAATGAAGCCATCATATTTTCAAAATGCTCAGATAGAGGAGACTTTTGAAAGACAGTATAATTATGAATCAAAGCTTAATCAGCTGCTGTGAAATGAGTTTTTAATTATTACCTTGCCCCTGATATGCTACAGTTCACCAAGGTTAAGAGAGTGACCTCACATTCCTTCTGAAAGGGTAGAATTTTCTTTCCTTTGCAGCATATCACCTTGAATATTCAGAAACTAAGTTGTTCTGCTTCCCATGAAACTACTCCTCAGAAGCCATTTTTCACACTGACTCTTGGTTAATCTCACGTGAGAAATAGAAAGTGTCACTCATTTCTCTCCTACCAAAATGCATTTCTGTAGCAGGAATAATGGCTTCTGAATCAGAGTACTCACCTATTCCCACTGAAAAATTCACTTTTTTCAAGGTAGTTTGTAAGTGTATTACAAAGGTGTTCAAAGCATCAACCTTTAGATTTCAGAATTCTAGATCAAAATAACCACTTTTATTTCAAGTGGCCAAAGATGATACAGAGTTTCCAAACTCTGAAAGAGTGTGTTTGCACAAAGAGGCTTTCTAGGCAGACAATACAGGATTTCTCTTTATGTAAAGTTCAACTCAAATTTCCTTTAGTAAATAGTAATTTGCTTGAGTTGAGAACAAAAGAGACACGGTGTGAATAACTCAACTTCCTGCTTCAAATGTAGACATACCCATGTATACATCAGTTTCTGGTATCTAAATAAAACTGGAAGATTAAAACTTAAATATTTTGAAGTTCACTAAAAACCTAAGAAAAATATTTCATGACTATATGTCCAAAGCAAAATCAAAATACTTTTGGTTTAAACTCTCTCAATATATTTCCTCTAATACAAAATTTCACCAAATGAAATTCTGGGTCTAGCTTAGAAATTGGCACTAACATCTTGACCTCTTCTAAACTGCTCTTTACAAATAAGTTTAAACTGTTATTTCAATGTAATTGAAGGAGGAGGACTTAACTCATTTATTTAAAACTCAAAATCTCTCTGGTTAACATATGTGTGTGTATGTATATTGTGAACCTAGAAGTATCTGAGACAAGTCTCAGTCAATTTAGAAATTTTGTCAAGGTTAAGGAAATGCACGTGACAAAGCTTCAGGAGGTCCTGATGACGTGTGCCTAAGGTGGTCAGGGTATAGCTTTCTTGTATATATTTTAGGGAGACATAATACATCAGTCAATGAATGTGAGATTTACATCGGTTCCATCTGGAAGGGTGGATGGGACAACTTGAAGTGGGGGCTTCCAGATTACAGGTAGATTTAAAAATTTTCTGATTGGCAATTGGTTGAAAGAGTTATTATCAACAGAAAGGAATGTCTGGGTTAAGAGAAAGGGTGGTAGAGACCAAGGTTTTATCCTGCAGATGAAGCCTCCAGGTAGCATGCTTCAGAGAGAATAGATTATAAATGTTTCCTATAAGACTGATGGTTTGTGTTGATGTTAGTGGTGGTGAGCTTTCCTGGATTCCAAGAGGGAGGAGGGTATAATGAAGTATGTCCAACCCCTGCCTTCCCATCATGGCCTGAACTACTTTTTCACGTTAACTTTGGAATGCCCTTGGCTGAGAGGAGAGGGGCCATTCAAATGGTTGGAGGGCCTTAGAATTTTATTTTTGGTTTACAAGATATTTATATATTTGCTATTCAAATATGAATCACAGAAAGAGGTATAGATGTATGAAACCTGACTTGGAGTTCCTATTAACAGTTTTTCTTTAGAGATAGCAAAAAAACTTGGGCTCATTTAATGAGCATAAATTGGATACTGAAATAAGTGTTACTTGTAGGAGAGTTGTCATTAAAATGCTGCTCCAGGAATTTGATTTGCATAAGATCTGATTACATTTAGTAGCTGTTCACATATCTATGCTGAATCAATGTCATTTCATCAATGCACAGGTTACCTTTTCTGCTCACATTAGAACGGGCTCAACTTCTAGTTGAGAAATACAGCATTGCACACCCAGCCTACCCCTCTGTCACATGCTTTGCTCCTTCCAGTTCTCAGCTGAAAAAAGTGATCGGTCAAGTCTTATGCAGCATTTCTAAGGTTGAGCCAACCCTATGTAACTTATCTCTTGAAAATGTTATCTACAAAAGTATTTGACATCTCTGCCATTGGAGATAAATGGCATAAGAGCTGGTAGACTTACTAGAAGTAAATAATAATAGCTAACATTTATTGAGCAATTACGAACTGCAGGATCCTAAACTAAGTGCTGCTCAAGCATTTTAATCTATCCTTTAACCTTCAGGCAGCCTGATGAGGCAGCTACCATTATTAATTACTCTCATGTTTTTAAGTGAGGAAACCAAGCCTTACTGAGGTTATTTAACTTGCCCAGTATCATAGGCTCCTCACTGGTGGAAACAAGACTTAAACTTGGAAGTGCATGCTCTTAGACATTCATTTCCCAGAATCTGAATAATCAACATTCTAAAATTATACAGATCCAAACAAAAGTGTAATAAAAACCCTGCACTTAGTGACACTGTTGAAATGGAAACCTCAGAAGCAAGTCCACCTCACTGGGACAAAAATCAGAGGTGTCATCAAAATGCATTGAGTTCTCATGACACTAAGCTCAGAATAGTACCTGAGGGCCTCCCCCAACAACTACATGCTGGTTGTTTATAATCCAGGCACTACCTTCAAGAGCTAACCTCTAATCAGAAGGAAGGAAAACTGACAAAGTCTAAGTGATGCTTTTTGTAATGCACCAAGCTCATTTTGTGTTCAGAATTTCTATTGTGGACACTGAAGTTATGGTTAGGAATTGATAGCAATACTGTAAGCTAGTAATGATGAAACTAGAGATGTCCCCAAATTATTAAGCGATACTGACCACCTGTGCAATTATACAGGTAATGCTAAACACATCTTACCTTACATACAGATATACTTGTGTATATTATCACTAAGCTAATAAAGAGCTTCACAATTAGAAATCAACCAATGTGCACATAGAGGGCTTCTGTTGAATGTGGCTATGGTCCCAGTTCTACCCACCCTCTTTTGGAATATAAGCAAGGCATTTGTGTACATTATCCTTCTCTAAGAAGGATTTTAAACTCAAAACACTGTCAGCTCCAGCCCTTGTCAGAATGATGAGACTTCCTGTGCCACAAATACTGAATATGGTAGTAATTTAAATTAATTTAAATTGCTAAATGCTGTGCCCTGCTGAAGCACACCTGTTAAAATAACAAAAAATACAGATTAAAACAAGAGACCGTTGTGTAATTAAGAGATTTGTCTGGCTGAATAAGAAACATGTCAGTTTATAAATAATGTATTCCACAGTGAAAACTATTGCTTCTGGATATACTCCTCAAGCTTCACCAATTCAATCAATAAATACTTACTGAGCACCTACTATTAGCAAGGTACAAGGATAGACACTAAGATACACAAAATGATTAAGACTTCTCTCCTATTCTGAGGGAAGTTACTATCTAGAAGACATCTCATATAGAAAATATTACTGGACCTCCTCTTAAAACTGAGCTGAATTATTCACTAATCCATCTAAATCCCTGAGAGAAATAATTTGGAATTAAGATTTCCAGATTTCTCTATCACATGTATTGTTCACTAAATTGCCAGAATTCATAGAAGTTCTGTTTAAAAAAAAACGTAGTGTTCTTATATTGTGACCTGAAATAGCTGAATTCCAAATTAGTTCCCGAGACATTTGAAGCATCTGTTTGTCTTCTCTGTGTAGCTCTGTTAACACTCCTGCCTGAAGAGAAGTCACTAATACATTTTATTCTTGCACTGGGGACCAACATTTGATTTGCTTTGGCCTGAAGAAGGGAAGCATTTGAGTAATGTTCAGATCACTTTTAGGCACTGAGGAAAGAACAGAATGTTTCCATGACTGTCAGAACAAGAGCTGAATGAGTGTAGACAGGGTGGGATTGGAGAGACCTCTTACCTCTGTGCTACGCCTGGTGTTAAGAAAGCTTCTCCTTTGCCTCAGCACCCCATTCTTTCATATCCCAAAATATGAAACACATCACTTTGTTCCTTCAGCAATATTTGAGATGGATTTGAGGCAGATGTAGCCAACTGTCCTTCTTCATTCCCAAATTCTAAACACAACTTGTTTCTGCTTGTGTCAGTTATTATATACACCTTTAACCTGATGCCTAGTCCCTGGCCTTTGCCTCTGATAGTTGCCCTCCATCACCATCAGATTAAGCTTCTCCTCAAAATAATTTCAGCCTCCAATTACTCACCACTGCTGGTAGAGTGAAATACAAAACTCTTTAACATGGCATGCAAGACCCTCCACTTCTAGGCCCTGAGGATCTCAATGCCAATAATAACCCCCTCCTGGATCAGTGACAACTGAATGCATGCTTCCATATTTCCAAAAACACCTAGGGAGACTATGTCCCCAAGCAGACACAGACAAGCCCTAATGTCACTCTGTAGCAATGCACATGAGCAGGTCTGTTGTGGTCAAAGGCTGAGTCTCTTCTAACCCAGTTTATGCTTTTCGAGATGCAACTCACCTAATAAAGGCAATAAGACTCATTCTCAGTTAAAAACATTTTCCCAAGACACATAAATTAACAGGAAAACACATTAGCCTTAAGAAAATTGAAAAATTTCAGAATAACACAGGTTTCCCTGAATTGCAAAAAGTTATACAGAAGAGAATTCTCATGGAAAATATGCATTATTGGTCCCATTTCTCCCAAAGCCAACCTAGGAATCATCATTCTGTAAAAATATAAATAGAACAAACCCTGGACCTACCTTCCCCAGACTTTCAGTTGGATGAATATTTCTTCCTATTCTGTTCATATCTTTTTTTATCATATTTATTTTCCAGATTTTGCTGAAGTTTGAGAATATTTTGGATTTGGTGTTTTTGAAAACATTTTCTGGAAAACAATGGGATACAACGTGCCAAAGTTGGAACACCTTGAGAGTAAGGGCTGTTTTAATTTGTAGCTTTGTTGTCTAGCCTATTATCTGGGAATTAAGATAAGAACAGAAAGCGTGCTGTAGAAGGCAGAGATTCTAGCACCTATAATCTGTCACCTACAGACAATACGACTTGGAGCAAAACCGTTAACCTATCTCAGTCTGAGTTTTCTCAACTGTAACTAGAGATAATAATACAACCTACTTCACAGGACTTAAAAAGATATAGGTCATAGAAGTCAGAATTGTGGTTACATTTTGGGGAACGTAATAACTAGGAAAAGCAACAACTCACCTGATTATTCACTGTGAAGTTGACCACAGCATTTAGCATAGGGAAGAAGCAAGTGGAACTATAGAGAAGTACCCACACCTGACTCTACCTCCCCATCACACCATGGAGGCCACTGGCAAATTTCTCAGAGCATCAGATCAATCTACAGCCTCCCAAGTTGGGAAAACCAAAGCAGGTAAAATCAACTGTCCAATAGCTGCTGGACAGTTCAGATAAAAGCCTTTAGAAATCTTCTGATTCCTATAACTTTTGTATTTAAATGGTAGGGAAAAAAGTAAACTAAAACAATCTAAACCAAATAGAGTATTTTTAATGTCAACTAAAAGAATCTGTCCAGCCCAACTCCACCTTCATATTCAGAAAAGTGAATGAAATTGCCTGATGCACATAAGAGTATTGATTTTGGAACAATAATTAAAATCTAATGGAGTTAATCAGTTTCACACAAAACTATAAATTTCATCCAAAGACATGATAAACTGTTGAATATCTGCCATCTCCTCAACATTTTAAAATTCAGATTTCAGGTTCTGACAATGTTATTCATTTTAACTGAGAAATAGTCACACTATCTAAAGTCCTGGACATTTTATTCTAAGAAGGGGAGGGAAAAGAGAATCATTTCGGTTCTTTATGGGGGTCAAATTATACATCAAACAAAGTATGAAGTTCCTTCACCAGATACATTTCATAAAGTTAAATGGTTCTTTCAAGATTATGCTGACAATAGAATCTTCAGTCTTTGTTATAATATAGTCTATGACCTCACTAATAAGGATAATAATGTATCATCAAAAAATGCTGTTAATTGAAAACTGTGAGTCTAATTAACCAGGGATGTGACCATGCATAACATATTATTAATAGAATGAAAAGATTGCATTACACCAACTGATACCCAGAAAAAACTACAAGGACAGTCCCACAGTTCAAAGACTCTTCACATCCATTTTGGCAAAAGTTACTGATGATATTTTCCTTTCATTAAACTGTAGACTTCATAGCAAAATGACTTAAAACCAGAAGAAGAAAGTAGAGCCAGATTTAAAAGATGGGTCACAGGGCAGCTGCTAGAGATATAATCTATAAAGGGCCCTTAAACACGGCTGGAAGACATCAGAAATATGGTGCCAATTAACTCATGTTTCCACATGAAACTCTTTACGTAATGGGTAAAATGTAAATCGGTTCCACTCCCACTGAATTAGACAGTTCTAATGAAAAATATAAATACTTTGTCCTAGTGCTCACCTCTTTCCATTGAATATTTTGTGATGTACATATGCACAGTCAGGAAACTTGGGGACCACTACAATTCCTTGCACCAAACGTGAAAACAGCCAGCTGATTGTCACCTAAAGTTAGCAGTTACGGCCAAGCAAAATTTCAACACTAAAAGAACATATGATGCACAACTGTCTACAGAAAAAAAGTAGATTTTATTATCTAAATTTTAAATTCTATGCTTCCTAAGAAGTTGATTATAAAGGTGGGGAAAAGCCTTTTTAAAAACCTAACAAGTAAACTGCATTACCGGAAAGCAGAATGCATTTTGCCAGCATTAAGAGAGTACTCAGATCAAGATGGCATATTGAGAGCATGTGAAAACCTCCCCTTTCCAGCAGCTAGCACTTAAAATGATAGATTAAATACAATGGATATAGGTATAGATGTAGAAAGTATGTATAGGTATAGATGTATAAACATATGTGTGTAGTTGAAGACAAGAAAAAAATCTCCATGGATTAGAAATAGAAAGGAACTCAGTAATATGAATACTTAAGTCTAATGGCTCAAAGGAATCTGGGTCTACCTATGGGGAGGTTGAGACCAGGGCCTTAATGGTCTGATGGAATTGCTAGCAAACAAAGCTGACACAAGTCACATGACTCAAAATCAGGGTCTGCAATTAAAGCTAGGAGCCAGATATGAGCTGCCTGTCCAAAAATAATTCTGCCTATCTGTCTGCAGTTGTAGCTGGGGAAGCAGCAGAATCTCCTGCAGGACACAGAACTCAGGTCTATCCCATGTAAAGTACATAGCCCATGCTCACACCAGCAGCGCAAAGATCCCACAATAAGCAACCAACAGAAGAGCCATCCCATGTGACTGGGATGAAAGGGGTTTAGGCACTTACATCCAAGGTGGTTCTGTCCATTGAGCTAGAACTAACTGATTTTTTTAAACAAACAACACAGTTTTAAAAAGTTGAAGAATGAGACAAAAGTTTCAGAACATGAGGAAACCAAAAGATTCATGTAAAAGTAGTTTGGTTGTCCTTTATTCTTTTTCTAAGTTTGGGAGTAAATGTGAATGTTTCTTATATAAACAAACTCTAGTCACAAGGGTTTGTTGTACAGATTATTTCATCACAAGTATTAAGCCAAGTAAGCAATAGTTATTTTTTCTGCTCCTCTCCCTCCTCCACCATCAAATAGACTCCAGTGTCTGTTGTTCCCTTCTTTGTGTTCTGGAGTTCATCCCACTTATAAGTGAGAACATGTGGTATTTGGTTTTCTGTTCCTGCATTAGTTTGCTGAGGATAATGGCCTCCGGCTCCATCCATGTTCCCGCGAAAGACATGATCTCATTCTTTATGGTTGCATAGTATTCAATGGTGTGTATGTGCCACATTTTCTTTATCCAGTCTGTCACTGATGGACATTTAGGTTGATTCCATGTGTTTGCTATAGTGAATAGTGCTGCAATGAACATTTGCATGCATGTGTCTTTATGGTAGAATGATTTCTGTTCCTCCTGGTATATATCCAGTAATGGGATGGCTGGGTTGAATGGCAGCTCTGCAATTAGCTCTTTGAGGAATTGCCACACTGCTTTCCACAATAGTTGAACTAATTTGCACTCCCAACAACGTGTAAGTGTTCCTTTTTCTCCATAACCTTGCCAGCATCTGTTATTTTTTGACTTTTTAATAGTCATTGTGACTGGTGTGAGACGGTATCTCATGGTTTTGATTTGCATTTCTCTAATGATCGGCAATACTGAGTTTTCATATGCTTTTGGACACCTGTATGTCTTCTTTGGAGAAGTGTCTGTGTCCTTTGCCCACTTTTTAATGGAGTTCTCTCGTAAATTTATGTTCCTTATAGACACTCAATATTAGACCTTTGTCAGAAGCATAGTTTGCAAATATTTTCTCCCATTCTGTAGGTTGTCTCTCTACTCTGTTGACAGTTTTTGATGTGCAGAAGCTCGTAAGTTTAACTAGATCTCATTTGTCAATTTTTGCTTTTGTTGTGATTGCTTTTGGTGTTTTTGTCATGAAATCTTTGCCCACTCCTATGTCCAAGATGGTATTGCCTAGGTTATCTTCCAGGGTTTTTATAGTTTTGGGCTTTACATTTAAGTTTTTTATCCACCTTGAGCTGATTTTTGTTTATGATACAAGGAAAGGAAACAGCTTCAATCTTCTGCACATGGCTAGCCAGTTATTCCAGCACCATTTATGGAATAGGAGTCTTTTCCCCACTGCTTGCTTCTGTCGGCTTTGTCAAAGATCAGTTGATCCTAGGTATGTGGCCTTGTTTCTGGGTCTCTATTCTATTCCATTGGTTGATGTGCCTATTTTTGTCCAAGTACCATGCTGTTTTGATTGCTGTAGCCACGTAGTATAGTTTGAAGTTGGGTAACATGATGGCTCCAGCTTTGCTTTTTGCTTAGGATTGCCTTGGCTATTCAGGCTCTTTTTTGGTTCCATGTGAATTTTAAAATATTTTTTTCTAGTTCTGTGAAGAATTTTGGTGGTTTGATAGGAACAGCATTGAATCTGTAAATTGTTTTTGGAAGTATGGCCATTTTAATAATATTGATTCTTCCTATCCATAAGTGTGGGATATTTTTCCATTTGTTTGTGTCATCTGCTTTCTTTGAGCAGTGTTTTGTAATTCCCTTTGTAGAGATCTTTCACCTACCTGGTTAGCTGTATTCCTAGGTATTTTATCATTTGTGGCAATTGTGAATGGGATTGCCTTCCTGATTTGGCGCTCAGCTTAGCTATTGTTGGTGTATAGGAATGGTAGTGGGTTTTGTACATTCAAGGACCTTGAACACACTTATTTTCAGTCCATCACCAACTACCATCTCTATTTTACCTTAATAGGTAAGCATTTTTTTGCCTCAAATAAATCTCTCCCATTGGCTGAGCAAAATAACAAATTAAGAAGTAGATTATTTCAAAAGCTCTTTGATCAAACTTTTAAAGGATTGAAGCCTCCCAACTCTTCCCATACATTTTCCTGTGGGAAGAAAATAGATGTAACACTATGCTACCTAGTTATGTGTAATTTCAGTCATGATTGAAAGGCAGTTCTGAAATAAGTTAAAATATTATATTTAGTCCACATACCAAATCTCATTTTCAATATATGGAAAAAAAATTATATAACTTTTAATAAAATGTAATTTGTTGATATTCATAATAAAGAATACTAGGGTACCCTAGGCACCAGGTATATCCCTGGCTAACAATTTTATTCCTCTTGATTGTTTTGATCCACTTATCTCTGCTAAGATGCAGGAAAAATAATTCTTCTCTTTAAATTGTCCATTGAAATTGTTTTCTTATTTAATATAAGACTGATTTTTGGTAAAATCCCCCTTATAATATGCATAATAAATTTGCATATTAGATTGCAGCCACAGAAAACAGAGGAAAACCGTACCCGAAAAGTTCAAATTTCCGCAATTAGCAAGGCCAAGATTCTGTCAAGATTATTATTGTCCTACTACTTAAAATGTAAAACCACTGTTGCTTAATCTGTCTTCACTACTGTTCTCACATCCTATCCCTCTTAATTACTAAAGTTGTTAATTTCAAGGTCAGAGTACCTGAAGATGAACTGCATTAAAGTATAACTACTATTTCCACATGTGAACTGTCATATGTAAGAAGAATTCAAAACTGTTTCAAGTCATGAATATTATCATTCTTTGTGAAAAATTCTTCCCTGGGACGAATTTTTCTACTCTACAAAACAGATTTAGATACAGAGAATAAAACGAATTTCCTATCATTGTACAATGAGGTAGCGGTGAAACAAATAGATATAAAAGCTCAAATCTTTTGCACAATTGTCTCGATAAGTTGGACACAATATTAGTACAGAGATTTTAATGTCCTATAGAATATAGAGGACATACTTTAAACTAAACAAAAAAATTCAAAAAATGAAGAGGCTTTCCAATTTCTTATGTAAAACAACATCAGTGGAAGAGCCCAGCAAAAAAGAGTTTTCCATATCATGAAGAGAAAGGCTGTAATTACATTTTTACTTTTGAATAAGCTCTTCTGCCTTTATTGTGTCTGTGCTTCAGTCTAATTGAAAATGAAAAATCTCCAACGTGAAGAAACACAGTGACATCCAGAGCCTAAGGCTTGATTCACAAAGTAGCTCCACCAGTAATATTTTTGTGGTTTCAGAAAGTGGTAAAACATTTTGACTTGTAGTGTTAAATTTAATTCATGAAGTTTGGTAGCAATACTTCTGAGGACAGAGAAAAGCCAGTTTTCAATATAACTAGTCCAGAAAAAAAAAAAATACACTGCTGTTGCAGAAATTGCCTACTCAAAATTTCAAAGTATGGGCTTTAGGGTTCTGAAACAGAGGAAGATATAAATGGTTTATTATATATCACAGATTGCAAAAATATCATAAAGGTTTCCTAGGGTTAATCCAGCTATCCAAAAAACAACAAAACAACAGAACAAAATACAAAAGATGTTTTCCATTTTTGTTCTCTTGGCTTTTATAATAGGATTCTAGTTTTTCTAGTTGTCCAACAATATGAAATACATTTAAAAACTTAGAAATTAGACTGTTTTCCACAGAAATGATTTTTTTTTTAAGACAGAGTCTTGCTCTATCGCGCAGGCTAGAGTCCACTGGCACAATCTTGGGCTCACTGCAACCTCTGCCTCCCAGGTTCAAGCGATTCTCTTGCCTCAGCCTCTCAAACAGCTGACATTACAGGCACCCGCCACTGCACCCAGCTAATTTTTTTATTTTTAGTAGAGACGGGGTTTCACCTGTTAGCCAGGCTGGTCTCAAACTCCTGACCTCGGGATCCACCCACCTCAGCCTCCCAAAGTATTGGGATTACAGGTGTGAGCTACTGCGCCCAGCCAGAAATGATATTTTTTAAGACAATGAAAGAGAGAAGGAGAAGTCTTGGTTTGTGAGTATATACTTATATATGATTCGGGCAAGGGGGGAACACCAGGTATAACACAAACCACTTACAAAGATCAAGCCACATTTTTCACTGGTATCCAGCCATGTGTCAGAGTACTGGCCCATTTGAGACTGTTATGCCCATTGAGTATAAAGTTTCCCCCAAAGAAAGTATTAAATGCACCATGTTTTTTAGCATTGTATTCATATTAGAAGAAAAAACATTAGAAATATTAGAAAGTTGAATATTCAAGTGACGACTTCAAAGAATTTATAGAGTTTGCATTATAAAATGTAACACCTGTAATAACATGCTTTAATCATACATTAAGATCATAATTTAAATAAAATTCTCCAGTTATTTTTAAAATAGTGTAATTTCCCCCTTTGAATATCTGATTCCAAAACCTATTTTACCTTAGTTATAAATCAAGAAAGGCTATCCCTTTTTATTTTATTCAATATAAACATTGTTCTACATTCTCAGAAGCACAGAAAACATTTCCATGTATTAATCGTTTCTAATTTTCAATCAATGGAAATAGCACCTGTCAGAAAGCTCTCTTGCTGCCACTATCCCCAAATTCCTTATTTTTTCTAGTTCCCTAGATTTGATATACAGCAGTTACTGGCAACTTAATTCTATTATGTAATCAATATTAAAAATATGATGTTTCATCACGTAAGTTTGCAGTGGCAAACTGATTAAAGCATATATTTTATTACACAAATAGAAATTTAAACATTGGAAAACTGGAAGAAGTTATAAAAGAAATAGCCAACAGTAGTTTTTCATGTTAAATTTTTTCAAACCTTTAAAATTTTAATCTATTTATACATTTCCATGTCAAAAGAAAACTTCTCAAATGAACATAAGAATGATATAAAACTTAATACAGCATAAAAATAAACTATAATTGTTGTATGACTTTATATGCACAGAGGCTAAATAAAATATTAGCATATAGACCCAAGGAGTTTTACTAAAAGAATATTATGCCATAACCAAATAAGTTTCTTACCAGGAATAAAAGATGTTTAATATTAGAAGACTATTAAAGGCAGTATTTGTAGATGGTATGATTGTATATGTGAAAATGCAGATATTCTTTTCAAAAGCTACATATTAACATATGAAACTAAACTGATTACAAAATCATTCACATAAAAAGCATGTTTTCTACATAGAAAAAGTAAGATGTAATGGAAAAAGGACTTTCAGAAAGAAAAAACAGGTATAAGTTAAATGGGTAGGAACTGTATTTTTAAAAATGGCTTAATTGGGAGTGAGGGCACATAAAAAGTCTTACAAGGAAAGACTTATTTTTAGGAGGGATTAAGGGATTAGGAAATCTGAAATTAATCTAAGTTTCAATGTAATATAACCGAAATTCCTGGAGAAATTTTCTTTTCTTCCTGCCTTTCTACTTTTTATTTCATTTTTCAACTTCATGAGAATATCATCCTAAAGTTTACTTGAAAGACTAAAGATTTAAAAATGGCCAGGTAAAAGATTAATGTATAATGTATGTATAATGTAAACTATGTATAATGACAAGGAATTAGCCTTGCCAAATATAAATATATAAAACTACAGTAAATAAAATATGACTTTCCACAAGAGAAAGATGGAGCCATGAAACAGAATTTTAAAAAGACCCTGGTATGACTGTTCATTTACTATCTGATAAAAGATATGTTTCCTTTAGAAAAGACTAGACAACAAATAGTGTTAAGATAACTTATTTGAAAGGGAAAAAAATTGTAAGCTAGACAGCTAGCTTGCTATTTAGTTTAAGATAATTCCAAAGAGATCACACACTTGAGATGTTCTCAAAAAATAGAAGTACCAAGGTAAATGCCACAATACACTGTCTTATTTTCAGAAGTCACACACTGACATTTCTACCATATTCTAGAAGCAAATCACTAAGTCTTGCCCATACTCAAGGGAAAATAAATTAGGCTCCACCTTTTGAAAAAAATATGTTGAAGAATTTGCACACATTTTTTAGTCACTGTAGGAAAAGCTTAAGTATTCATTAACAAAGGACTGGTTAAAGTTTAGCAATTGTCTCTAAACATTTCTAATAGCATACCCCCCTTCAGCTAAAAAAAAATTGAACTGAAACCTAGTGTGAAAATATAAACATTTTTAATTATATGCCCATGCACTTGACTAATATAACGTGTGTTATAAAACATACAAATTTTTAAAGTTTTAAATGAGATAAAAAATAAACATGAGTGGAAGATCTATATTTTCTTCCCACACCCTAATGAATCATCTGAAGAGCTCTAAGGTGAGTGTACTCAGTTAAGAGATTACTGAAATATATGCAGCCACTAAAAAAGCAAAATACTGAACAATATGTGTAAGCATATCCCGTCTTTGTAAAGAAAACACACATATATGCTTTTACACACCCATAAAATTTATATTCTACTATAAAAGAAACTCTGAGGAATAGTTATGTTAGGGAAAGGGTCAAGCTGGTGATGAGAAAAGCAAAATTTTATCTATCTTTTTATTCCCTTCTATAACTTTTGAATCTCATATGCATGTTTTCATTTTTGTAATCACATATTTTCTTTTGTTCAAAGAAAATAAATGCAACAATACGAAAATAAAAACAATCCAATAAAAAATGAGCAAAGAATATGGAAAGATAGTTCTCAGAAAAAGTGAGTAAAAATACTTTGTAAACATTGAAAACATTCAACCTCACAAGAGTAACATAAATTAAAACTAGGTAGAGATACCATCTTTAACTTATCAAATTGGCAAACACCCTAAAGTTTGAGAACACACTGTCTTAGCAGGAGGAAATATCACTTTCATTCACTGCTGCTAAGATGGGAAATGGATATAACCTTTGTGGAAGGCCATTTGGCAGTATCTACCAAATTAAAAATGTATGTACTCTTTGACCCAGCAATTCCACTTCTAGAAATTTATCCTACAGATATATGCAAATAACATATGGTCAGGGTTATTTATTGCAGTATAGTAAATAATAGTGGAAATTGATGTCAACCTAAATGTCCTTTAATAGGAGTCAAGTAAAATAAATTATGGTAAATCCGGTCCATTTAGTATGTTGCAGCTATTAAAGTAAATAAGAGCCTCTTTACATGCGTGTTTATGAGTTCAAAGACACATTATTAAACTTTAAACAGCAAGGGCAGAACATCATGTAGTATGCTACCACTGGTTTAAAAAGGAGGAGGATATATTTATATTTGCTTGTATATACATAAAATTACTAAAAGGAGAGAAAAGAATATAATTGCCAGTGGAAGGCAAAACCAGATGTCTGGGACAGACTGGGTGGTGGACGTTTCACTATGTATACTTCTGTAACTTTTGATGTTTGACCTATGTTAATGTATTAATTAAATTAGATAGTATAAAATAATGATACAGGCTAATACTTAAGAGTAACTTGCCCTGTGCTAGACACTCTACTGCTTTACATATTATTTAATTCATATATTTTACAGATGAGGACACTGAGGCCCAGGAAGGCTAAGAACCAGCTGAAGTCCTCCCAGAAGTAAGGGATGGAACTGAAATATTACCCCAGGTGGTCCAAGTCAGATGCACTGCCACCTGGCAACTAAACATTAATAATGCCACTTGTTAGGAGACACAGTTGTGATTATTCACTCTTGACAGTCAAAATAATTATAACAAAAGTAATTTTTCCAGTGACATTATCTTATAAGACTTTACAGATGACATTCAAACGGAACCACCGGAGATGTATCAGATCAGTAATCAGGAGATATGGATGTTAACCAGCTCTACGTTTTCTTTTAAAATCCAAACCTATCACATAACTTAAGTTGCCTGGATTATCACAAGTCCTCCAGCATTTTGGGGTCACCCTTCTCTATAAAGCCAAGTCAAATGGTTTGTGTATGCACCTCAGATCATAAGAGGATCTCACTCACTTTTCCCTATTCCAAAGGCCATATTTCTAATGCATTTAGGACAGCAGGGGACAGGGGTTGTTTCCCGTCTGCTCCTACATCAGGCCACCAGAAAGCCACTTCTGGACTGTTGCCATACATCTATGCATGCTGTATTCTCAGCCTTCATCCCTTACTGATGGTCACTGCCATGGGCTTGGGAACTGGCCCCCTCTTCCCTTATCCTACCCAAGCACCATTAACACAGTAACAGACCATTTCAGGTACCGTCAAGAATATATAAAACAAGACAGAAAGGACTTCACGTCAATGAAGGTAGGCCTTATTTTCTATACAGTATTTGAATCTTGCTTTGCCACACTGTGGAGGAGGAAGACAATGCCTCTGTTTAACAAGAGGCGAAACTCTACTTGTTCCCCCTTTTCCAAATACACTGCTAACAATAAAACTCCCTTTGTAAAAGACACAGAAATTTGTAGTTATAGGAGAGGTTTAAACCATATTAGTTTTGGGTCAGTCTCAGAAGGTTTCTCTATAGGCTCCAAATAGTTAAATGTTCAAGAAGTTGACTATCTGGGAGAGTTCATGAGCCTTCTTTTATTCAATCACCAAGGCTAAAAGTCATAAGCTCAATAAAGAAGAAAACAGAAAACAACTTCTGTTTTTCCTAATTGAAACATCTCTGTAATAGCTGAAAGCAAAGCCTTCAAGTTTCCATATGATTTAAAATTCTTTTATCAACAATGTGACAACGAACAAGAAAATGTATACATCCCAGGGGCAAAACAGTGAAAATATGTTACAGTACCGACCCGTGCACATAGCTACAAATTGCTGGTGATTTTTAAAAACTGATTTAGAAATAAATCTCAAATTGGCCAAATCAGTTCCTAAATGTTAACAGGACACAGTGGATATCTTTTCCAGAATTAAAACTGTCTCAAGTCCTGTGTTAACAATGGTAGGAAAAATTTCATTGTATCAGAACAATCCATAGTTTGTCTCTCAAAATCATTTTAAAAGACCACAGTGGAGATTAAAGGGCAAAATAGTTGCCTACATGATCTTTCCTGATATTAGCAGTCCCTGGGATTACCTCCAGCACTCTCTACTCTTCTGTATTACCTCTCCAGATAACTCTAATGGCAAGTAATCCAAATGCTAGTACTGCTCTGTTGGCATTTGTACCCACCATTCCTTGGAAGCTGGCATTCTCCATGACTTGAACGGATGAAAAGATACTTATGTCAAGAAAACTGCTGGCTCTGTTTTTCCTACTTCAGGGATTCAAAGTACCTATCTTCCTGGGCTCATCACCCCACCTACCCTCCAAGTAGAAGTGCTTAGTGATAGTTCTCAGAATCCACGGGGCTTTCCTGATATCTTTCAGATGGTTTTAACCCAAACATGGGTACAAAGTTCAGTGTCCTAGCAAAGATGGGCAAGGACAAGGTCACTTAGAGTCAAGCGTGGGATTAAGATAAAGCCATTGCTTCATCAGCAATAGGAGGCAGTTAGTAAACTGTCAGTTGAGGGTCAGGATGCTGTGACTGAGCAGGCAGGGGCTGGCCTCTCTGGCCGCAGAGTGTGTAACTGAGGCAATCAGAATGCTTTTGGAAGAACAAAAGGTAGAACGGTGTCAGGGTTAGACACTAGAGCAACAGACTGCTTCAGTCTGTTGTCTGCCAGCTGTGTAGACTTTTGTGCTCACCGTTTTCTCAATTAAAGAAGAAGAATACCTAACTCACAAGTTTTTTTTGGAGCACTAAATGAATTCATACATTTAAGTACTTAGAACAGTACCTAACAAAGCAACTACTCAATAAATGTGTTAAGTATAATTAGCTATCATTACATTACTCTTGATTCTTAAGATGTCCAGGGCCACACCACAGGACACATTTCCTGGCTCACGTTGACATTCTAAGGGACGAATGCCAAGAGGTCTCTTAGATAAGACAGTATGGTCCCTAACTTGGGATCTCACTGAAAGAGGCAGCAGGTATATGGCAGGGCAGTCAAGGTATCCAACCCAACAGATCAGGTAAGATACAACATGGATTTCCTCCTTAGTAACTTCTCTAATTCCATCCTAGATGTTTTTTTAAGAATGAGGAGATTCACCAGTTTTCTAACTGTGGTGGCCATTCTCTTGGCCCTCATTATCTAGGTAAGCAGCTTGGATGGATGGGATAAAAATGCCACACACTCCTCATTAAGTCAGCTCATGATGCAAGTAGATTCCCTCCTTCAGTGAACTTCAGTGTTCGCTTCTGAAGCCTGGCTGAGCAGCAGGGTCAAAGCCCCTTCTTAATAGGTACTGGAGAGGCTGCAATCTGGTTACTCCTTGTCACTCTCTGTAGATCATGGGGCACTCAGTTCCAACTGTCCTCTGCATTGGGTTTTTAGACCAAAATTATAAGACAATAGGAAATGTCAATTTAACATCCCTGCTTACATTCATGTTTGTTTGGGCCTGGTGACTTCTTTACCTGGGAATGCATTTGGAAACTTCAAGTCACCTGCAAAATGTCAGTAAAACTACATACAGTGAAAGAAAGAACCTTGAAGAGTCCATTTTGATGTCAGACAGCATGGGAAATCGTATAGCATTGAGTCTTAACAATGGCCCTTGATCGAATTTAACCAAAGGCAAGTTGTCTTGACTCAAAACTTTCCAGAAAGAGAAATAAAATCAACTTAATTCATTTGGGTAGCAAACAGACTTTGGTGTGTTTTTTTTTTCCTTTTTTTGTTTGTTTGTTTGTTTTTTCATATCCTACAGAATATTTTTTAAGCAAAAAAAATGTTTAAAGGAATAGGGCTAATCCTAGGTCAATTTTAAATAAATTCTGTTTTGTCCAAAAGCAGTGCCAAGTTCACATCAAGCACAAGAAAACCAGAGTAAACACCAGACTGTTGAAAGTGTGATTGTCTCTGCCCTTGAAGGCCACATGGTACTGAGTAGCAGCCATAAAAGCTTTGTGAAAAGTAAATTCAGTCAGAACGCAGACACCCCCCTCCTCTAATGGAGACAGACCAAGGAGAGATGGAGGATTTGCTTTTGACTTGGGATAGAATTTTTATTCTACCACACACAAGGCAGTAAGACAGTGATCAAGACTGACACCTCCTTAGGATTTTAAAATATACCCAAGCCCCAGAGGTGGCATGGGTGGGGGGAAAGCAAGGGAAGGAATGAGGAGATGTTGGTCGAAGGGTACAAAGCTTCAGACAGACAGGAACAGTCATTTCGAGATTTGTTGCCCTGCAGGATGACTATCGTCCAGTGGCAGTAAAGAACTTGCTCGCACGCATGAAATTTCAAGCTAGACATTGGGTTTTTTGGAACAGTTTCTTTCCTTGCCAGGTCAATATCCTTATATAAGTTACTTAAACTTCTCTAAGCCTCTATAAAAAAGAGTTAATAATAATCCTCCTGCATAGAGTTGTGAGGATTAAATGTCTTCATGCATAGGGAACATTTAAAATGTATATTTCAACAGAAGAGATAGTAGACATTGGAGACTCCAGTAGGTTGGGGAGTGGTTAGGGATGAAATACTATCTATTGGATAGGGTCCAATGTACACTGTTCAGATGATGGGTACACTCAAAGCCCAGACTTCACCACTATGCAGTATGTCCATGTAACAACTGTGCTTGTACCCCAAGTCTATAAAAGTGAGAAATAAAATGTATATTTCCAGATAAGAATTTCAAATGTCTTACCATAAAAAATCATATATTAGCAAGATGATAGATATGTTAATTAGCTTGATTTAATCATTCTATATATGTGTGTGTGTATATATATTGTTTTTTGTTTGTTTTTTTTTTTGAGACCGAGTCTCATGCTGTTATCCTAGCTGGAGTGCAGTGACATAATCTCGGCTCACTGCAAACTCCGCCTCCTGGGCTCAAGCAATTCTCCTGCCTCAGCCTCCTGAGTAGCTGAGATAACAGGCATGCCCACCAAACCCGGCTAATTTCTGTATTTTTAGTAGGGACACGGTTTCACCATGTTAGTCAGGCTGGTCTCAAAACTAACCTCAAATGATCTGCCCACCCTGGCTTCCCAAAGTGCTGGGATTATAGGTGTGAGCCACCACACTGGCCTTAATCATTCTGTATTGTATATATAACATCACACTGTACCCCATAATTGTATACAATGATTTGTCAATTAAAGATCATTTAAGAGAGATCAGAGTAAACCATACACCCAAGCTCAATAAGAAATTATCAACTATTAACTTAGAAAATGTCTTATATCTTGATTTGAAGTATATACATTTATTATTTCCTATACCAGATATACTGATAATTTTCAGTCCTACTGATAATTAAAGGAAATTATGATTGTCTTATATATATAGCATAATAATCACTTACTTTACAATATATAATTTGCCACCCACACATTACCATTTTATCTGGCCATTGAACTACAGGTAATGATCCTTTATGAATCAAGCCCCCAACCTGGAGATTTTCTATCTCATGTTCCTTCGGACCCTTGCAAAAGCAATATAGAATGCCTGCAGTGTAAAATTAGGCCTAAACTTAATTATCTTGCAGCCTATTTCCTGAGTTTAATTAACTTTTCTGAGTGGTTTCCACTGCAATGAGGACTAGACCCATTTTGTATTATTTAGTGTCATAATTTTCTCTTCTCCCTTAGTTCCAAGGACACCACAAGCTCCCTCCAGTCCTAATAGCCATGGCAAATGCAGAGATATGAGAACTGAAAAACAGCTATAACCAAAATTAAGAATGTGCTGCTGTGCATACTAATATAGGGTCGGAAATACTGTGAGTGTGCTATCTAATTCCTGCTAGCCTCTAAATGAACTGACTTTAAATATTTTATTATCTTGTTAAGTAAACTCAGATTATAGATTCAAGTCCGTGTCATTATAGATCAGGCTGTTTAAGGAATATGAATTCAGCCCAGGCCAGCAGCTTTTCATATGCTAGAATATGACACACAGTTTGTAGTTTAAAGTGTCTTCCTTCTCCATACTTAGCATACAGCTACTCTAAGAAGACTAGATGCAGCAAGATAACCTGCCTCTAGAAAGCGGCTGAACCTCTTCCCCACAGTAGTGGAGTGAATGTGGCCTTTGGAGCCCAGCAGATTGAAATCAATCCAGGTTTCAGACAAAGGTAACTGCCCCACTGAGGGGTTGTGATGATTAAATAAGATAACCGATCACCTCCCTTGCCTTTCCCTTTCCCAATATAAAATGTTTTAGGGAACAAAACAGTTATTTCTAGGGAAAAGTGTTGCTTGGCTTTCAACATACCAGTGTGTTTTGTGAATGGCTGAGAGGGCATGTGAGCAGGAAAACAGACATAAAGAAGGAGGGGGCCAGGTGTGGTGGCTCACGCCTGTAATCCCAGTACTTTGGGAGGCTGAGGCAAGCGGATCACAACGTCAGGAGTTCGAGACCAGCCTGATCAATGTAGTGAAACCCCATCTCTACTAAAAATACAAAAATTAGCTAGTCATGGTGGCGTGTGCCTGTAATCCCAGCTACTCAGGAGGCTGAGGCAGGAGAATCTCTTAAACCCAAGAAGTAGAGGTTGCAGTGAAATGAGATCACACCACTGCACTCCAACCTAGAGGAGGAGACCTTCTGCTGAGACAGGTAACAATGAAATAAAATAGAGAAAAGTTTGTGAAGAATGTTGTTTGTAAGAAAAAATAGAAAAGGCCATGGAGGGAAGATGGAAGAGAAAGAATATAAAGCATTCAGGACATACAAAGCAAGAACAAGCCACAGCTTCTAAGACAGTCTATGACAGAAAACAAGAACTCTGAGAAAACGGAAGTGCTCTCAGGTCACCTTCTAACCTCCAGGTCCTGCCTCCACTTTTATCCATGGCTTTGGTGCTATTCAAGCACAGAACCTGGCTTTATACCAGGTGGACAGAGTGCTGATGAAGGCTGGTACTGGGAGATGCTGTAAACATTCTGATCCCACCAGGTGCCTCATGCCTGTCTCGCACTCATTCACACTGCTGGTCCAGTCATATGGCTGAGATTTTTCTTGCTTTAAAGCAAAATTCTCATCCTTAGTTCTTTAATGGGGAAGGTAGAGGATGAGGGATGATCTCACCACTGTCCCTGGTCAGAGGGACATTTTGACTGGCTCCATCCAGTCCCTCTTTAGTCCCCCACCTTAGCTAGCCACGGACATTTTCTCTGCCATGCCAACATCTATCTTTGAGCTGTCCAGGATCCTATTTCCCACCTAGGTATAAAGGGAGATAGAATGAGAGGTGCTTACGATTGTGCTGAGCCATGGAAAGGGGCATCTCCACTCCAGGAAGATCAGCTGGGGGCACAGATTGATGCCAGTACTGGTGGACAGGCTGTCCACATGAGGCCCTCTCCCTAGAGCAAAGAGAAGAATGTAGATCTTTGGCTCAGGTTACGTGTGATGCCACAGTTTTAGCTGACACCAATGATAATGGCTGATACTTGCAGTGTTCTTTCCTAGGCTTACCAAGGTGGTTGTCCAGACTCAAACACAAGCAACTCTGGAAATATTCTGTTCTGTATTAAGTGTCCCATTACTGAGGATGTCAGGATTGAACCACCCAATCCTTATATAACTAGGGCAGTGACATGTACTGAGGTCCTGGCATTTTTGTTGCTACTGTTACTGCACTCACATCATCTCTAGACTTGGAAAAATTCCCCTCCACACATTCATCTTCTTGCTTTCATTCAGAATTCTCAAAGCTACCTTGTTTACAGAAATAATTCTCAAGAATTAGCCCAATATTTGATTCTATTTTTCAAAAACAAAAAATAGACTCCTGCATAATAGAGAATTTATATTTCTCTCATATTTAGTCCATAGTCTTGGCCATCGTAGGCCCTTACAATCCATGTACTGGCCCTTATTTTAAATTAAAATTTTTAAGACTTAGCCCTGAGATTATACTGAGCCATAATGGACTTTGTACCTGAACATCTTCTGCCTAGGTCTCTCCCCAGCCGCCCACACACTCCACTGCACAGGCCTTAAATCATCCCTACACACCCTGCTCTTGTACCGGCCAACATCATCCACTGTCTAAATGTAGCTAGCAGCTGTTTATTTACAATTAGATCTGCCACCTGGAAAGCAAACATTCTACATTACCGAATCAATCAATGTTCCAGGGAGTGGGGAAAAAAAGTCAGGTACAGCATGAAATGGAAGACAGAAACATTACGTTATATTGCAGCTGTCCTTGTCCAATGCCATTAGACATTCTCAGCACTAAGAATTAATATAACTACAGCCTATGATCAGCTGTCTTCTAGTCACAGATTTGACATCTAAGAAATACAACTTACTAGAGGTAAGGATTTGGGTTTTAGAAGGCCATAGCCTGATGACATGAACAATCCTGTCCCAAGGGATGGTTCTCTGTAATAGAATCAGGTTTTCCACCCAACACTATGTTTCTCATTTTTTTTTCCAAGTAGTGAATTCAAGTAGTGATTAGAGCTGAATCATACATACTGATACTTCAAAATGATATATTACCGTGTACATGTTACTTGGGGGTATTTCCTATGTATTTGGGTGCACTCTCTCATTTTGGAAATATCAAATGATTAAATCCTCATAAAGTGGCCCTTTACAAGTAATCCTTCAGTTTTTATTGACTTATATATTTACTGGTGTTCTTGACCCTGATTTCACTGTTCATTCATATAGCACAAGTTAAAACATGTTTGCCTGATTTGTTCCTCAAATTAGTAACGCAAAGGAGAGTAACAATTTAGTGGGAATACAGCAGCAAAAGTCTAATGGTGTGGTTTGGGCTTAGAAACTAATGCTCAAATTGGTGAGGCTTTTTGTCAGATCTGTTTGAGTTTTGTTCTAATTTTTGTTTTTTTGGTGGTGATCAATGGGAGTTATAATGGAGAAGCATGACTAGTTATAAAATTGGAGAGTCACTAACCATGAGATTCTAGTATATAACCTAATATTTTTGGCCCATGAAAATTCCATATGAATGCATTCATACTTGTCAATGTCCTCTAAAACTCCCTGCAGTTTGATTGAGTAGCCTTTCAAAGAAACTCTAGAAATGTCCTTCTCTAGCCCTGGTATGCTATGAATTTGAAAGTCTCCACTGTGTGTGCTGGCTCCTAATAGACAACACTATTGCACTATTGTGCAAATGCAGAAACATCTGCTGCAGCCGCTAACAGCTTATTGAAAATGTCTAGCCAATCCTGCAGCAGACCCCCTCTGCCCCCATTAGAAAATATGCTGGCAGTCAACAGAAACACAGTAAAACTTGGAAAGCTTCAGGAAGCAGGAAAAGACAGTGAAGGGCTTTGGGAAAATAAATAAAACCCTCTCAGCCACGTTGTAGGATTGGCCATTTGTGGTTGCAGAGCCTTCATTAAAAGGTTTCCATTTTCTATACCCAGTTGTTTCCCCATAACCTTACAGGTTCAGACTCTACCCTTTCACCACCTAACTACCTCAACCTCAAGAGGAGTAATCCACTTTTATACTACCTGTTCACCTCACTATTCAAAGCAGCCTTATAAATACTCAGTTTCCCAGAGTACATGGGAGAGGATATGTTTTAAAATTATAAGCAAATGCTGGGAAATAGTTAAGTTGGTGCTGTGAGTAGGCAAACTCAGAGAAGGGCCAGACTGAAAGGCAGGCAATCAGACTATTCATTGCGGGACCTCCACAGGCACAAGGGGATAAGGTCCCAAGCTAAATTAAGGTCAATAAAAATTGGAAGACTGTTCCCAGGGGTGGGAGACTGCGTTGAAAACAGAGTGCTAACTGTGGGGCAGTTATTTGCTTCGGGTTCCTTGGGAAAAACAGAAACATTATGGACCTTGCGATGATGCCTTTTCCTTTCTCATAACAGCTCACTGAGTACAAATCAATTGGATATGACCTACTCAAAGTCATTGTGTTATTATAGCTTTTCATTCTTTTTGTTTTACTCCTGGAAGATTCCTCCTTTCTCCTTCACCTTATGTTCTCATTCCCATCCCTCATGGCATTCAAGTAACGTCATATTGGTTTCGATTATTTGATTGAATGCAACATAAATGAGTTCTAACTTTAGCAAAAAAAAAAAAAGAGAGAGAGAAAAAAAGAAGAAAAAAACAGGCAGCGGAAATGGAGAAATAGATTAACTGGAAAGGCAAGATGAGTAGCCAGGTATAAGGAAAGATGAAAACCAGGGTAACACTAGAGAAATGATGGACAGCCTCTTCAAAATCACCAAAAGGATGAGTCAAATCCAACCATTTGGAGTCTTGTTGATGTTATTCTGCTCAGGATTCAAATTCCTAGGTGGGGTTTATGTGCCTACCCTCGGGCAGACTAGGGCTGGGCCCTCAGATTGAGATTCCCATGGAGGCTGTGTGGAGTTGGCGAGGGGAAGGTCTCCAGTGCTGGTGGCAGAAGGTAGGCTGGGTGCTGGGCAGGCACTGCCCTTGATCATCCCCCACAACCACACCCAACATATACATGAAGCAATGGGATGAAGCTCAGAGAAACTACATGTCAGGCTCAGCTCCTAAAATACAAGTTTATCCAACTGCTCTTCACTTTATGTCTAAATACATCCTCTTCTAACAGTGCATTTGATACATTTCATTCCTTCCTTTAACATAGAAATTTCTCATTTCAGTATGTAGCTTTCACAGTGAACTGTCACCAGGCTTTAATTCCTGCCATGGTCTGAACATTTGTGTCCCTCCAAAGTTCGTATGTTAAACAAATCCCCAGTGTCGTGGTATTCAGAGGTAGGGCCTTTGGGAAGTGATTAGATCGTCAGGGCAGGACCTTCATGAATGAGATTAGTGCCCTTATAAAAGAGGCCCCAGGGAACCTGTCTGCCTCTTCCACCATGTGAGGACACAGTGACAAGTCAGCAGTCTGCAACTCACAAGAGGGCCCTCACCAGAACCCAACCAAGCAGCGACCCTAATGTTAGACTTCCCAGTGTCCAGAACTGACAAATAAGTTTCTATTGCTTATAAGCTCCCATTTATAGTACTTTATAGCCCAAATTAGGTTACTAAGATGAATCTCCACTCTTGCCTGTTAAATAATTCTGATTAATTTTATCACAAAGACCAAGATATAGCTATAAAAAGTATCTCCCAAAAAAAGGCATTTTCAATCACATTAGTGCTGCCCAGTAGAATTTCCTGCAATAGTAGAAATGTTCTATGTCTGGGCCATCCAGTATGGTAGTTACTAGCCATATGTGGCTAGTGCAACTAAGGAACTGAATTTATTTAACTTCAGCTAATCTAAGCACAAGTTCAAATAGCCAAATGTTGGCAGTAGCTACCATCTTGGACAGTGCAGAAGAGATATAATATCTAGAAATTCTTTTGGGGGTTCTGTCTGGCTTCTACACACTTCTACACTCATGTATTCCATCAATGTGAAGTGTTAAAGGCTAAACAAATATGTTTCTGAGAATGTTATTAGCAGTCTGTACCAACTGTACAAATGTGGCTGAGAAACCTTGTAGCTAGTTGACTGGCATTAGGTCACCCAAAATCTAAACCATGCCCGAGCAAATACACAAGCTCCAGGAAGTCCCAGGCTTTAGCTCTTCTTTCCACAGGTGTGTGACCTTTGGCAAATCCAGTTTTCTACTTCTTGAAAAGAAGGGGACTAGACTGCATGCCCTGGGGTTCTCTCTTCCAACTCTAACAGCCACAGTTTTAATTTTTCTCCCATTAAAATCTAGAAGCTGTGAAACAGAGGTTGTAAATATAAATGGCTACAGAGTCCAGTCTGGCAAATGAGTGAAACTTGCCAGGTGAGGACTGGAGCAAACCAGAAAACGCATGCCCGAGGCAATTAGTACAGCTGGGAACATCAGTTCATTTCCGTATTCTGATTTTCAAAGAGACCTCAGGAATTTTTATTGTTGACATCTGAAGCAATTTATAAGAACATCTGTGAGCTACCCAAAACTCACCCAGGGTATGACATGGATTGCTTTAGACAGATTATAGCTCTGGAGCACTCCAACTCTGTCCTCCAAGTGGTCCCCCTCCCAGCCGCCACCGCTGCCGCCACCGCCACCACATTCAGAATTGTCTGACCTCTCCCACACTCCCATACTGTCCTCATTTTAAATTATTACTTCTAAAGTTTCCTTCCTGGGCTCCAAACATGATTTACATTAAAACGTTGGCTGTTAGATCAACCCACAACACCACGATTGTCAAGGTGGCTTTGTTTCTAATGACAAAAATTATCAGAATGTAACCAATGTCGACAGATGCCTCATCTCTCCTTAATCATTCGTGACGCTACCAACGAAATTTGAGCATAAACGGAATTCAAGGCCTCTGTGATTCATTGAAGTTTGTGTTTTGAACAAGTTACATTCAACTTAGTCTCAGATAAAATTGCAAATAGTTACTGCCCAGAAAAGTCTTAACTTTTCACTGAAGTATTAGTCAACTACACAATCTTACTGCAGTAAAAAGGCATAACCACCAGGTGGCAGCATTGTATCATTGAAGAAGCTCAGACCTAGAACTTGAGGTATGTTTATAAAAATTGTTTTGGCATCATCTAGTCAATCTATATGACTTCTAGATTTCTTATTTTCAATCAGTTATGAATATTATTTGACATTATTGTGGCTACAGCCATTCACCCTGAAATCAGCTTTAAATTTTTTAAATGTTCGCAGTTACCAATACCTTGCTGATTATTAATCTGCTTGTCTTACAGGGTCCTGGGAATAAAAGATGCCACATTTTGTAAGAGAAACCCTAGATGGTAAGATTTATGTTCTGGAATCCCAGGAGTACTGTATACTAGCTCAGGAGACAACCTAGATAATAAGCAAAGAATCTTTTGGAATACAGGAAGTGCACTTCTGTGTACTCTGGAAATAAACCTAAATTCAGATCTCAACTATAATGCCTAATAACCAGACCCCAACCAACTAAGAATCAGTTTCTTCTCTCATCCTCACTTTCACTCACTCATACATCAATTTTGTCTTTAGTCAGCCACGGGTAACTGCCATCTCCTCGCAATTCAAGACAAAGCAAAATGTATTTTACCACTGAATATATATACATGTATACACACACACACATACACACATATCCATATCATTTTCTACCTAAAAAGAATTTCTTAGTATCACCATATATTCAGAAAGGGTTCTAATTCTTAATTGTCTCAAATGGTGTCTTAGTCCAAGCCTACTGCTATAGACAAATTTGTTCTTTATAAATTACCCAGCCTAACAAAATACCTTAGGCTGGGTAATTTATAAGGAACAAATTTGTGTCTCATTTCTAGAGGCTGAAGTCCAAGATTAAGGCACTGGCAGGTCTGGTGAGTACCACTCTCCACTTCCAAGATGGCACCTCTTAGAGCATCCTCGTATGGATGCAGTGCAAACAGCATCCTCACACCTCTTACATAAGGATGCTAGACCCATTCACAATGGGCCCAACCTCATGACTTAATCACCTCCTAATATTAATATTATCACATTAGTGATTAAGTTTCAACATATGAATTTTGAGGGGACACATTGACCATAGCAAATGTCCTCATTTAAGAAAACAAAACTTTCCATACCTTTTGCTCTTCCTGGCCCCTCCCTGCTTATACAATTAATTTGGCAGAAGTCCACATTTGGACTTGGAAATTCATCATTGGGAGAAGCAGTGCTGAAGCCCAGGAGCTGGGGATTTTGACTTCACTGACCCTTATGGCTCATCCTCACAGTAACCTCTCCCAAAATGGAGGGCAAATCCGCCCCATCTCCATTCTTAGAGGTGGCACAGAAGCAAATTTCTGGCAATATCAGAATAGCCATTTTTCTCTGATTCCAGCAAACATGAGTTCAGAAATAAAGCCAATTCCCAGAGCATTTAATATAAGCTTAGTAATATTAATTGTAAAAAAAAAAGTTCTTTTATTCTTTTAATTTAATGAGACAAGAAGCTAAGAAGCTGATACAGTGGATCATTCAGGTTCTTAGGGATACCTGTCTGCCCTACAGACCCTTAGAAAATCTAAAAGAAGTTATGGACACTCTCTCCACCAAAAAGAAAAGAAAAAAGTCACCTGCACTGTAAAAGAGTACACATTTTCAGAGGACTTGGGAATTGGGGACCCACACTTAGCTTCCAAGAAGAGAACCTTTGGCACCATCAACCTGTTTCCTGCAAGAGCTGTGCTGTGCACATAGGACAGTATAACAGCACATGAAGTCAAGCAGAATGTGATCTACAATCGTTCTCTTCAACCTAAGTATCTACTTCCTAGTAAGTTGTTCGTTTGTCAGTTTTGTATTTTTTGTTTTCTCCAGACCAGAGCATCTGAGAGATGAGCAAAAAAACATCTCCTGAAAAGCCAAGGGAAGGTGCCAGCCTCACAGGTTTTGGGGGTTGGTGAAAAGGAAGCAGACATTCTGCGGGCAGTTTGGTCATCTACCTGGAGGCTTCAAGTTCTGCACATGCCTTGACCGACCTGGCGATTTTCCTTCTAGAAATGTATTCTAAAGAAATCATTGTGACCGCACCAGTGATGTAGCAAAGAACATTCACTACAGTATTTTTTAAAATACTGACAAATTAGAAATAAGGTGTCTAACAATGCTGGCGATGTTAAATCAACTATGGTACATCCATTAAAGAAAATAATATGCAGCCTTTTATAATGGCTTGGTAAAGGTTATTGTACTGAACTGTTTGATATATTACATGGAAAAAGCAGATTCTAGAATAATCTGTGCTATACAGAGATCATTATTTTGATTATATATCCTGGAATAATATCTATTTTGATTATATATCCTGGAATGATACATGCCAAATGGCTAAGAGTGACACCTCTAGGTTATAGAATTAGGGTTGATTTTATGTATTCTCCCTTTCTTCCTTTGATTATTTTTCTCATGTGTATTTTTCTATAATAAGTGTGTAGTTCTGTGTAATAAAAAAAAAAAAGCTAATGTCAGCTTGAGGCATAAGTGCATTCTGAGAATCCTTGCTCACCAAGGTCAAGGCCAGAAGCAGTAGGAAATTTGGAAAGCCAGAGATGTCAAAAATGAGCATCAACAACAAAATTAAGAAATCAAGACAACACCTATTATGGCAAAGAGTTTCAAGGAAAAGACCAATTCCAGGAAGGAAGAATCAGAGCCTTCAGCAGGGTGACTAAGCCATGACAGGGACTAGAAAATCTGCTGATAGACAGGTGAGGTGGTGACTGATATTGACACCTGGCTCAGTTCCCCATTTTCTCCTACTAAAGGGATTCTTTATATATGAAACTTTTATATAAAGCTGATAATGAAATAAATCCAAGTCTCTATAGCTTCATAAATAGTGGTTCCAAAAGTCTAGCCTGTGGGAAAGATTTTTATTTTCAAATGCATATCCCTGCCATAGTCCAGAAAAAAACTGCCACATGTGTGGAAGAGAAAACTCAGCCCTTTCCTAGAAAAGATTAATAGCAGGTGCCAGCTTTTCTGTCAATTGTGCTTTTTACAAAGGGACTTTGTTTCATGTAAGAATATTTGAACTTCTTTTGTAAGTCTGAGCACATTTAACTCAGACACAAGTTAAAAATCAGAATAGGTTTCTTGGATTTGCAGCCTCAATTGATTTTTCTTCTATAAGCTGTGTTTCCAGGCTGTCTGCCTTTCCACAATAAGCTAAAGGGATCCAAGACTCCCAAAGCAGCACTCTGCAGGGATGACCCACAAACCTTATCAATGAAACTCTTTTTAAAAATTTAATAATCCCCATTTGCATGACTTAAAGTCTATCCCTTGTAACAATAGCTGTGGCCAAAAATTCAGTGTCAAAGATAGGGGTACAGTAATCTGACTTTATTTTTTGAGTTCCCATTTTACTAAGGTACTTGATTTTAGTAAATTTCGATTTCCTTCCTTTTCATTGGTTATATCTAAGTTTGGGGGAGTTATATAAAGCCAACACCTTATGAGGGGGTCCCCCTGGTTCTTGTGTCAGCATTCATACAGGTGTCCCCCAGGCTGCACACAGCTGCCCCAACGGCTGAGAGGATCCCAGACTTCCATGTGTTGAGGCACGCCAAGAGAACCCTAATAAAGTGAGTCAAATCTGGGAAGCTGTAACTTCAACTTTAGGCCAATCCAAATATTTTCCCCAAACCAAACATTAAGTGTTCTATCCAAGTCTAATAAATTCAGTAAGTGAAAGACTCTACCTAAGAAAGGAAAAATTATTTCATACATTCTGTAACTAGTTATTATTTCCCTTACCCAAGTGTTTTTCCCAGATCTTTTTGTGCCTTTTAGCTCACTTTTATTCAACTCATAATTTTTTTTTTTACTTTTCAGTGATTCTAAATTATTCTGGAGTGTAATTAATGTATATTTAGCACGTATTTGTCTTTAAGTCACACTGGTATGTATGCCACTTTCCCACATGCATTATATCCCAGGGCTAACACTATTCTCTTATTAGGACATTTTTGTACCCCTTTTCTCCTTCCAACCACACTGTAATAGATGAATGATAAATACAGCCATTCTGTCTTTTCCTTGTGATGGTAGCAGCACCAGAAAATGCCATCAGGGACATGAGCTCTGCACTCTGGGGGCTGGGTTTGAATACCAGTTCAGTTACTTACTAACAGGGTGACCTTCCACAAATTATTTGTGTTCTCTGTGCCTTCGTTTCCTCATCTGTAGGAAGGGGTCATAATAATACCTATCACACAAGGGTTGTTTAAAGGATTAAATGACAATGTATATCAAGCACATGGAGAAGTGTATGACGCAAATATAGGACATTTATTGGAAACCCAAGAACTCAAGTCATAAAGCAGACCTTTCTAAAGTGAGTCATGTTTTCTCCTACTCCTGTATAAGAAAATATCATATACTTATATAGTTATGTGCATAACTACATAAATGTTTTGGGTTTGACCAGAGACTGATATCAAATCACTCATGGCTAGAATAGCAAAGTGCTATAGAAACAAAAGGAGGGCAGGTGTAAACCTTTGTAATTAATCAAAATAGTAATATGCCTCAAATTCTATATAACTACCCCAGGCAAATCTATTTCCGTAGGTAATTAAGACTTCATTTAAGAAGATTTAACACCAATACACATCCTCTTTAGATGACAATGCCCATATATGTTTTCCCCTAAGAGTGTCTAAACTAAAGACTCATGTAGAGGAAAAATCAAGTAATTCTGCATGCCTTCACTTGCATATTTCCAGAGGGCAAGCCTCATATTTTATAAAGAGTTTGTCAGGGTCGGGCATGGTGGCTCACGCCTGTAATCCCAGCACTTTGGAGGTTGAGGTGGGCAGATCACCTGAGGTCAGGAGTTCCAGATCAGCCTGGCCAGTATGTGAAACCCCATCTACTAAAAATACCAAAAAATTAGCCAGGCATGGTGGTGCATGCCTGTAGTCCCAGCTACTCAGGAGGTTGAGGTAGGAGAATCACTTGAATCCATGAGGCAGAGTTTGCAGTGAGCTGAGATCGTGCCACTGCACTCCAGCCTGGGCGAGAGAGCGAGGCTCCGAGGCTCTGTCTCAAAAAAAAACAAACAAACAAACAAACAAAAAAAGCTGCACTCCAGCCTGGGCGAGACAGCGAGGCTCCGAGGCTCTGTCTCAAAAAAACGAACAAACAAAAAAAGCTGTCAGGCATATCAGGAGAGCTTACCCTTTTGACAAAACCCTAAACAAGGATAATTTGCAAGATATAATCCTTTGATATTCTGGATATTGACTCAGGTTTGCAAGATAAAATGTTAAGTTTTTGTTTATTTGTTGTTTGTTTTTTGTTTGTGAAACCTCCGATGAAAAAGTCACCAATCAGAGCTAGCCGAGTGATCCTACCTAGCCTGGTAACTATGTGTGAATGATTTAAAATCCTTCCAAAATAACTCTCCCTGTTGTAAAGAGGTCTTCTTAGCCGTGGGCATTTCATTCATCATCTTTAGCATTTGCTGAAAAAAACAGTTAACTGTTCACCTCTCTCTAAAGATCAAATCCACTGTGTTCAAAACAAACTGCTTTCCTAGAGCTTAAAAAAAAATTGTTTACTTCTAAGTCCTAATGAAGATGTATTAGTTCAAAAGATAATAGAGAGAATAGAGGTCCCAGATACAGCTTTTGAGTGAATCCTGAGAAAGGTCAGTAAGGTCGTAGATAAGAGGTTTCTGCTGCCTTGAATCAATCTTTTAGCGTGTTCCAAGCTCTCTGCAGTCTGTGCTAACCAGCCTTGCCAGGTCGAGGAAGGGTTATCCATTGGAAATGACTTGCATCTGAGACAGCAACAGAACAAATGATTTTTCTTCCCTTAAAAGTTGAGATTGTTCTACACTCCTTTCATACAGTGGGTTTAGATGGGAAGACCAAAATGGCAGCAGGAAATACTTTCAGCAAAAGATGTAACAACAACTCTCATTTACTCAAGCCATTGGATGGCAAGTGGCTAAAAGTATTCTGTTGAACAAGGAGATACTCAGAAACATCAAGGTCCAGAAGAGCTCAGACCTCTGCTAAGTCAAGTACAAGGGAAGATACTGCTTTGGAGGACAGACAATAGTTCCCTCTTTTCTCCCAGAGCCTCAAAGTGGTGTACATCTCAGTCAGAGGTCTTCACTGTGTCTTTACGGAGCAGTGAGGAGGAAATGATGTTTGGCACTCCTGAGAGATTTTCAGAAGACCACTCAGTAAGACCGTGGCAGATGAGAAAAAAAAAAGTTTTCCCACTTATGATAGCTACACTTCATTTTCTCCATCACAGGAATTGATCCTGGGTGCCACTACCAGATGACACAGCAACACAAGTTTTTTTTTTTTAGAAAACAATGTGAGAAAGCAAAATATCTTCACAAGGTCTTCATTGTCCTCAGGATACTCCAGGCCACACTAATCTCTTGGCTTTTGGAAGCACAGATTCAAGTTGAGTAGTTTTCAAGCTTGGCTCCATAGAACCCCTTTAGGGAGGGAGAAGAGCCAGAAGGAACCCTGCCATTCTACCTCAACTTCCCCAGAAAAGCTCTAAATGTATCTTCTTAAAGGGGCCCATGATTTTAATACATAGACATTTTTAAACAACCTAGGCTAATCCTAACCCTTTAAGAATGAAGAAATGGAAGCAAAGAGAATCAAAGAAAAGTACAGGTGAAACAATGAGGGTGGAAATCAATATCTAAAGCAGGCAGCCAGAGCCCAGGGTCTAAAGAGGAGAAGGACATGTTTACCTAGGACCCAGTGCTTACAAGAGGTGGTTCCTCAAAAGTACATCATACAAACCCCTCAAGATGGACTTTACTATTGATTCCCTCTTTGAAATGCACCTCATTTTCTCATAATAGATAGCAGCGCAACTATTGATCTTTCATCATAAATACATTTATCTTCCTACAAATTAACCTTAGTCATTCTTTTTCTTCTCTTTCAATTCCAAACTCTTTTCCTTGGCTATCTCTTCAACCCTCAACCCTTCTATAGGATTTTATTCTGAACTGGTAAAGTCAGTTTGGTCCCACACAATTACATGTAAATTGTATTATCCAACAGTATCAGTTCAATCTTACATCTGTGGCCAGTGTTGTTTTATGAAATTGGAATGAAATACTTTAAATATATATTAATATTTAAATATATATTTTAAGGAAAAAAGTACTTGAAATACTACAAGAGATAATACAAGACTTGGTTCCCTTCATAGGCTGATTCAATGAAACCAGATGATAAAAGGAATCGTATAGTTGGGAGGGTCCTTAATAGATCATGTAAGCCTCTACCACCTTCATAGAGCAACATTCTTAGACTCTACAAATGGGATCAACTTGAAAGGCATCCAGAGATAAGTTTTAAAACACCCTTAAAATTGTTCCCCAGCCATCTCTTCTCAGTTCAATAATTCCATTTCTACATTCTATCATATTTTTATTTTCCATTTATCTTTTGATTCTTTTCTGTACTCCTCTTGATTCTGCATATCCCACTTACCTTGAAGTGCCAGACTATTTACTAGGTTTTAAAAAGGGTCTGAATATAAAAGACTTTTTCTAAGCCCTTACATACTGCTTTTTTGAGACAGTCTACTCTGTTGCCCAGGCTAGAGTGCAGTGACATGATCTAAGCTCACTGCAACCTCTGCCTCCCAGGCTCAAGCAATTCTCACACCTCAGCCTCCCGAGTAGCTGGGACTACAGTTATGTGCCACCATACCTGGCTAATTTTTGTATCTTTAGTAGAGATGGGACTTTGCCATGTTGGCCAGGGTGGTCTCAAATTCCTGGCCTCAAGTGATCTACTGGCCTCAGAATCCCAGGGTGCTGGGAATACAGGCGTGAGCCACCACGCCCAGCCCTATATTCTTAACTGGACATGTGAGTTGCTTTTCTCCAAAAATTACCCAAAAGTCTATTAGCAAATAAATATTACTATTAACATTTTAGTATACTACATATATTCTCAGCTTTTTCTGTGTAGATACAGATTTAGAATATTATTGCTCATGTTTTTGTAAACTTATTCAACAACATATTTTGGAAATCTTTCTGGGTTGTTAAAATAGGTCAACATTGTTTTCATGCTTTTATACTAACCCATTATATGCCTACAACAGCATTTAGATCCAGGATAGATTCTGCCTTCCAAGTTGTTCATCTTTAGTCTCATTCAGGGTGTTCTTGATTGTTCTAGTAATTTCCTAACCGATCTCCTTGTTTGCTTTTCCCTCTATAAGCCATTATCCAAATGGTTGCTGATCTTAGCTTTCTAAAACACAGGGAGGATCACATTTCTCCCTTTTCACAATTCTTCCACTGCTCTTTAGGTTAAGATCCAAATTCCTTCCCAGGGCATTCAACATCCTCCAAAATCTAGCTCTAGCTTGGATTACAATAAGGTCTCACTCTGTCACTCAGGCTGAAGTGCAGTGCCACAATCTCAGCTCAATGTAGCCTCAACCTCCCAGGCTCAAGTGATCTTCCCACCTCAGCCTCCCAAGTAGCTGGGACTACAGGTACATGCCACCATGCCCAACTAATTTTTGTATTTTTAGTAGAGATGGGGTTTCACCATGTTGCCCAGACTGGTCTTGAACTCCTGGCCTGAAGCCATCTGCCTGCCTCAGTCTCCCAAAGTGCTAGGATTAAAGGCATGAGCCACCACCGTTCCTGGCCCAGCCTCCCCTTCTTCTCTAAATCCTAACATCCCAGAGTCCTCACCACTCTCTGGCCCCTCCACGGAAATCCAAGCTTCATCCCTCCCCTCTTGCTTTTCATATTTCCTGTAATGTCCTTTCCCCGCATTGTCTGACAAATTCCCACTCAGTTTTTAAGATTTTCTTCTCTGTAGGCTTCCCTGCCACCAGTAGAGTTGCTTTCTCTGTGTGTAACACCATTTCTATATTTTTATGCAATGACATTTACTATTATTATAACTTTGTGTGCATATTTGTCCCTCCTACAATTCTGGGAGACCCATGCCTTTTCATCCCTAGTGTTTTGCATGGTGAATGGCACTCAACAAATGCTGAAGTGAATTCAATCTCTCAGCCCATGGACCACATTAACAAGATGAGATAAGGTATTTAGGTCAGCTTAAATTTTGTGTCCCAAAGATGAGCTCCATTTTCACCCATCACAATTGTGTCTCTGATAAGTCGGCAGAAATTGAAAATGCTAATCTTTCCTCCTCTAACTTCCAGATTGAGGGTAACATCCCAAATATGCAGGGAATAGCTTAAGGATAGCATCATTGACACTATTTCAACTCTTTCTACTGATAGAAAAGAATGATGATTTCAGGTATCATGTCCTACCTTCTATTACAGTCTACAAACCTCCTGGCAGAGACACCAACTGTGAGAGCAGTCAGTGCTGTATGGAAGATAATACGTCTGCCCAGTGCAGCCTCCTGGGCAGGGACAAATCTATTGGCTGTTTCAAGGCCACGAACATATAACATTTAAATGTGAATTTTGGCAAATATGAAATATTAATTTTTTTACCGGTCTATATGACTTCCATTTTCCCACCCCCTTCTAAGAAATACACAATTTTTCTGCTGAAAACTCTTCTCCAAGTGATACCTCGTGACATAATCCTAGATGGTATTTCCGGGGAAAATAAAGAACATGTCTAGATAACATTGGCTTCAGTGATAGCAATGTTTAGCTTTCACTTTCCTCTTAAGTTTTCTTGGAAACAATGACTTATACTGGTAGCTTTTTCTGGCTTAGTGGAGCATGAGGATTCTTTTTTCAATCAAATGCAGTCCTATAGCACTGCAGTGTTGATGGTGTTTTGCTTTGCTGTTTGTTGTTTTTGTTCTGTTGCTGATTGCCACTGATCTGTTGGATGTTTGACCCCTTATTGGTTTATATGGAGACTGAAACCCAATAAAATCCAAATCAACACTGCAATACAGTGGATGCAGAAAAAAAAAAAGTTGCCAGCCTAACAATTCTTTCCTTAACAAACCACTAGAGATACCCAGTCTCATATTTCACTTGAAAGTCAATGAGAAGAAACATTTGTTCTGTATTGTCCTACTCCTTAATGAGCTTAACAAAGAAGTAGAGAAGTGCTCAAATCAGCGTACAGCTCAATAAACTTTCACAAAGCAAACCTACCAAAGCAACCAGTGCTCAGACCATAATCAGCACACAAAAGCCCCATTTGTGCTCACTCCTCAACATACCCCCCACCCAAAACAACCTCTATCCTGCTTTAACTAGAGATTAGTTTTGGCTGTTTTGAGTTTTACATAAATGGACTCGTTCAGTGTGTACCTTCATGTCGATTTCTTTTCCATACATTATATGTGTGAGATCCATCTTTGTTTTTGCATGTGTCAATGATTTGTGCATTGTCATGGCTATATAGAATTTTTGTTTCAAGAGCATCTAAGCAAACAAGTATTCTGAGGAAAACACTTTGAGATACATGGATCCCAGTGTTAGAATATAAAAGCTTTAATCAAAAGAGCAAAAAGTAAATAAGACCACCTCTGGAAACAGCCTGAAGTCAATTGTTAAGAAGCAGCTGTTTCAGGAGAGAAGTAGAATGGTAAAAAGCTCTATGGATATGTTAATTTGCCTGATTTGATCATTCTACAATGAATAAGTGTATCAAAACATCACATTGTCCCCCATGAATATGTACAATTATTATTTATCAAAAATAAAACTAAAGAGAGCTCTCAGATAAATCAGAAAGGCCATCTTAGAAATACCCAGAACTGAGTCAGGGATCTTGGCTTAAAGGGAAATAAGACAGCCTTCCAAAAAGGTTTTGATTTAGGCTGTCTTTGTTCTCATCTCTTCAGCAAAACCTCTTTTTTGCCTCTCCAGTTCCGACTTTAGAGCCCTAACTGTTCTAAAGGCAATACCCCACTTAGGAATCAGGTTTTGCCACAGCTTTCCACACATTGTATATACATGACCTAACCATTCCTCATGGGAAAGAATATTAGCATTCTGTTGCTACCTCTTTAAAACACAATTTCTTGGCTGGGCGCAGTGGCTCACGCCCGTAATCCCAGCACTTTGGGAGGCCGAGGCGGGCGGATCACGAGGTCAGAAGATCGAGACCATCCTGGCTAACACGGTGAAACCTGTCTCTATTAAAAATACAAAAAATTAGCTGGGCGTGGTGGTGGGCACCTGTAGTCCCAGCTACTCAGGAGGCTGAGGCAGGAGAATGGCGTGAACCCGGGAGGCAGAGCTTGCAGTGAGCCGAGATCGTGCCACTGCACTCCAGCCTGGGTGACAGAGTGAGACTCTGTTTCAAAAAAAAAAAAAAAAAAATGATTTCTTGTATTATTATCAAAAGCCCTCCAGATTGAGGGTAACATCCCAAATATGCAGGGAATACCTTGAGGATAAAATTGTAAGTTTGATACTTTGTAAGTTTGATACTTCAGTGCTGCCACTTTATGAAACTTTCTAAGTTACTATCGTTACTAGCTAACTGATATTTAAGGCACTAACATTTTTACCAATATTTCATAATACTAGCACTTAAGAGAAGTTTTTATTCTGTTATGAAGATGTTAATTAAAGCAATTATCAAAATGGTCCCATAAACATTGAGACCATATTCTGAAAATATAATTACCCTTTATTCTTTTTTCTTCCTTGAGAAAAAAAAAGCCCAAATTCACAAAAAACTTTAGTTTCATAAAACTCATTTGAAGTACATGCAGTAGTTTTTTAAAAGATATTAGTTTCAGTGGCTCTGGAAAATATTCCAAGAATCTAAGCTTTTTCCTACATTCTTCTACTTACGTGAGATTAAGTCTATGATAGAGTTCAAGTGTCCTGGCTTTAAATATTTAACAGGAACAAGAGTAGAGGTGTTGGAATATTTTCCAGGGTATTAGTAAGAGAAAGAAGTGGTTTGTCAGCACATGGTTATTTGAATTCTAGCTATAAATCCAAACCCAGATAAGAGGACACCAAAAGTTCATTTCATCAGCTACCAAGATACACTGAAAAATTTAAAGTGGTCATAAATTGTATTAGCTCCTCCCATCAAGAGATAGATTATTTCCCCACCATGTGAATCTAAGTTGGATGACTCATGACTGCTTGGACTGATAGAATAAGTCAGAAGTGATGTTCTGTGACTTTTGAGCTTGAGCTTCAAGAAGCTTGCAATTTTGCTCTTGCCTTCTGGACTTGAGGCCTCCGTGTAAGAAAAGTGAGTGAGGCCACTGCAGGGAGAGACCAGGCGGAACACACTCTGAAGGCCCCAACAAACCTGTCTTAGTCCATTTGTGCTGCTATCACAGAATACCCAGACTGAGTATCAAGAACAGAAGTGTCTTAGTTCTGGAGGCTGGGAAGACAAAGATCAAGGGGCCAGCATCTGATGAGGGCTGCTCACTGCTTCCAAGATGGTGCTTTGGATAATGCACCCCCAGAGAGGAGAAATGCTGTGTCCTCCCTTAGCAGAAGGACAAAGAGCAAGTCTGCTCCCACAAGCTCTTCCTATAACAGCATTAATTCATCAGGGCTCAGCCAAACACATCCCAAAAGCCCCACCTCCCAGCACTGTTGCATTGGGGGTTAAGTTTCTAACACATGAATTTTGGGGGACACATTCAGACCATAGGACAACCTCCTGATAACAGTTAATTATTTGAATATACCCCCAGAAAGAGCAGCAACATAACTGCCTAATTGAGCCCTGCCCAACTTCGTGAACAAATTGCCAATTTAAGCCACTACATTTGGGAGAGGTTTGTTATACAGCAAGAGATAACTGAGACCGAGCCCATTTCATTGGCTACCAAACACACCAACTCAGTAAGGGAAATGTACTAGCATAGTTGGGGTTTTACTATCAGGTCTCCACCTTCAAATTTCTACAGCACTGCTCTGCCTAGTTTGGTCGCAATTTATTTCCAATCAAGACAACTGTAGTTGACTCCTGGTTATCTGTTCCTGCCCCTATTTACTTCCCACATCAATCTAACTTCCACGTTATTCAAGTGGCTAGGATCCTAATATTCTCCCTGCCGTCACTCTTCCGCTCAAGCCGTGGATAAAACCCTGTCCGTGGTATAAAACCCTGGGCCCAGTATTCATAACCTTCATAATGAGGCTTTGCCTGACTTACGAGAGGTAGAGGAGTATTTAACCATTGACCCCCAGACCCCACAGATCAAGGGTTGTTCCCCTGACCTCTGGGCAGGTGCCATGGCCTAGAAAGTTCCTTACAGCACCAAAAATCTAATTTCTTTATATTTTCTTTAGATTAATAAATTAATCTAATACCTGAGGTATTAGATGAAGCACTTGAAGTGAGACAATCTCAGCTAAAAATAAGTGGAAGCCTGCAGAGAATTGTCCAGTATAGTCACAGCTGAAATCAGAGGGCCAGTCAAGCATTTGTAAATCCATGTGCCAGCTGTACCTGCTGCTCCGTCTGAGGTCATAACATCAATATCCATTTCCTTAGGAAGCCACAGAAAGTCTGATGTAAAAGGTCTCCTAGGAAGTGCACAGATATCCTGGACCTCCTAAGCTGTTTATGCAAACCCTGAACCTCCATAAATCATCTCTTCAGACAATGTTATCTCAGTTAAATTTATCCGTGGACTGTGTCTTCCCAGGAAAAACTTACAAGACAATCAGAAACATCTCCTCTAGAACCACCTGATATAGGATTATGTTGTAAGAGAACAACCCAAGGAGCCTCTATAACCCCAAGTGATCAAAATTTAAATCAATAAGAAATTGACATCGTGTGCTTCTTGATCTGATGCACTGAGAACAACACAAAGATTATCATTGTGGCGATCCTACCAAAGATACAAAACCTGAATTTAATCAGAAAGAAGCATCAGAAAACCCAAACTGAGGAATATTCTTAAAACAAACAAACAAACAAACAAAACTGTCCCGTACTCCTCAAATTTATTGACAGAGGAAAAAAAAAAAAAAAGACCAAGGAACTGTTTGATTGGAGAGACTAAGGAAACATGCTTATAAAATACAACATGGCCCCTGGGTTGGACTGCAGCCTAGAAAGACAGTTGACAATTTTGAATAAGGCCTGTGTATGATGTAGTATTGTGTCAGTGTTAGTTTTCTAATTTTGATTAATTGTATTATAGTTCGATCTGGATGAAATGATGAAGTGGCTCTTGTAAGAGTTCAAAATGAGAAGTTAAAAAGTTTAAGTTGTTAAAATCAGTGGATAGCAGATGAGCAATTGGAAGATGATACCTGAAATAGGCAGATTACAAATGACGTTTGTCATATTTAGTTGGATATTGGTTGACTTGAGCACTGATTTGCAACATGTGTTTGGGGCTATCCCACTACACCCCCAAGTTCACACTCACCTATTTTTACTTGAACATGTCACTTAATTCTTAGAGAAACTTCAGAATAGTGTTGCTCACAGTTCACTTTGATTTTACAATGTAAAATATACATATAAATATTTTTACAAGGGGAAAAGAAAGAGGGAATATCATACAAACAAAAGGCTAACTTCCAAAGAGATAGTTGAATTTCACAATCAGTTAAAACAGAATCACCTGGGAAGCTTGTTTAAAAAAAACTCTGATGCCCAAGTCTCACACCAAACCTATAAAATCAGAATGTATAGGTGTGGGGTATTTGTACAAGTTCTGTGCAATTGTGAGGCATACTAAGAAAGTTTGAGAACCACCATTTAAGAAAATAACTGGTCTCTAAATTAGGATTCATTATCCACTAGATGGTGCCAAGAATTCAAAGATGGAACTTTGTGGTACAGTGTCTATTTTCCTTTGAGTATACAGTGTGTTCATTTTCCTTCTTACCGACTTTCTCTTCCACCTCTCCCCAACTTCTAGGAAAGGGTTACATCACACCAAAATAGATATTTTGTTCAGTATCAGTTTAGCAGCTTCTCCTTGGATTTTGGTTATAACAGACAGGCTCGTTCTGAAGGGATATTGAGAGGAAGTTGTGTGAGTACTCTTCCCTTAGCCTTTTACTTTCTCAGTGCAGATATTTAGAAGAGGAAAATCCACTGTAAGAGGTGGCCTCATTGGCAATGAGTGATTGGAGAAGAAAGAATGGTCTGACCAGTTCCTAAAAGCCATATTTAGCCGTTTGTGGTTTTGATCCCTGTCCTTTCCCGGAAACAATGACTTCAAGAACGTACCACAACTATTTGATATGTTATATCAGTTAAATAATAAGTCATATTATTAAATAATATCAGATTACTCTTAAGCTACCACTGCCTCAATGGAAAAGCATTTGACAATTTCTTAAACTGTTTTATCCTTTCTTTATCCTCAGGATTTTTGCAATTAAAAAATCCTGTGCAGATGATAATCTCATTTCAGTTTTTCTGATGAGTTTATGTGTTTGGAATCTGCTCCAAGGCACTGTGTTTATCCTCATGAATGTTTATTTTTAAATGTGTATTGAATAGAAATGGCTAGAAAGCCGAGCAAGACAAATAACATTTTATTAATCCTTGTCTTAGTCTCTTTGTGCTGCTATAACAAAGTACCTGAGACTGGGTAATTCATGAAAAATAAAAACAAAAAATGTATTTTCTTACCATTCTCGAGGCTGGGAAAGATCGGGGCACTGGCTTCTGATGTGGGTTTTTTGGCCACATCCTCACACGGAAGGACGAAGAGGGGCAAACTCACTAAACGGTTCATGAAGCCTCTTTTATAAGGACCTTAATCCCACTAACAAGGGAGAAGCCCTCATGGCCTAATCATCTCTTAAAGGCCTCACCTGTTATCACACTGGCAACCTTTGAATTTTGGAGGGAACACATTCAAACCATAGCAGTCCTACAAATATCTATTGAGCAACTATATGTACCAGGCACTGTGATACACATTGGTGTAGGGATACAGGGTTGAACAAAGCAAAAAAATATAAGCTCTCATGAATTTGCATTCTAGCTGTGAGAAATGTACAGAGGAAAAAAATAGCAAGATAATGATAGAGTGACAACTCTTTTACTTAATAAAGCAGAGAGGTGTAATAGTTTCTGCACAAGCCAGGATTATTTTTGACATTGTAGTCAGGGGAGGCTCCCTGAGAAGGTGACATTTGAGTTGAAATTGAATGATGACAAGAAGAGCCAGAAAGGAAGCTATATAGTCAGTGGGCAGAGCAGGTGCAAAGATCCATGGGTAGAAACAAGTGTGGTATATTGCAGATTAGGAAAAAAACCAACGAAAGGAAGCATGAGCTAAATGAGGCTGGAGATATGGGCAAAGACCTGAGCAAGGCCAGAGGTTGCAATTTAGTGAAATAGAAAATTAGGAGATTTTAAAGGGAAGAGTAACATGGTTTTTTTCTTATTTTTAAATTTTAAAATCATCCTGGATCCTGATTGTAGAGGTGATACAAGTGGGAAGAGAGCAATTGGGATACTGCTGCAATAGTCTACATAACAGATGGCAGCTTGGACTAGTAATAGGAATACCAGTGGAGAGAAGCAGTGAAATTCTGGATGTGTTCTGAAGGCACAGCTGATAAGATTTGTTGATGAACTGCATGTGGGGAACAAGGGCATGAGAGAAATCAACAACACCTAAATTGCTGTTACATCAACCAGGTGGATGAGGAAGCCCTTTACTGGTCTTACACTGCTAATAAACACATACCCGAGGCTGGGTAATTTATAAAGGAAAGAGTTTTAATTGACTCACAGTTCCACACGGCTGGGGATGCCTCACAATCATGGTGGAAGGCGAATGAGGAACAAAGGAAAGTCTTACCTGGCGGCAGGCAAGACAGCGTGTGCACGGGAACTCCCATATATAAAACCATCAGATCTCGCGAGACTTATTCACTGCCACGAGAATGGCATGAGTGAAACAGCCACCAAGATTCAATTATCTCCACCTGGCCCTGCCCTTGATATGTGGGGATTATTACAATTCAATGTAAGATTTGGGTGGAGACACAGCCAAACCATATCAGAACAGTAAAATGAGACAAGAAAAATTCTGGAGGAGAGCTGTAAATAAAAATTCTACTTTGGTCACAGTAAGTTTGAGATGTTTATTTAATAGGGAGAAGTAAGAGGGGAATTATAAGACTTGGACATCATCAGCATATAAATAGCATTTAAAGTCATAGGATGAATAATATTACTGAGAGAATGTGTCGATAGAGAAGAGTATCTAGGACTGATCCCACTGACTCTACATTGATGTTGTATTGTTACTCTCTCAATAAGCCTTCAGTGATTTTCCTTGTTTATTTATTTATTTGAGAAAGGGCTCACCCTGGTGCCCAGCCTAGAGTGCAATGGTGTGATCATAGCTCACTGCAGCCTTGAACTCCTGGGCTCAAGCAATCCTCCCACCTCAGCCTCCCAAGTAGCTGGGTCAGTGGTTATTTTTGTTTAAGTAATGTAGTTAAAATCAATATTGGTAAGGTGAGAATAATAATACTGCATACAGTTATTGCAAGAAGTAAATGAGGAATATGTAAAATATCTAAGACATTGCCTGGCGGAGTAGGAAATCGATAAAATATGACCTTTTTTCCCCCTATTTCCTTCCTTGGTAAGAATGGACTCTGCAGTAAATTGCAATAGAACTAAAATCTCTCTATTGGCTCAGATGTCTTTACACAGAGAAAGTCTTAAGAATCATCTGCCTCTGCATTTCCAAAAGGAGATTCTTCCTATAGGATATTAACAGTTTTCCATTTCTATTTGGTTGAGCCTCAGTTAATAAAGTTGAATAGATTTATTAAATGCAGACCTTCATAGAGACCTCTAAGGAACAAAAATTGTGTGCCGTATTTGCCAACTTCCACACAAGCTAGAGAAATTGTCCACAGACCACAATTTAGGAAAGCATTGATTTACTCCAAGCCCCTATTTCACATAAGAGAAAACTGAGGCCAAGGGAGATAAGGTAACTTGAGTAAAGTTCTACCACTAGTAAAGTGTTCTGACACCAAACTTGGAGCTCTTTTTTCTAGAATATTCCATCACTATGATGTCGCTTATTATTACTAACATTACCCCAACTTTCCAACAGCCTTTCCGTCTGAGTAGCCTACTTCAGCTCTTTTCCTAAAAGCTGAGTTTATGAGGCATCTATATGGGGCTTTCAGGTAGATAAGATGCCTAGAGAAAGCAGCCAAGTGCCTCTGTTGTCTGAAATAGAACCCCTGTGGTTTATGAAGAGTTGCCTACATAAGAATGACTTTGTTACATATTCATAATATGGAGTAAGAGGTAGAGTTTTTCCTTTTTTTTGGAAAAAAAAAAGCACAAACTGAGTAATCAAACTGTTACCGTATTTATGGCCTCATCTCCAATAATACGTGAGACCTTGGATCCATTCACCTGAGGTAAAATCTCTGAACTTTCATTTGTCTGCCTGTTATTAAGAAAGGCAGTAAAATGGAAGTTAATATTTGCTAAACCTTTGACCTATAATGCAGTTTCTAAATCAGCAGAAAATATCTTTGTAGAGTTAAGCAGGAAAGAGAAAAAACAGAGCTTTGCCAAGTGTCTTTTCTCATCACCATTTCGCAGAGAAGAAAACTGGATTACACAGGCAGTAAACCCTTAGCATGTCCAAGGGCCCTTAACATGTTAGGCAAAAGGCAAGATTGGAAGCCAGGTTTGTCTCACATTAAAGGTGTATTACCCCTTCAGTGAAAAAACCTGGAGTGCAGTCATTAGAATGGCGAGAAGGGCTTCCCATAGACCTGAGAAGAGTTGGGTGGTGAGTACTACTCTAAACTTTGCCTGGTGACCACGGAGGGAAGTGGAAGTACGGAAGGGGAAGTGGGAGATGAAGTGGGATTGTAGTGGCAACACTTTGTAGGACTAACAATACAATTTTTAGATCTTTAATAGATGTCATCTACCCTACCCTAAAGCTCATGATAGCAGACCTCTAAAGCATATCAGACTTTGATCCCAGGAAGATCCACTGTATTGCCTAAGTTCCTCCTGCTGACCTACTGAACCTGAAGACCCTCTCAAAATTACCCTCATTTAGCTCAAGTGGTTGGCAACAGTTAAAACATAATTGCTCCTGGAGCTATTATCATCTTACTGCATTAGTGATATGAATATAGGATCTGAAGCAGTTAGCTATTGCTGTGTAGAAATCCATCTCAAAACCTCAGTTGGAAACAATTATTTATTATTTTTTATGAGTCTACAAGTGTTCAGGTAGTTCTGCTGATCTAGATCAGTTAGATTTTGGCTGGGCTCACTACTGTGTCTGTGGGGACTTGGCAGGTCACTGGGGAGCCGGGTGGTCTACGACAACCTGAATGACTCAGCTCTGTGCCATGTGGTCTCATGTGGAGGATACCTCTAATTCAGTCGTGTAGTCATAGTGACCACAGGGAAGGAGTAGAAACCCACGAAGCTTCTTGAGGTCTAGACTCAGAACTGTCACAGTATCACTTCTGCCACATTTTATTAGCCAAAGCAAGTAACAAGACCAGTCCAAGTTAGAGTAGGTAGAAATTACAAAGCTATAAGGCAAAGGCTATGGATATATAGAGGCCATTAATGTAGCTGGGATTATCAATGCATTCAATCTAACACAACCTGAGGGCAAATTTTAATTGAAAGGATAGGAAAGGGGCTGGACGCAGTGGTTCACACCTGTAATCCCAGCACTTTGGGAGTCTGAGGTGGGCGGATTTCTTGAGGTCAGGAGTTCGAGACCAGCCTGGCCAACATGGCAAAATCCCATCTCTACTAAAAATACAAAAATTAGCCAGGTGTTGTGGTCCATGCCTGTAATTTCAGCTACTCGGGAGGCTGAGGCAGAGGTTGCAGTGAGCCGAGATTGTGCCACTGCACTCCAGCTAGGTGACAGAACAGGACTCTGTCTCAAAGAAAAAAAAAAGGAAGGAAAGGAAAGGATAGAGAATATAAGTTGTTTGCGTTCTAAATAATCTCTTGCATAGATCTCTCTTGTTCTATTACCTAGTTTTGAACTCAAGCAAATCGTAGTCTTCTTTCTCATTTGTAAATCTTTATCTTAGTATATCCTATGCAAGTAAATCATCTCCAAATGTACACTTTGTTTTGCAATGGTCTTAGATTAAAGTGAATTAAGTACCTGAAACTATTTAATTATTTGAGTTCAGCCAATCAGATTTTTGTCTGATACAGAGTGAAAAAAAAGAAAGACTTTAATGCCATTTCATTATTATTCTAATTAATGAGCAACTTTACTGTTTGCATTAGTGACATGGAAGAACAGCTAAAAAGAAGGAAGTTTGAGAAAGTTCAGCTTCTCTGTGAATTTGCTTTCCAGCATGACAAGTTTATCAGCAGTAAATATTCATTGAGTCCCCACAGTGAGAAAAGAATCATGATGAGTATGACACAAAACATATTCTAAAGAGAAATATATATTCCGATTACAGAATGCACATATGAGACGCGGGTGATAAGACATTGATCATGCCATTCAATAGTGAATATCAAAGTTGTGTTTGGTTTGTTTAATTTATGTAATGAATAGGCATGAACTTGTAGGACAACTGAGGACCATTTGGGGTGAATTATGGTAGAGCCTTTGAGGTAACACAATCACTGTCTTCTAAAGTGAAGAAAGGCATCAGGATTGCGGAAAGACATACGTCATCATGAGTAAAGTGTCAGTGATGTGACTCCAAGTCAACATCAAGATAAGATGAAGCTCTTAAGGCAAAGACGTAACATTACCTTAAAGGTCACATTGAATGTTTCTGTGGTCATTTGCTTTCTCACACATGTGGGTTTCAAGTGCGGCTGGTCCCATTCCTCTGAGCAGACTCTGAAAGAGAAAACTTCTGAGATAGCACTTGTGAGCGAAGAGCACACCAACTGGCTCAAAGAGCTGTGGTTGGGCAGATCTGGTGTAAATACAAAGTTCCTTCCTGACATTTCCCAGAGTTTCTTGAAGATCACCTGGCCTCTAGAAGATGACAAGGAGACAGCAAGTCCTACAAGCAAAAAGGAGCATTCAGCAAACATTCCAAGCACAGCTTATGCCCTGGAAGAGTATGTTCCATGGAAGAGAAGTGAAGCCAGTGGGTCCAGACCTGGAACTGTAAGTGACAGGTCTCAGACCTGGAAAAACCATTTGGGAGTGGAGTGTGGCTTCTGTGGTTTAAAAGGCCTTTTTGGTATCTTAAGGACAGAGTGTCTCCACATGGAGAATGTCTTTGATTGCCCACTGGGGGAGTTTTCCTTGTTTATCATCAGGGTCTTGAGCAAAAGCAAGAATTATCCCACATACTGTAATGTCCTCAGAAACCCCTGATACAAATACATTTTGCTTATAGGTGTATTGCACAAAACTGGAAGTTTGAGGTTTGTCATGTCACTCAAGCTGAAAGGGGAATTCAAGTGGAGACAGCAGTGAGCAATGCTAGGAGTGGCTTGAAAGACACAGTTGCAATCTAAGACTCAATGTGTTCGGGAGAACTCAGTATTTGCCATTTCAGCTCAGGAAAACTAGGATTATAAGATATTTGCATGAAGTCACACTTGCCATGTCAACTCTCTACATTTTGGTTTTAGGTTCCTTTTAATCTAGAAAGGTAGGTTTGGGTTTGGGTTAGGTTTTATGAGTTCCTTGTAAGCAGGCACTATGGGTTAGCTTTTTGGTTTTTTAGGTTTTGCTTTGCTTTTTACTTTAAATTTTGTACAACTGCTAGCAGAGTAACAAGTATATGTACAGATATTTAATTTGTTTAAAAATTCCTCTATTATTCTGACTATAATTGCTTTAAAATCCCTCAAATAATCCTATCTTCAAAGAATAAATAATTGTATTGAAGGGTTGTTAGGCTTAGCCCAGAGCTAGGGCAATAAATAGAATGTCTTCAGAAAGACATGCGAAGGGTACACATAAACACTGTGAAGACAAACACTGTCTGTGAGGCATGATGGGAGCTGAAAACATAACATAAAATATAAATGGGTGGGAAGATTAGGATCTCTAGTTTCCTTTCAGACTGGGCTTTGGATTCTACAAACCTGCATTTGAATCCCAACTCTGCTGCCATTTAACTGAATGTGTCGACTAGGAAAAGAGACAGTTTCTCGAGTTTCAGTTTTCTTATTTCCAAAATGGTAAAAAAAAAAAAAAAAAAAAAAAAAAAAAAATCTGTTTCCTAGCATTGCTAAGAGGATTGAGTAAGTTTCTATATGTAAAATGCCAGGCATATAGAAATTACACAATGAATAAATTCCCTCTGCTCCTCATCTTCCATTTCTGAAAATCTAACAAGAAACGCTGAAACACGGTATCTCAGATAAACTGCCCAGGGCTCTGCAGTTCTCATGATGGCCCAGCCCAGTCACCACACCCTACCTCACGCTATAGAGTTTTCACAGGTGCTGTGGGCAGAGGTCCCATTCTAACTCTAATTGACCAAAAATCTCAAAATGATGTCTTTCCTGTCTGGGTTAATTGCTCACTGTGGCTGTGGAGGAGTTGGTAAGCCTCTATATCTGTGTTTGAGTGTCACAAACTGTGGGACATGAGACCAGTTCGATAGGCACTCTGAGCCTCAGTTCTTCCTCTGCAAAATCAGTGTAATACCTACCTCCCAGAAGCATTCCCAGCAATGCACACAAGCATGTTAAGCCTACCACCATCACCCCAAATGTGGTGACCTTTCAAAAACTCCTTGCCAGTTTGTTACCCAGTTGGGTCTCCTCCTTTGTTTTTTATTACTAGTGGAGAATATTTTTTCATTTGTTATTAGCCACATGCATTTCTTCAGCTATAAATTGCATGTTTATGACCTGACTCACGTGTTAAAAGATCCTATGAGCTCAGTTCTGAAGATCAAATGATTTTTTGATCAGGCAGCACCATTTCAGTCACCTCTTCTGAATTTGGCCTGGCCTTGCTACACTTCACTGTTTTAAAAAATTGCAGGATGAATGCTAAATTGAAGAAATATGTATAATCAACAGCAACATAGATACAAACTATTATATAATGGTATATGAGCCTTTCACTTTACCTGTCTTTAATTTCATGCTTTCTAAATAACTTAAGATTTTGTTGACAATCATCATTATTAGTGTTCTTTGTTATTGCCATTATTACAAACAGGTGAAGTAAACAACTACCTAGAAAATTATGATTTCAGGATTATCAGGAAGAATTAAGGCAAAGTACCAAAAGTCCTGGCCTTGGACTTATGTAGACATACATAAAAAAGAATAAAAACACAAGATCTTCAAAACGAACAGAGATACTCAAATTCATTAATTCTGAATACATTTCTATGTATATTGTTTAAAATAGTTACCAAGAAATAAACACTAACATTTATGGTTAATTAATTTTCAACAAAATGGGCAAGATAATCCAATGGGAAAAGAATAGCCTTTTCAACAATAGTGCCAGGACAATATTCTAAAGAATGAAGGTGGACCCCTACCTTACAACATACACAAATATTAACTCAAAGTAGATCACAGACCTTATATAAGAGCTAAAACTATAAAAATCTTAATAAACATATGAGTAAATAATCATTGGGTTGGGCAATTATTTCTTAGGCCCAACACCAAAATCGCAAGTGATAAAAGAGAAAATTGATAACTTGGACTCTACCAAAATGGAAAACCTTCTTTGGTGCTTCAAAGGACACCATGAAGAAAGTGCAGAGACATCCTATGAAATGATAGAAAATATTTACAAATCATATATTTTAAGGAACTTGTAGCCACAATATATAAAGCATACGAGTCAATAATAAAAAGACAAATAACCCAATTTTAAAATGGGGCAAAGGATTTGAATGGATTTTTCTCCAAAGAGAATACACAAATGGCCAATAAGGACGTGCAAAGATGCTCAGCATCATTAGTCATTAGGAAAATGCAAATCAAGACCGCAATGCAACACCACTTCATACCCACTCGAATGGCTATATCAAAAACAAACAAAAAAAAGAAGTGTTGCAAGCCTGTGGAGAAACTGGAACTCTCATCCACTGCTGGTCAGAAATGTAAAATGTTACGACCATTTTGGAAAAAAAGTTTGTCAGTTCCTCAAAAAGTTAAATATAGCAATTTCATTCCTAGGTATATAATCAAGGGAATTGAAAACATGTGTTTGCATAAAAACTTGTATACAAATATCCATAATAGCATTATTTTTAATAGCCAAAAAGTAGAAACAATCCAAGTCTCCATCAACTAAATAATGGATAAATACAATGTGGTATATCCATACAATAGAATATTTTTGGTCACAAAATGAGATGAACTTTGAAAACATTGTAGGTGAAAGAAGACAGTCACAAAAGATCACAGATAGTATAGTCCCATCTATATATGAAATGTCCAGAATAGGTACTTTTTCTATATATACAGATGAGATATGAATGTCTCATCTCTAAAGAGAGAAAGTAAATTAGTAGGTTAGTGGTTGCTTAGGGCAGAGTGGAAGAGGAAAATAGGGAGGATGGGCAGGGACTGCTCTTGGGTACAAGGTTTCTTTTGAGTCATGAAAATGTTCTAAAATTAGATGGTGGTGATGGTTGCACAATTCTGTAAATGTACTAAAGCCACTGAATTATACACTTTGAACAAGTGAACTTTGTATTATGTAAATTATATCTTAATAAGGCTTTAAAAAACTCTAAAATGATAGTCACTTTAAACAAGACCTTGATTTTATTATAAATATTGATCAAAATAAATATAAAATTTGCTAAATCCTTATTATGTTCAAGGCAATATTTAAAGTCTTTACAAATACTAGCTATTGTACTTTCTTAACAAACCTATTTGGTAGGTACTATTATTCCCATTTTACAGATTAGGAAACTAAAATATAGAGATTTTCAAATTCCCCAGCTATTAAGTAGCACAGTAAGAATACAAACAGAAAGAGTCTGCATTTTTTAAACAAAGTATGTACTGAGTCTGGATCTAATTGCAAACTATGGGGAGGAAACTCCTGAAATTCAGAAAATTGTGGAAATTTTGAAATATTATAATTAATGATGGAACCTAACACAGCTAATGCCTCAGAGTAAATATCTATCTAATTACTTCACACAATAGCAGTGGAAAATGAAAGTGTAGATTGTAGGATCGCTTCCCGCTCTTGTCCCGTACAAAGACAATATTTAACACAGATGATCTGTTGCTGGTACGTTTTCATTCTCTCAAGAGTCACAACAGGGAGGAATTCTACAAAGCAGCATGATATGAAGAGGATCTAGATTACCAGGTCAGGAGTGGAACATGAATAAGGAGGCAGCCTTAGCTCTGCCACCAACTATTCAAGTGACCTATCCCCACTAGTGATAGATCTATAACAGGAAGTATTTTAAGTACATGCATTCTAAGGTTCCTATTGGCTCTAAAACCTCTCCCTCTATATCCTCTATCATCTAGTTTCTAGACTAATCTCAAAAACATCTTGGCCAGTGGTATGTTCATTCCCAAACAAATCTTTCAGAGATGTTTCATAGAATTCTCCAAACATGTCTTTGATTCTGTTTCCACTACTCTGGCCCCTGGTGCTCCAGGTGTGGGAGGGAACAGAGAAGATGTGTGTGTTTCTCACTTTGAAGGGTAAGGCCTCTTGAAAATAATGACTGTATTTAGTGAATATTGGATGTACTTTCAGAATTACCAAATGATTTTGATAATCCTTTAGAGTAAAACATAATTTTGATGATGATAAAATGTTCATTGTGATTATCTCTGGTGGCTGAGGATTACAGATGATATTTTTCTTCTTTATATTTTATTTTCAAAATGTTTGTAATGAGTATACATTTTGTTTTGTAAACTAAAAAAAAGCAGTATATTTTAAAAACCTTAGTGGCACAAAGTTGTGAATGTAGTTCATGCCACTAAACTATATACTTTAAAATGATTAAAATAGTAAATTTATGTTATGTATCCCTTAGGCCAGTAAAATTAATACAAAAAATAACCTTATGGGGGACACTAATAATCATACTATCTTCAGAAGTATTTCTCTGAAAATAATTATCAATTTGCATAAAATCAAACAAAGGCAGAATATGCAATAACCACTATGCAATTTGACAGATAATAATGCTATTGAAATCAAGAATGTTGCTTTTTAAAATCTGGTAACTCTGAGGTCAAATGTATATGTTTTATCAAACACCCAAATGTGAATGTTTAAATGTTTACAGCGGTGTAAGGGAGTCAGCTCATGGTTGCTCAACTGTCAGCTCATTACAGGCTCAATTCCCAAAGTCACGTTCAGTGTATCATGTCAGCAGCTTGAAATCAGCTGTGGTAGGAGTATTTACACTGTGGAAATTGGCCAGTGCTACAAATCAGAGCTTTTTTTTTTTTTCCTGGAAAACCGGTTTACCAATGCATCACTGTTTAAATAATAAACATATCAATCAACAGAAAGTTCTGCAAACAACATTTTTAAAATCAACTATCTCAAATCATTTTATAAATTTAAGCAAATATAGTTAAAAGCACTAAAAAGACTTACCCAAGCTGGTGGATAAACTAGAATAGGAACTTGGGTTTTCGAATTTCTTACCTTTATATCTTAAAGCCCCAAATGCACACAAAAAAGAAAGATTATCTAAAGTCCAATCTTGCCATGTCTACTTACATGTTTACTGAAGCTGCAAGATCAATTTTCTAATCTTCTGGGGGCAAACTCCCTCTAAAGTCATGAGCTATGGCAGATAGTAACAGTTCTCTGACAAGGGGATAACATATATCCTTTCTCTGCATCCTCTCAAATGGTTCACAGCTTTGGGAGAGAAATCAACCCCCTCCCCTCTTTATCATAAAAACTGTAGAATAAAGAAGTTTGAAGGAGAGAGGAAGGGACTTAAGATATGCTTTAGCCCATGAATTAGAGTGGAATATTCCAAGCTGCTTGGCAGGGTCATTATCACCAATGTCAACACTCCATTGGCCCAGACTGTCAATGCTTGCCCTCCCTCTAGGATTAGGTCTTCCACAAACCACGTGCAAACACACAGCTGTTGTCCCATTGAGAAAAGCAAATCATATCTTTCACTTATATGACTCCACTCAACATGAGTGAAAGTATGACCAACTCAAAGATCATAATCTTCATTGTCATTACCATCAGTAGTATTTTCTGAATGCTTACTATGTACAGGCTTCATACTTGAAGTTTACACATATTATATCAAGTCCTCCAAACAATTTTTTGAGATAGATATTATTGTTATTCCCATTTTTACAAAAGCTCAGAGTAGTTAAATCCCTTTCTAAAGTAACAAAACAATGAAATAATCAAGCCACCCTTTTCCAGGCAACCTGACCCCTAAACTAACACTCTAAACCATGAAATCAAACAGCCAACCCCAGGAATGTGGATATATTTAATTTACACCCACGCACCGGTATTCCATACATGGTTATTCCATGTATGGAAATATGGTGACATCTGAAATTCAAGGTGATTTTACCAGACCAAGGCTTTTTTTTTTTTTTTTTTTTCTTTTTGAGATGGAGTCTCGCTCTGTCACCCAAGCTGGAGTGCAGTGGCGCGATCTCGGCTCACAAAAACCTCCGCCTTCCGGATCCAAGCGATTCTTGTGCCTCAGCTTCCAGAGTAGCTGGGATTACAGGCCACGCACCACCACACCTGGCTAATTTTTGTATTTTTAGTAGAGACGGTGGTTTCACCATGTTGGCCAGGCTGGTCTCGAACTCTTTATCTCAGGTGATCCACCCACTTCGGCCTCACAAAGTGCTGGGATTACAGGCGTGAGGCACCACACCCGGCCCAGACCAAGGCTTTTTTTATCCAAATCACAGTAGTATGTGCTTAGAGTATACAAGCTAATTGTATTAATAGCCTAAACACAGCATAATTTATCAAATAAATCTTAAGGCACAAATATTTCTAACTTTGCTTATTTGTAGAGAAAATCTCGTTTATTTCTGAGTGTAAATTTATATTCCATGGCTCTGGAAAACTCCATTTTGAAGCTCTGTTAATCTGGTGGTTCTGGTTTGATCTTATGTCTCAATATCCAAATCCTACACCTGTAAAAACTGGAGGAGGAGGAGGAGGAGGAGGAGGAGGAAGTAGAGGAAAAGGAGGGAGAGGAGGAAAAGGGGAATATACAGGCATGAATTCCCCACCTCCTATCCATCGGGCCTAGCATCAGTAGGAATATTAGTTTCTTATTTATGGACTCCAGAATGCTTGGATATAATAACCAAAGATTATTATCATCATTGCACAAGACTACATTCTTTGAATTATGGACCTTGTTTCATTGAAGAAAGAAAAAACTCTTATGGCCAAACTTTAATTTGTAGGGCTTAAACAAAGAAAACTAGAGCTTGAGAAGATTTTCTTTTCTTTTCTTTTCTTTTCTTTTTTCTTTTCTTTTCTGATTTGGATTCTCACTCTGTCGCCCAGGCTGGACTGCAGTGGCGCCATCTCGGCTCACTGCAAGCTCCGCCTCCCCGGTTCACGCCATTCTCCTGCCTCAGCCTCCCGAGTAGCTGGGACTACAGGCTCCCGCCACCACGCCCGGCTAATTGTTTGTATTTTTAGTAGAGACGGGGTTTCACCGTGTTAGCCAAGATGGTTTCGATCTCCTGACCTCGTGATCTGCCCGCGTCGGCCTCCCAAAGTGCTGGGATTACAGGCGTGAGCCACCGCGCCCGGCCGAGAAGACTTTCAACATTATTTCTCAATTCCCATGAAAGGATATAAAAGAGTCTCTGTGATTTTTATTTTAGTTGTATTTTATTTATTATCATATATTATTCATTTCGGCCACTGTGCATGTTCCTTTTATAGTTATATTTACATAAACGTCCTATTCCAGTTGTTTATCTTTGACCACCTGGTCTTTGTTTTAATTTGCACACACACAAATGAAAGCTATGGCACAGGCTAGGAGGGCTTGGGCAGAGGCCATGTCTAAACAATCAAAGGGCTCAGGCAGTGGCTGTGGATGGCTGCACAGCAGTCAACTGCCATTAATCTTGAAAATAAAGCTGTCAGAATTCACATTTTCTTTCAATGATCATGTACTATCAAAACCTTATTCCTATTTAAACATAAAGTCCAGCTATAACTACTTGCTCATTTTGTCAGCTTTATCACAGGCAGCTCATATCAAGAAGTGAAATTCACCGGGCAAGCCCCAGCTGGCTCCAGCCCTCAGACAGGTTTAGGATGCCTCCTCCCACCGGAATCTGTTGTGCTAAAACTTGAATGCCCTGAGGGAGGCATAAGCATTCCTTTGTTTACCACTCTCTGCTGGCTTCTGTCCCTCCCCCAGGGTTTTACTTACCTTTCTGGTTCCTAAAGGCCTTTGAGTTTGTGACCCCTGCTCTAGACTTTCAGAAAATCTCACCTTTGACACAATTTCTTATAATAAGGATTAACTCAACATCTTACATAAGAGTTCAGCCAATACTGTTTAACTACGTCAGTATGCTTCCCATAGGCTAGTAAATTGCTGCGTAACTGAAATAACCATATCACCCGGCTGACTGCAGTAATGGGACCAACTCATCTCATTCTGCTTCCAAAGCATCGTGCATATGGCCATCGAGCTCACCTTTCATCATTTTATTTCCATTACCTACAGGATAAAGCTTGAACTAACCACACTGGCATCAAGGTTCCTTCATAATTCAGCCTCCAGATAAATGTTCACTATTCCTCTACTTCACCAACAAACTCTCCACTCTCCACTCTCACACACATAACCTGGTCCATGCCCATTTATTTGTTCATGAGCACTACTCCTTTCCCTTTTTGCCTTCCCCATGTCCCCACATTGAAACTCAAACCCCACATTTTCCATTAGACTTTTATAAGTCATACCAGTCTCAATTGATTTGCGTCCTTTTAACTGTAAATGCTCAATAAATACTTGTTGAATGAATGAATGAATGAATGAATTCCAGCATGACCACGTGCTTACTATTTAATTATGGCCAAGTGGTTTAACCTTTTAAAGATATAGTTTTTTTAATCTATAAAAATGTAATTTGGGCAACGATTAAATGAGATGTTATATATGAAATCATCTAGTAGAGATGCTATATTGACTCAAAAGATATTAGCTAGTACAGAGACTCAATAAATATTAGCCTAATTCACTGCCTTTCTATCGCTTTTATTTTTAGTTAACTTTTCAGTTATGTAGACTGTTTTTTCCTAGCTTCATTGTTGAAGCAAGGACCCATTTTTTAAAACTTTTTATATCACTCGCTGCAGCTAGCAAAGAGCTTTGCTAATAAATATATATCAGTTGATTGAGTGAGTACGAGGAAAGCTTATCTATTGAAAAATAAGTTCAAAGACTGTTCACTGACACTGGAATTTCCTCCTTTAGAGACATTTTGTTCTAAGTTAGGAATTGCCCCTGTTTAATCCAAACCTGCATGAGACAGAGAGTAACAGACTACATTTCATTGACCATTAACATCTGTGCCAGTAAGAGTTGTTTTTTGTTTACAAGGAGCAGAAACTCCCATGCAGGTTGTTGCTATCGTATGAGGCATGGCGACTGGTTTAATTCAGCAATTTAATATAACAGCTTATTTAATGTCTCCAACATTTCAACTCAATTTCAGCACAGAGATAAGAAAGGAAAGAGAAATATAGACCGTGCTCTGTCAAGGAAGGACAGGGAGGAAAGCTGGGGGCGGTGCACCTTCAGAACTGTAGCATGAGGGCGCTCAGCAGTACTAAGGTGACCACCTGCCCCAGTTTGCCCAGCACTAAAGATTTCCTGGAATTTAGGGCATTCAGTGCTAAAACCAAGAAAACTCAGCAGGAAAATATTGTCCAAAATAATGTAATATCACTGAAAGACTCACTTCAAAAGTGTTCTTAGGGTCAATACAGCACATAGAGCAGCACAGACCTGTCCCTGCCAGGTTAGCAGTTGGTTAGAGCAAAATGCTAATGAGGCCAAGGCTAAAGGTTTGCTTTGATTTCCCAGGAAACTTTGCTCTCTTCCACAATCAGAAACTGTGTACTTCTCTTAAGCCAGCCATTCTGCAATGCCACTGACTAATCACAAGGGGAACAAGGAGAGAGAGCATAGCTACTGTGGAACAAATCTTTCACTGGTGCTAGTAACGAGGGTGGAGGGACACTGATGTTTTCCTTGTGCATGAACATTTGTCGCATGAAGAAACTCATTTTCTGAACTTATTTGTTAGTAAAATGCATATCTAGGTAACAATAATGACACATAATTGCAAATCTCTACTGCATATTCTCCTACGTATTTCATTCTAATCCTGTGAAATCAGCATAACAGATAACAAACAGCAGAATTGGGATCACCTGCAGTTGCCCAGCCAGCAAGCAAGAGACACATTCGAACTCTCACTTCCTACTGTTTGTTTGTTTGTATTTGTTGTTACTGTTTGGGTACAAGTCACAGCCTCCTGTAACCCAGCAAAATATGCGACCTGAATATTGAGACTCCCTTGACTTTGTGTATATCACTTCCATAAGAACTCCAGAACTCTCCAGGTCCCAAGGACCAAGGAATGCAGCCTTAAAACTGCTGTGCATCTGCCAAACATTGGCTGCAACACACACAGTGTGCTGGTCATTTCCTGTGTGAGTACAGGCATAAAGCACATCCACATTGCTCACCCTGTTGGTCAGGCTCAGGTGGTTAGAAAAAGCATCCTGCTTTTAATGTTTAGATGCTGCCAGTCTCTGCACCTCATTGTTTTGTTTTGTTTTGTTTAGGTGTTTACTTTTCCATGCTTTTCTGACTAAATTCAGATTCAGTGGTGTTCATCTTAGTGAACTAAAAGTTGAATTTCCCAAACACATTTATTTCTTTACAGCAAACATAGTTAGGATGAAAACCGCCCTGTGTCACGCTGATATGTTAATTATTAACTGACTTTTAAAAACATAGCCTCAGCTAGATTGAGTCACATGAAGAAAGAGCTTCCTGCAATTCAAGGACTGTACAAAGCTGAAACACAGAGATTTTCATATTATTTGGGAGACTCAGAAATGAGCTTTTAAGGTTGTTCCTTGACTTGCGGATCAATAAGCGCACAATGGTGAAGAAAAGGCTGCCTTCTAGTGACACGGTGTTCCGGTTTGAGACTCCAGGCAGCCCAAGGAAGGCCAACGTGGAGGCCTCACGCAGCTCCACAGACAGCCCCAGCTCGGTGTTCCTTAGGTGGGTACAGCCTGGGCCTGGCCATCCACATCTGTCCCCCTGGTGGCCTCAGCTACCCAACTGGTGACCCTTGGAGAGCTCCTTTTTCATTCCTGGAGGTAGGGATCAGCCATGGGAAGAGAAGGTGCAGCCTAGGCATCCTGACCAGTGGATTCGAAGGGGGTATATAATAAGGGATGGGCTCTTCTGAGCAAATAGAACTATTATTACTATGAAGGAAAAATAATTTTTAGTGCCTTCTTTAGTACTTTCTTAGTACTGGATAACTGGTCACTATGCAATTCCTCAATTCTTGACTCACTGTCAGGTTCATAAGAAGTGAAAACAAATCGTTGAACCCCAAATCGACTTTGGTATCAAAATTGCATGAACTATTATTAAAATAATAATTATTAAAATATTAAGATAATTGCCTTCTTTTTGCCTTTCCAATTTAAATTTAAAATAGTACCAACTGTTCTCTGGTTCAAGTATTTCCTGCATAGTGATTTATAGCAGTTTTGGCCAATTTCAGAACATATTCATTTTAGCTATAAACACATCAATATCCAAATCAGCACATTAATATCCACATCAACACTACTCTAATAACTACATATTTTTCATGAAAATTTATTTTTCAAATTCTTTATTCATTTTGTCTCATTATATTTATCTAGCAATTTATAGAATGTAGAAATTTAGTATAAGTGGAAATCACATATTCAAAAGAAAGTTTTTCATCCAACTTTCATGTAAACTTTAACGTAGCATTCATGTAAACTTCTCAGAATAACCCCCACACCCAAACTTTACTTTTTGACAGCACCATATCCAGAAATTCAAGAGTTAAATATGATCATTGTTTTCTTTTTTAAATGGTTTTAAATCATTTACACAAAAAGTACTTTAAATTATAGCTTTCAAAAATTTAATAGAAAACAAAGAAGTTCTATTTTATTTAATTGCATTCACATATCAGAATGCCAGGTTATGAAAATAAATTAAACACTTTTAAAAAGAAGTTTTAGAGACCAAAAAAGTGAATGTGTGCAAATTGTTTCATAATATATCTATTTTCAAGTTACTTAATTTTTCTATCCATTATTAAAATGAATCTATCTTACTTGTATTAGTAGTTGAGCAAGGGTATAATTCTGTGATTTAAAATGTAAAACTTAGGCAAACAAAGAGAAAAAATAAAAATAAAATAAAATGTAAAACTCATCCATTATTTCCATATTTTGCTGAGCTTCAAGTCCTCTTGAATTGCTTTGTCTGTGGAATCCATCTCTTAAGTAGACTGTCATGCAAATTCTTCTTTGGAGCTCAAGCTCTAACCAGGAAAAAAATTAAATTAAATCAAAATGTATCAACAAACAAATAAATATTAAAACAAATACAAAATACATAAAGTATAATTGAAACAAAATAAATGTTTTCATAATTATAGATAAATAGAATAAAAGTAAAATAAAACCCACATCAACTTAAATTCAAGCCTCTTGCAAAAAAAGCTCCAGCCTATGTCACCTGCATATTTGAGTATTCAATATCAAATTTCTACATTAGCATCTATAAGTGGTTTTTTTAAATGTGTATTAGAACCGACCTAAAAAAATTTAACATATCTCTAAATAGGTCAGGCATTGAAGGACTTTTAGTCTAGTTGAAAGATCTGTTTAATGTATTGTGTAGAAAATCACTGAAAATAATTTGTGGAAGCATTCAGGCACACATTGGTTAAATCTTTGAGATAAAAAATAAGACCAGGTAAACACTTTCCTTTACCTTCTAAATAAGTATTGAGAATTTATGTGGCTGTTTTAGTATCACATTATCCTTTCAATGAACTAGAGCTAATAAAATGTACTTGCAGATCAACAAGCCACTTCAAATAGGCACAGATACAATTTACACAGTGTTTATATTCAATCACTCAATTCAACAAAAGTTTATTGAGTAATTATTATATGCCAGGCTATGTACAAGGCACAGAGGTTACAATCATGAGTGAGATAGACTTAGTCCCTGCTCTCATGGAGATTTAGTTTAATGTTTAAGACAGGCCAAAAAAATGAGTGAATGCATATGTGCATACATAAATACATAATTCAAAAATTAATATGTTTTATAGGAAACAAAGCTGAGGCAGACAGTAAGATAGAGAAAACTACTTTAGATGGGGTGGTAAGTAAAGGACTCTCCAAGGAAGTGATATTTAGGCTGACTTAGAACCAGTCATCATAAGACTGAGAAGGAGCGTGGTTGCCCTGCATAGGGAAGATAGGGAAGAAGTCTAGAGGAACCTGCGAAGAGTGGCACCCATGAAATCAGAGAGATAAACAGATGATAAGGGGGGTTAGAGTTCTATTCTAATTGTGGCAGGAAGCCACTGAGGGTTTAGAATAGAAGAGTGTCATAATGTGACATTCACTTTAAAAGAGCACTCTGGCCTACTTGTGGTTGATTTCCAGTTGTCTGAGCATTCAAGCAATGCTACATCTTGCCTGTTTCCCCTGGTACATTGTGGAAGGGTGTCTCTAAGGCACATATCTAGAGGAAATGCTCATCATAGATTACGAACATGATTAACTTTTTTTGCCAATGTCATTCTGTGTTCCAAAGTTCTGTGTCATTTGCGCTACCACCAGCAGTTATTCTGCTGCCTCAGCAACACTGGAATTGTCTGATTTTTTTACCTTTTTCAATCTGCAAGGTGTGAAATGGTAACTCAATGTGGGTTTAATATATGTTAAACTAAGAGGAGAAACATCTTTTCAACATGTTTAGTGATCTTTTTTTGTTTTCTCTTCTATAAAATGCCTGCTTATGAATTTATATCCCTTTTGGAGGAAAGAGGTCACTATCGTTTTCTTCTTTTGAGATAGTTTTTTAAAATACTCCAGATGCTGATCTTTTGTTATGTGTTGCAAGTATTTTATTCCAACATATGACTTGTCTGTTTACACTCTCTACTATGTCTGAGTTCTTATTTTAATTTGTTAGTTTATTAATTATTTTCTTTATGATTTGTTTATGACTTAAGAAATCCTTCCATACCCTGAAGTCATAAGAACATATGTATTTTCTGCTAGAAGTGTGTTTTCCTTTCAAACTAGGATTCTTTCTGTGTTTAGAACGTATTTCCTTTTCTGGTGTGAATTAGGGCATCATTCTAAATTATTTGTAGAGATAATAAATTGTCCCACATTATTTATTGAATAGACTGTCCTTTCATCACTAATCTGTAATGCCAGCTCTGTCATATATCACTGTCTTAATTACCATCACTTTATAATACAAAATCTGCTAAGACAAGACTCCTTACCCAGTTCAGAAGTGTTTCATTACGTTGACCCTTTGTTCTTCCTCTTAAATTTTAGAATTAGCTTATCAAGTAAAACTTTTTTAAAATGAAATTACATTGAGCCTATTGTTCAACTTGAGAAAATTCAACATCTTTACGATGTTAAATATACCAATTCATAAACATGGTATAGCTTTCCATTTATTTAGGTTTTCTTTAATGTCCTTCAATAAAGTTTTAGAATATTCTGCATAAAGATCTTACACATCATGTTAGATTTATTCCTAGATATTTTACACCTTTGTTGTTATTGTAAATATATTTTACATTGTATTTTCTTTTGTCAATGTACAGAAATATAATTAGATTTCTAAATTGATCTTATGGTCAACATCCTTGCTAAACTTTTAATAATAAATCTGTAGACTCTAAGAGACTTTCTTTGTAGACAATAATATTTGAAATAATAAAAATTTTATTTTTACCTTTCCAAAATTTACTCCTTGAAATCTTTTTGTTTTTTTTTTTCGAGATGGAGTCTAGCTCAGTCGCCCAGGCTGGAGTGCAGTGGCGCGATCTCGGCTTACTGCAAGCTCCGCCTTCCCGGGTTCACACCGTTCTCCTGCCTCAGCCTCCCGAGTGGCTGGGACTACAGGCGCCCGCCACCACGCCTGGCTAATTTTTTTGTATTTTTAATAGAGACAGGGTTTCACCGTGTTAGCCAGGATGGTCTCGATCTCCTGACCTCGTGATCCACCCTTCTCGGCCTCCCAAAGTGCTGAGATTACAGGCATGAGCCACCGCGCCCGGCCACTCCTTTAAATCTTTTGCTTTATTACACAAGCAAGGAACACTAGTATAATGTTGAGTAGATGCAATAATTCTAGATATCCTTGTATTGTTCCTGATTTTAAAGGGAATGCTTTTAATATTTCAGGATTTATCAGCTGTTTTCAGATTAAAAGTTTCCTTCTAGTTAAAGTTTTCCAAGAGGTTGTTAAAGTTATTCAGTGCTTTCCCAGCCTCCATTGAGTTAATCCCCATTTGAAAATCTTTGACATTGATAATGTGCACAGTACCTCAAAATTCAAAATTTGCAGAAATCATCATTTCTCAAAATATACAGAACATTAAGCAGACTTGGAAAAACATGAATTGCTGTAACGTCCATAGGTAGTTGACTGGGAAAGGCTTTGGTGAATTAAGAGTTTCACAAATTATCACTCTGGAAATTTAAAAAATCAAAAACCTCTATTGGATCAAGAAGCTTTTGGAGATTTATTATGCAAATTAGCCATTAGGCAAAAGTGAAAGTTGCCCAGTGGAGTTAGTATGTAGAATAGGACACCATGGCCTTTGGGAGTACAAACAAGGCCCAAGATGGGAACTGAAGAGGACAAACATGAGGCAGAACTAATCAGAAATGTTAGGAGGGTGCTCAAAGTCCTTCTGTGTTCTGGGATAAGGTCCACTCCAGGCTGCAGTCAACGATAACCTTGGTGTCCAAGGCAGCCCAACAGTCACACTCATTATGCCTCCACTTAGTGGCTCCAATGCATCTGTGTCTTCTCCTCTATTCTAGCTGCCACCAGTGGGTAGGAGAGAAAATGTTTGCCCTTCTTTCCTTCTGCCCTCTTCTCTCAAGAGCTTTGTCTTTTCTTAGCCAACCCCACTTCTCCTGCTGTTACAAAAAGGACAGGAGCACTCTATGGCACCAGATGAACAGGAACACAGCAGACACTGCGCCATGACCCATTTTCACTAGTCAAGCCCATGGGCTCAGCGCCTGTTCACAAGAGTGCTATGTAGAGGCTGGAGTGGGGCCAAGTCCTGGAAAATGAGGTTACTTCTCCAAGAGCAGGGATGAGATGGAAGCATTCAAAGGAAGCAGCACTGTTTTAAGGGGATATATAATGGCATTAGTTTTCTGGGTGTGGAGCAGGTATTTCAGCAAATGGGCAAGGTCAGGGCAGGAGGACCTATGAACTCTGCAGAGCTTCACAGAGGAGAGTGAGGGGCAGGCCAAGACAGGAAGCAGAGAAAGAACAAATTGCACCAGGATATAGTGAGACATGGCTATGGAAGTTAAAATGAGGAGGTTATGTCAGAGGACTAGGCTCTCTTAGGAGAGTTAGAATTTTCCCAGCAGGAAAGAATAAAACTCGCCAGCAGTGTCATTGCAAGGAGCGAAAGGACCTCTGGTCTCTTTCCCAGACTTCACCAGACACTTCCGCACATTCAATATTTTCTCAATGCACGTGCTCTATCTAGTTGCCAGGCTGTTGAACATGCTGGAAGTCCTCTTTGATGGCCTCAAAAATTCCTATGCCCTTTCAAGATGCACCTGGAAGGTCTAGTTTAAGCTCTGGGTAACTTCCCTTTGCCACTCACACCCCCACTCTCATCCCTCAGAACTAGCAACCTTTTAATTGTTGGCACTATATCCTATATTAACCACTTATCAGAATGTATTGCCGTCAGGATGTATTTATTACAAAGCCAATGCAGCTTAAGCTTCTACCCTCACTTATAAGACAGCTTCTACTGTCCAAGGCCCTGGGAGGGCCACTGGTAAGGTGCGCAGATAGTCCTACATTCCTGAGAAATTTGCAGATAGTATTTTAACTGCAGTTATAATTTCTGTCTCTTTCCACTCCTATTTTTCCGCTTTCACACTTTTCCTCCAGTCAGATATGTAGCCAAAGGCATTTTTGGCATTCTGAACTAAGGGGAAGTTGTTCAGAGATACATGTAGTTTGGTATTTGTGGAATCTATTTGTGTGATTTGCCTTCATTTCTATGTGCACATAAGTTATCACTGGCTGTATGGTATTAGAATGGCTTCCAGGAATACTCCTACCACCCTCTAAGCCAATATGCCCTGCTCTGGGGCATGGGGCAGAGTCAGAGATGGGATCATGATATGAACATGGTGTCATGCATCAGAAGTGTGTGGGTAGTGGAAAAGAAAATAAGTTTGAAATGTACAGAGCCAGAAACTAGTTTCTGACAAATGTTTCCAATCATCAGATATATAAATCATAAGATACATAAATATATAAAGTGGTAGATTCTATTCTTTTTATTGCCTAGTCAAGACAGTTCTCTCCTATTAGGACTATATACTCGATAATGCAGCTGATATAATTATACCAACCTTATTCTTTTTCTTTCTTTTTTGGTGATATTTGTGCATAATAGACTTTATCAGAATTCTTGTGTTTATAAGGCACAAACCCGAAGTAATACTAAAAACACCCACTGCATTTGTGTATGTGTCACATAGTAGATTATCATCACATTATCAAAACTGGGTTTGAATTTGAAATAAATCTTTAGCCTATCAATAAAAAGGTAAGTTTTTTTCTAGAGAAAAAAACTAAACCACCTTCTTTTCTGTTTACTGAAAATATTATGAGGTTGTTGCCGTAAGACGAGATCAATGAGTATCAGCTATAAATTATAAAAAAAAATTGTAGAATATGTCAGACAGTTAGTTCATAAAAGCACTATATTACTTTTCTGGATTTGGAGATGTTTATGGAATCTGTAAACTCTTTCCAATTCATAATTTGATTTTTTTCCTCATTTAAATGTATAATCACTTTCATGCCTAATTCCTTGTTCATACTTTTCTTAAAGAAGACTCTAAAATTGTATAAGCTTCAGGCCCATAAAACCTGGATCTGCCCTCTGATTATAACTTCTTCTATGCCCATGGTCTCCAACAGATCTGTTTTTTCTATTCATAGAACTTGATACACACTGTGTACTTTGCAGCACTGAGTGAAGGAATGGATGTGGTTTTCCCAGCTAGGGGAATGAACTCCCAGCTAGGGGAATGAACTCCCAACAGGAATGCATGTTGGCTTGTGACTGCCTGTTATCAGCCCCTCATTTTTGGAAATTTTGAAAATATTGGTAGGAAAACTAATTTTACACAAATAGTTTTGAGTAGTTTTTACTTTGCCATTTTTTTCAGACCACCAAAAATTGTTATTTTAAAAAATACACACTATTCAATTACCCATTCTGAAATATTTGACTCACTTTTTTTATTTCAGTAGGTTTTTGGGAAACAGGTAATGTTTGGTTACAATGATAAGTTCCTTAGTGGTGATTTCTGAGATTTTGGTGCACCCATCACCCAAGTAGTGTGCACTGTACCCAATGTATAGTCCTTTATCCCTCACCCCCCTCCCACCCTTTCCCCCAAGTCCCCAGAGTCCATTGTATCATTCTTAAGTCTTTGTGTCCTCATATCTTAGCTCCCACTTATGAGTGAGAACATACGATATTTGATTTTCCATTCCGAGTTATTTCACTTAGAATAATAGTCTCCAATTCCATCCAGGTTGCTGCAAATGCCATTATTTCATTCCTTTTTGTGGCTGAGTAGTATCCCATGGTATATATATACTACATTTTCTGTATCCACTCATTGATTGATGGGCATTTGGGCTGGTTCCATATTTTTGCAACTGTGAATTGTGTTGCTATAAACATGTATGTGCAAGTATCTTTTTCATGTAATGACTTCTTTTCCTCTGGGTAGATACCCAGGAGTGGGACTGCCGGATCAAATGGTAGATCTATTTTTAGTTCTTTAAGGAATCTCCACACTGTTTGCCATAGTGGTGGTACTGATTTCCATTCCCACCAACAGTGTAAAAGTGTTCCCTTTTCACCACATCCACACCAACATCTATTATTTTTTGATTTTTTGATTATGGCCATTCTTGCAGGAGTAAGGTGGTATCGCATTGTGGTTTTGATTCACATTTCCCTGATCACTAGTAATGCTGAGCATTTTTTCATATGTTTGTTAACCATTTATATATCTTCTTTTGAGAAGTGTCTATTCATGTCCTTAGCCCACTTTTTGATGGGATTGTTTGGTTTTTTCTTGCTTATTTGATTGATTTCCTTGTACATTCTGGATATCAGTCCTTTGTCAGATGTATAGATTGTGAAGATTTTCTCCCACTCTGTGGGTTGTCTGTTTACTCTGCTGATTATTTCTTTTGCTTTTCAGAAGCTTTTTAGTTTACTTAAGTCACACCTATTTATCTTTGTTTTTGTTGCATTGGCTTTTGGGTTCTTAGTCATGAAGCCTTTGCCTAAGCCAATGTCTAGAAGGGTTTTTCTGATGTTATATTCTAGAATTTTTATGGTTTCAGGTCTTAGAGTAAAGCCTTTGATCCATCTTGAGGAGATTTTTATATAAGGTGGGAGATGACGATACAGTTTCATTCTTCTGCATGTGGCTTACCAATCATCCTAGCATCATTTGTTGAGTAGGGTGTCCTTTCCCCACTTTTTGTTTTGTTTGCCTTGTCAAAGATCAGTTGGCTGTAAGCACTTGGCTTTATTTCTGCATTTTTTATTCTGCTCCATTGGTCTATGTGCCTGTTTTTATACCAGCACCATGCTGTTTTGGTGACTATGGCTTATGGTATAGTTTGAAGTCAGGTAATGTGATGCCTCCATAATTGTTCCTTTTGCTTAGTCTTGCTTTGGCTATGTGGGCTGATTCCATATGAATTTTAGGATTTTTTTTTCTAGTTCTGTGAAGAATGATAGTGGTATTTTGATGGAAATTGCATTGAATTTGTAACTTGCTTTTGGCATTATGGTCATTTTCACAATATTCATTCTACCTATCCATGAGCATGGGATGTATTTCCATTTGTTTGTGTTGTCTATGATCTTTTTCAGCAGTGTTTTGTAGTTTTCCTTGTAGACGTCTTTCACCTCCTTGGTTAGTTATATTCCTAAGTATTTTATTTTTTTTGCAGCTATTGTAAAACGGGTTGAGTTATTGATGTGATTCTCAGCTTGGTCGCTGTTGGTGTATAGCAAAGCTACTGATTTGTGTCATTAATTTTGTATCCAGAAACTTTGCTGAATTCATTTATCTGTGTTAGGAGCTTTTTGGATGAGTTTTTAGGGTTTTCTAGGTACACCATCATATCACGGGCAAACAGTGACAGTTTGACTTCCTCTTTACCCATTTGGGTGCTTTTTATTTCTTTCTATTTTCTGATTGCTCTGGCTGGGACTTTCAATACTATGTTGAATAGAAGTGGTGAGAGTGGACATCCTTGTGCTGTCCCAGTTCTCAGGGGGAATGCTTTCAACTTTTCACCATTCAGTATAATGTTGGCTAGTGTTTGTCATAGATGGCTTTTATTATCTTAAACTATGTCCCTTGTATGCCAATATTGCTGAGGGTTTTAATCATAAAAGGGACGCTAGATTTTGTCAAATGCTTTTTCTGCATCTATGGAGATGATCCTGTGATTTTTGTTTTTAATTCTGTTTATGTGGTATATCACATTTATTGACTTGGGGATGTTAAACCATCCCTGCATCCCTGGTATAAAACCCACTTGATCATGGTGAATTATCTTTTTGATATACTATTGGATTCAGTCAGCTAGTATTTTATTGAGGATTTTCTCATCTATGTTCATCAGGGATATTGGTCTGTAGTTTTCTTTTTTGTTATGTCTTTTCCTGGTTTTGGTACTGGGGTGGTATTTTCCTGTTCAACTAGTCCTTTTATCATTGTATAATGTCCCTCTTTGTCTATTTTAACTATTGTTGCCTTAAAGTTAGTTTTGTCTGATATAAGAATAGCTACTCCTGCTCACTTTTGGTGTCCATTTGCATGGAATATCTTTTTCCATCCCTTTACCTTGGGTTTATGTGAGTCCTTATGTGTTAGGTGAGTCTCTTAAAGACAGCAGATACTTGGTTGGTGACATCTTATCCATTCTGCCATTCCGTATCTTTTAACTGGAGCATTTAGGCCATTTACATTCAACATTAGTATTGCGATGTGAGGTACTATTCTATTCATTGTGCTATTTGTTGCCTGAATACCTTGGGGTTTTTTTTCATTGTGTTATTGTTTTATAGGTCCTGTGGGATTTATGCTTTAATGAGGTTCTATTTTGGCATATTTTGAGGATTTGTTTCACGATTTAGAGCTCCTTTAGCTGCTCTTGTAGTGTTGGCTTGGTACTGGTAAATTCCCTCAGCATTTGTTTGTCTGAAAAAGTCTTTATCTTTCCTTCATTTATGAAGCTTAGTTTTGCTGGGTACAAAAATCTTTGCTGATAATTGTCTTGTTTAAGGAGGCTAAAGATAGGACTCCCTTCTACCTTGTAGGTTTTATGTTGAGAAATCTGCTGTTATCTGAAAGGTTTTCCTTTATTAGGTCACCTGATGCTTTTGACTCACAGCTCTTAAGATTCTTTCCTTCATCTTGAATTTAGATAATCTGATGACTATGTGCCTAGTCGATTATCTTTTTGTGATGAATTTCCCACATGTTCTTTGAGCTTCCTGTATTTGGGTGTCTAGGCCTCTAGCAAGGCCAGGGAAGTTTTCCTCAGTTATTCCCTCAAATATGTTTTCCAAACTTTTAGATTTCTCTTCTTCCTCGGGAACACAGATTATTGTTAGGTTTGATTGTTCAACATAATCCCAAACTTCCTGGAGGCTTTGTTCACTTTTTAAATTCTTTTTTCTTTGTCTTTGTTGGATTGGATTAATTCAAAAACTTGTCTTCACGTTCTGAAGCTCTTTCTTCTACTTGTTTGATTCTATTGTTGAGACATTCCAGTGTATTTTGCGTTTCTCTAAGTGTGTCCTTCATTTCCATAAGTTGTGATTGTTTTTTATTTATGCTATCTGTTTCTCTGGAGATTTTTCTGACCATATCCTGTAACATTTTAAAAATTTCTTTAAATTGGTATTTACCTTTCTCTGGAGGCTCCTTGATTTGCTTAATAATCAACCTTCTGAATTATTTTTCTGGCAATTCAGAGACTTCTTCCTGGTTTGGATCCATTGCTGGTAAGCTAATATGATCTTTTGGGGGTGTTAAAAAATCTTGTTTTGTCATATTACCGGAATTGTTTTTCTGGTTCCTTCTCATTTGGGTAGACAATGTCAGAGGGAAGATCTGGGGCTCAAGGGCTGCTGTTCAGATTCTTTTGTCCCACAGGGCGACTCCTTGATGTGGTACTCTCTCCCTTCCCCTAGGGATGGGGCTTCCTGAGAGCCAAACTGCAGTGATTATTATTTCTCTTCTGGATGTAGCCACTCAGCAGAGCTACCAGGCTCTGGGCCGATACTGAGGAATGTCTGCAAAGTGTCCTGTGTTGTGATCCATCTTCAGGTCTCTCAGCCATGAATACCAGCACCTTCTCCAGTGGAGGTAGCAGGGGAGTGAAGTAAACTCCGTGACTTATTTTTTAAATGAAGTTTTAAATTTCATGGAAATTTATTTTGGATGAATTTAGCTTAAAGTCCTCACTTTCATTAAAAGCTTTTGATTTTTGAACAGCTAAAAAATTCAATCAGGTTCATTTATATGCTTTCACCTCTAAAGATGTTTATTATTTATTTAGGCTTCATGTTTCATAAAAACAAAACCAGGCAAATGTAATTGAATTGAAGGTTCTAGGAGTTGCCTCCTTGTGTAATTATGTGGAAGCCCTAGCATGGAGCTACATGGGGCAAATTGGGAAGCCCTGCCAAGAAGCACATAAGTGATGAATGAGTGCTTATATATAGCCCAGCAGTAACAATAATCATCTCTTCTATTTGCACAGTGCCTTACTCATGGGAACTTTTTATAGGCATTACTTTATAAACCTTGCTGGCCTTTCACTATGGTAGATGGATTACAGTTTTTCTCTGCATTACTTAGATGAAGTAAGCAAGTAACAGAAAAAAAAAAGTTTTCTGTTGTTGCTGTATGGCAAAACTATGCGAACAAATTAGTCCAGGTAGTATATATACAGCCAGATACATGACCAAAATGGCATTATCCAAGTTCATGGACCAATTTATTCACCCAGCTCGGCTTCAAATTATTTGGGCTATTTTCAAAAATCAAACCCACTTTCGAGGGTCATTTAATTCCATTTCTTTATCTCACTCAGGGTGATTTCTAGAGCCCCAGAGCATATAAAGATTTCAGAAGTAGACACAATACTCTTTGAAAGAGAAGGTCAGAGAGAACTACGTGAGATTCCCAGTTCTACACTGACTCATTATATGATTCTGTGGGCTTAAATGTTCTAATGCTGGTTGTGACTGTTACAGGACAACGAGGGAGATCCACAGAGAAATAATGGTATATTTACTCATCACCCAGAGCTCCTAGAAGCTAGCAAATACATTCTTTCCTCTCTAGTCCTAGCACTTAGCACAAAGAAAAAACTCTACTTTACTAAAGCAGAATCTTGAGTCTATTCTTCAATAGATCTTAAATCTATTCTTCAAGAAGAATAGATTCTTCTTGAGTAAATAAGGCTCAGATCCTGCTTCCAGGAGCTGAAATCTCTGTTGGTGACTGACACAGATCCAGGATACTATAGAAGGCAGACAATGTACATGCAGTTTGAAAATTAAATTATGGGCCTCACTCTCCAAACTATCATTTTCCACAACATGTCTCTTGCTCATCCTCATATTGCTATGTTTAGATGTAGAAATAAACTGCACATTTCCAATGCTTAGTGCAACAAAATAAACCTTGCCTAATGTAAAAAACTAACAGCTGCCAGTATGATCCCGGAGAAAGGGAAAGTTTCTATTTATTCCTTCAAATAGCCCCATAAGAGCAGGGTAATATTCCATGAGCAGGTCTCACTTCAAACATGCTCCTGTTTGGAGGGAAAAGAAATCTGGAAACAGGAATGGGGAAGTAGAACAGGTATCTTCAGTGGTCTCACAGAGTTGTCCTTTGGCCTCTTAAGGAGAATTATCTGTGACCCTGGTCAGCTTCCCCAGTCATATCTGTTGCCCTTCCTTGTGCCCAAGAAGTCCGCACTCTATGCACGCACTCTGGTTCAGGGCCTTTGCACCCTCTTTGCCTACAATACTCTGGCAGGGTAAATTCTGAGCTGTCCTTCAAAACTGGGCCAGGTATCACTGCCTTCAGAAAGCCTGCCCTGGCACCAATCTCCCTTTCTCTGTGCTCACATTGTGCCTTTTATCTATCTTCGGTATAACATTCATTATACATTAAATTATACTTGTTATATTTGTCCTTCTTTCTCACTGTGCTGCCTTTTGTTTCTAACCGATCACTGAGCACAGTTCCTGGCATAAAGTAGACAACGATAAATGCTAGACGGATGAATAAATTTCAGGTAGGTTATGGATGAATGAAGACCTTCCCTGTTCGACAAGCAAGGCTGACCCTTTCTGGGAGTGCTGCTGACTTCACCCTAGGAGGGCTGAAGCTCAGCAGAACATTCAGGGCACACAAGTCACTAATATGCTCAATATAGGGAGAATAGCAAGTGGCAGATAAAATTATACCGCAGACCTTCTGATTCATAGTCCAGGAACTTTCCACTACTCCACAGGGAATTATTAATAGATCTGAATTCAGATTTGACTCTCAGCAATCCCAAATATTTTATTCTTGCAACTGGGAAAAGAGAGGGGAAAATTACACAACAAAAAGGATACCATGAGCAATATAGGCTTAAATTTTTACCTCCATAAATATAAATGTAAGTTAATTTTAGCTTAATTTCACATTGAATTCATTTGTTTAAAAATTAATTATGGTAAAGTTGAATTAAGTTACATAGGAAAGAGATAAGCATTTACTTAAAGAAAACATCCATTTTTAATTTAATATTCCCTTACACATGCCACACACTTTCATATCTTCATGCCTCTGCTCTTATTTTCTCTGTGCCGGAAATAACATTTTCCTCAAACAATACTTAGTCAAAAAGTATTTATTGTGTAATAAGGCACTAGAGATCCATTGGTGAATAAAACCAGTGTGGCAGGTTCTTATGTTGCTTGTAATCAGAAAAAGACAGGCATTAAAGAGGATTCTGAGTGTCTTGCATACTGGGAAGGTAGAGTAGAAGGCAGAGGGAGCAATGGGGGGTGCAACCCAGTCCATGGAGTCGTAAAGCAGCAGTCCCTGAGGAAATGAAACAGAACATGAGACTGGAAGAGAGGGAGAGGGAGAGGTAGAATCCCATTTGTAGAAATAGCATTTGCTATTCTCTGTGGAAGAGAAAACACATTTCAAGTTGCTGAAAGAACACTGGGTCTCTGGAGCAGAGAGAGGGAGAGAGGGTTGGAGGAAATGAGGTAAAGCCCAGACACACTTTCCTCAAAGAGTAAACATGAAACTCCAAAGCTTAATTATCCCAAATTATAAACAAAATAAAACTCTCCAGGATTAATATCATCCTATTTGTTTTTCTTTTAGAGATTGTATTTGGTTGACGTAGATGCTGATTTAGTAGTGACTCTTGTAATACATCATCTTTTGGGAAAAAAAGACATTCATTTCTTTTGTGTAGCTGTACATCACGATCACCACCCAGGATCTGTCTGCTGATCCTTGCATGATTCCATGCTCTCCAACATTCAAAGGCAAATCCGAATTCCAAATCAGTCATTGATATGAACATGAAATCCCCAAGGAAGCACGTTCCAAGCTGAGTAAGAATGATAAGGGTTAGATGAGTTGTCAATCGCTTCACAGCATATTATGGCAAATCTTAGCCTCTTAAACAATGAGCATGTATTATCTTACACAGTATCTGTGGGTTCTGAATCTGGAAGTAAATTGGCTAGGTAGCTCTGGCTCAGGGACTTTCATGAGGTGGACAATCCAAGGCTGAGAATACCAAGAAGGGCGATCACTGGGGACAATCTTGGAGGCTGGCCACCACAAAAACTCTGAATATTTCCAATCTGAAAGGCAGTATTTGGTTAAAGGACATTAGCCTTGGAGTTACTTGGATCTGTATTTGAATCACAACTCTGCCACTTACTGCGCCACCTTGGCCCCATTAACTAATCTTTCTAAATTCCAGTTTTCTCATTTGTCAGATGGGGCTAATAGCATCTAGCTTATTGGACTATTCTGAGGATTAGGTACAGATAATTATGGAGGCTGGCAAGTTGGAGGCACTGAAGAATTGTTATCACTGTAGCTACAACATAGGTGAATTGTCACTGTAAAAACACAGTTGGAAGTCATTATCCACAAAACCTTATGTCAAATTCTAAGGTTTTGTTTTACCTATTTGTTTTATTATCACCATATATTCTTTTATAACCTAGTGAGAGCCAAACAAAGGGAAAAGGAAAGGTACATGAGGCTTTAAAAAATTATTTACTTTTATGTATTTGAATACATGTAAAAACCATAAGAATTTTAAGGGCCAAACTTGAAGAGTCAAAAAACTGTCAAGCTATTTCAGTTCTCCCGTATGACTGAAGTCCATATTTTGATGACCTTAAGTAAACATGGAAATAAATAAATAATAATAAAGAAAATAGAAGGGGAAAGAAAAACCACCAATACTGAGCTAAGTGGGTTTCTTAAAATTTTAACTCTTCTGAAAAAAAAAAAAAGGCTTATCTCTTTTTATAAAAAGACAAGTTCTGTCTCAAGTCAAAATAAAACTTTTTTTCCCAACATTGCTAATGGTTTATGAGGCTAAACAAATGTTCTGTACTCAGGAATTTGAGAACTGTGCTTTGGCTTGGTTTTAAATGTCTCTGGGCTTATTTTATTTTCTGGAAATATAAGAATAAAGACACTAAGAGAAGATGGTTCTCCATCTGTATACTCAAAATATTATTTCTCTCTTATTGCTGATATAACAAGAAATATATATATTTATGTATTTATAATTATATATATGTATATAATTTCTCCAAATTCATATGCTGAGAGTATAAGTGGAAAGGGCCCAGACCTGGCCCTGGCAGGCTTTTATTTCCTGTGGCAAAGCACTAAGTCTCTCTTTTTTCTCATCTCACAAATGGAGAACAAATTGTAAACAGAATTTTGCCAGACAATGGAGAAACAGAAAGAAGAGAGAAAAAAATCAACAGAGACTATATATACACATAAATTTATAAGCTCCTTCTGGGGAAAAAATGAAGAATTGTCTTCAGGGACTATTTCATTCTTTTGGCATTTAAAAAAAAATTTAGATAGTCACTATCTGAAGTGCTACATTTACTACAAAGCTAATGAAGCTGCAACTTCAGAGTTTGTCACTTGAATGAACTTCTTCTAATTCAATATTCATTGTTTGCACCTAATTTTTGGGGTTTTTTATTAAAGAAACCCCCTATACTATAAAGCTTCAGGCCCTACAAAACTGAATCTGTCCCAGTTGTTGCTGCTGTTAACTTAAAGATGCAGTTTTCAGGCCTGGCACAGTGGCTCACACCTATAATCTCAGCATTTTAGGAGGCCAAGGTGGGTGATTCACTTGAGCCCAGGAGTTTGAGACCAGCCTGACCAACATGGCGAAATTTCATCTCTACAAAAAATACAAAAATTAGCCAGGTGTGGTGGCTCCTGCCTGTGGTCCCAGCTGCTTAGGGAGTTGAGGCAGGAGTATCTCTTGAACCCAGGAGACTGAGGCTGCAGTGAGCCATATTCATGCCACTGCACTCCAGCCTGGGTGACAAAGTGAGATCTTATCTCAAAAAATAAACAAACAAATTAATTAATTAAATAAAGATGCTGTTTTCAACCAAAACAAATTTTCTAAATATTATAATGAAGATTTTATGCCAGTAAGTGAGATATTATTTACTAACATGTAGTTTAACAAACCTATACGAGAAGCTATCATTATGCTATGAAAGGTTTATTCCATTTTGGAATCAATCATTGATTCCTGGAAAATATGAATATGAAATTTATTCCCTATACAATCATCACTTTTTTGGGAATATTCATCTTAATATAACATAAGACGATCACAATGTATAAGCCATGTAATTCAGCACACTAGATTCAGCACACAAACATATTTGTAATATAGAATTTTATTTTAGAGTAAATTATGGATAAATGTATCTTTATTTTCCTTCTTAAGAGAAAAAAAACCTACTGAATCTTTTAGTTATCTACATTATTATATACCACATTTGGGGGGTTTTGAAGAACTAAAGCTTCCAAAAATCCCAAAGTTACCAAAGAGGGTGGGGTGGGGGTGAGAATTGAAAAATTATCTATTAGGTACAATATTTACTATTAGGCTGATGGGCATACCAGAAGCCCAGACATCTCCACTTGGCAATATATGCATGTAAGAAACCTGACTGGTACCTCCTAAATCGATAAAAATCTAAAAATACAAAAAAACCCCAAAGTGACTTTACTAACAATAATTCTTATTTGCATGGAGAAGTAGCATAGGATAGTAGTTAAGAGCCCCAACTTCTTAGCCAGACTGCCTGAGCTCTAATGTCGTCTACATTACTTATCATGTTGCACTTTAGTTTGCTCTCCTGTTAAAGGAGGGGTGAAAGCTTACCCCTCATAGGGTTATTGTAAGGATTAAATGAATCACCTCATCTGTGAAGTGCTTAGAAAACTACCTACCACATATAAGCACTATAAAAGTGTTACTTGAAATACCTTTGGCTGGTTTCTAACTTGGACTGTCATCTCACATATTGCTTTATTAACCTGGGCAGTGATTTCGATCTTCTCTCCCACTGTCATTCTTCCGTGAGCAAGGACACCTTGCTTCTAGATCACCTCCTGAATTGCCACACTTGTACTGGAAGAAATTATATTACTCATCCCTGTATCCTCCTAAGCTATTGTTTTATAGTCTTCTATTCTTAGTAAGAGTCCCTGAATGGTTTTTTTATTATTATTATTGCAAGTTAATACAGGAAAAACTAAAATAGAAAACTGTGTGCTTAAAATAAATGTTTCACAGCATAAGATTATTATGTGTTTTTTCAAAAGATGTTTTAATATTTGTTAAATTGCACTGGACACCGTGGCTCACACCTGTAATCCCAGCACTTTGGGAGGCTGAGGTGGGTGGATCACCTGAAGTCAGGAGTTCAAGACCAGCCTGGCCAACATAGTAAAACCTCGTTCCTACTGAAAATACAAAAATTAGCTGGATGTGGTGGTGCGTGCCTGTAGTCCCAGCTACTTGGGAGGCTGAGGCAAGAGAATTGCTTGAACCTGGGAGGTGGAGGTTGCAGTTAGCCAAGATCATGCCACTGCACTCCAACCTGCGCAACAGAGTGAGACTCTGTCTCAAAAAAAAAAGAATTGTTAAATTGTCCACATTGGGAAATATAACTATGCCAATTGCTAACAAAGGGTTTTACTTTTGAAGATGAATAAAATAGTAAAATTTTAGGTTGAGTTGTTTATATAAAAATTACTGAAAGATGTCTTTATAGTACATATAAATAACCATATCTCTACTGGAAGGTGCCTCCTCATTTATTAGTCTACATGCCACAAAGAAATAGGCTGAACTGAGATGACTTGACTTTGAACTTTCACTGATATCTAGGTTGATAATAATAAAAAAGAATGTGTTTATTATGGCCCTAACCTGCTTCTGTACCCATGAACACCAAATGATTGAGACATGTATATAAAAGTTCTGAAGTCATGCTGTAAAGCATGGTAAATATTTAACTGAAATGTCAAGTGACCTTTCCTACTTATATCCAACTGACAGGAAAGGAGTTTTGTGTGTTATTTTCTATGTAGTTATATAAATGGCCACTAATTAATGATAAATAATAATCACACATCATGATGAAATGTTCAGTTAGGCTGACACTACAGTTTTTTGGCCTAGGATTCTTCTTTAGACCCCAAAGAGGAATATCATTGTTTATTGCTGAAACCAGAAGAAATAAAATCATTTTGCTGTATATCTGTCAGGATTTTTTATGCTGCCAGAAAGTTATATAACCATAAGTAAAGTAATTTCAGCAGCCTTTCATAAATGCAGCTGGAAGAGTGATAACTTTAATTCTGCTAGGCAGTTCTTGAGTTGGTCCAGCCAGTTCCATAATCTCTTGATAAAATGATAACAACCTAACATTTACTAGATGTCTTCTGTGTGCCAGACGTCTCCTCCTAAACTCTTTTCACAAATAGGCTAATTTAAACTTCACAATAACCTTATGAAATAGGAACTATTATTACTCCATTTTCCATGTAGGAAACTGAGGCTTAAAAATATTCTGCCTAATTCCCATAATAAAAGACTTGGACTGTATGTGAAAATTCTAAATTCCATACTCTAGCCACTTTGCTGTACTCCAACTCCTCCCACCTTTAATTTCCATCCATCATATAGTAACAGACTGGGCTTAAAGATGTAGACCTCCTAATGTTAGTAGGATGATTTAAAATCTGGTACAGGAGTCAGATGTGGCACCAAAAGCATGAGTGACAAAAAAATGAATCAGTTGAGGTCAGGAGTTTGAGACCAGCCTGGCCAACATGGTAAAACCCCATTTCTACTAAAAATACAAAAATTAGCCAGGCGTAATGGCACACACCTGTAGTCCCAGCTACTCGGGAGGCTGAGGCAGGAGAATCGCTTGAACCCAGGAGGACTGCGCCACTGCACTCCAGCCTGGGCAAGAGAGGGAGACTCCATCTCAGAAAAAAAAAAAAAAAACTTGTACATTGTTATTGGTCAGTTATAGCTCAACAAAGCTGAAATAAAACCTGTCCAAATAACAATAACACTTGTACATGGATATCCACAGCAGTATTATTTATAATAGCCAAAAAATGGAGACAACTCAAATGTCATCTACTGATGAATAGATAAAATAAAATGTGGTATGTCCATGCAACGGAATATTATTTGGCAATAAAAAGGAATGAAGTACTATTATATGCCACAACACAAATGAAAGAAGCTAGTCATAAAAGGCCACATGATTCCATTTATATGAAAAATAGGCAAATCTATAGCGATGGCAAGTCAATTAGTTCCCAGGGACTGCAGGGAAGGAATGATGGGGATTGATTACTAATGGGTACAGGGTTTTTTGGGGAGGGTGATGAAAATGTTCTAGAATTAGTGAGGAAAGTTACACAATTCTGTTTGTGGTACTAAAATCACCGAATTTTACCCTTCAAAAGGGTGAATTTTATAGTATAGTGAATTATATCTCAATAAAACTATTATTTTTTAAAAGGTAAGAAAGATCCTTAAAAGCCATTTCTTTCTTAGAAGTTCATATTCTGTAAGTACAAAGTAAGTAAATAATTTTTCCATGACTAAATTGGCTTGATGATTTTCAGAAAGACTGACATGCCTTTGCTAAACTATATCTTCTGGATCAGTATTTTATCTGACACTTAAGTTTTCCAAAACACTTCCCTTTTCTCCTTTCACTAAAATTGTGTAACGCTACAAAAGGGATGTATCAGGATGAGTACTGCAAGAAAAGGGGTTGTGTTCCCCAAGACCAGCCACACTCAGAGATTCACTAGAAGGACTCATAGAACTCAGCATCATTCGACTCATGGCTAAGATTTCTTACAGTGACATAGTAAGGTGGATCACAGGGGGAAAGACACAAGTGGAGTCTGCAGGAATCCATGTACAGGCTTCCTTAGGCTCTTTCCCTCCCGTGATAGGGCACAGAGAGCACACTTTTGCACCAGCAACAAAAATGTAGCAATATGTGTGCAATATTTCTGCCCAGAGATGCCCATTAGCAACTCAGAACCAAAGATTTTTATTGGAGGCTGGTCACACAGGCACTCTCTAACCAATACATACCTCAAATTTGAGCTCCCAGAATGAAAGCAGGGGTTCAACATAAATCCTATTATTTGCATAGTTTAGACAAGTGGTCCGCAACCTTTTTGGCACCAGGGATTGGTTTTGGGGAAAACAATTTTTCTTCCATGAAAGAAAAATTCTTTTTCTTTTTTAAAATTATTCTTCTTTCATGGGAGGGTGAGGTGGGGGCAGGGGGTGCGGGATGGGAAACGGTTTCAGGATAAAACTGTTCCACCTCAGATCATCAGGCATTAGTTAGATTCTCATAAGGAGCACTCACCCTAGATCTCTCGCATGTGCAGTTCGCAACAGGGTTTGTGCTCCTATGAGAATCTAATGCCACCACTGATCTGACAGGAAGCAGGTTGAGGACCCCTGAATCAGAATCTATTTGAAAAATAAAGTGGAAGGTCATCTTTCTTACAGAACAATAAATTTCTGTTTCATAGGAATTATTTAACTTCTGAACAGTTTGTTACAAAATACATAATTACACCGCAGGACTCAAAGTTCATGCAAGAAAATAGTTTAAGGACTGAGTGGGTACTTGGAATTTCTTAGACAACCTGCCTTCACTACCTTTTCCCTTTTTTCTCCCCTTCCTCTGTTTCGCTTCCCTGCTTTCACCCATCAGCTTCATCCCCTTTCACTTTCCCCTTTTCCATCACGACCATCTCCCCAATTATAAACTGACTGTAATTTCAAAACATTCAAATCACTGTAAAAATTGTTTCCTTTTACAATTTTATTTCACAGGTCTTCCAAGTGTAAAATATTATCTCACTAATAGATGAATTCTCATAAAAATTTTTACATGTTTGCATATACATGTACCTGCATCTTCCAAATTAATAACTTGATTTAAAAATTATCTTCAGAAAATATCAAAGTTCATGGAAATAAATAAAATTTTTTGCCAAATTGCAACTTCAGCCCTTTGACAAAAATATATAGTAAATTCTTATTTAGCAGCAGCACTTAAATATTACAACATTTCAAAAATCTTCAAAGTTCCACCTTACCTGTAAGGCATGTGGAAACCCAACTTCTCCAGAACCAGATTTGGTGGTCAATTATCTTGAACCTCCAAATAAGTCAACCTGGAAGCAAGACACAACATATGGAACCATTTGCAGACCATACCAGCCCCAAGATAATAATTATCTCCCACTTCAATTGCCTTCCATTGAGGCAGGGTTTTGCTAAGAATAAAATGGTTCTCCCTAAAGCACTGGAAAAAAACGATGTTTCCTCGAAAAAAATGAAAAAGTTAATTTGATAGCAAAGAGCATGAAAAGACTCTAGAAAGCATTAAGATCATAATCCTACGCAGACCAGGCCTTCCATGAACCATCCTGAGTACCATGTAAAGGTGACAATCTGGTATGTGCTCAGAAGGGACCATCTGAGAGTATCACAAGACACTCATACCTATGACAGTTGTTAAAAAACTAGGAATATTAGGCCGGGCGCGGTGGCTCACGCCTGTTATCCCAGCACTTCGGGAGGCCAAGGCGGGCAGATCACGAGGTGAGGAGATCAAGACCATCCTGGCCAACACTGTAAAACCCTGTCTCTACTAAAAATACAAAAAAATTAGCCGGGAGTGGTGGTGGGTGCCTGTAATCCCAGCTACTCGGGAGGCTGAGGCAGGAGAATGGCGTGAACCCGGGAGGCGGAGCTTGCAGTGAGCCAAGATGGCGCCACTGCAGTTCAACCTGGGCGACAGAGCGAGACTCTGTCTCAAAAAAAAAAAAAAGAAAAGAAAATAGGGATATTAGTCTGCAGAGGCAAACCTCAGAGGTCAGGTGGAGAAAGTAGGGCATGAGTATCAGTTCAGGTATTTAAAGGTTTGTTATATGGTAGAGCAAATCTACATGACCTGACGAGCTAAAACTGGAACAAACAAGTGGGAAGAGATAACAGTCCAATCATTGTAAAAAAGAACTCTGAGGCCTGGCTGCTTTGAGCCATAATGAGCTGCCTGTAGCTGGAAGTGTTAAAGTCTTTGATTGATTCATTCAATATTCTACATTCCATTTCAATATTCTGCATTCTATTTCAATATTCTGCATTCCATTTCAATATTCTGCATTCCATCCAATCTTTACTCTGGAGACGGGACATTGGCTCTACACACGTGAGTGAAATAGTCAGGGTTCCTGCTCTCATCTAACTTAGATTCTGATGGTGTGATTTCAGATATTTAGAGGAAATTTAAATATACATACAGATAGGACCTGTGAAATGTTTTGTAATCTGAAGAAACTGTAAATCTATTAAATAAAAGCCATGGGTTTTTCTGCATTTGGAGTACCATAAATATGTGTTTTTTCTTTCCAAGAGTGAGCCAGCCAAACTAATAACGCTTATCTATGAAACATCCTAAGGCTAGCTCAGAGATTATTTTGGATACTATTGAAATTTGGGCATTAAAGTTATAACTGTGGGTCTCCAAAGTATATTAATGAAGAAGACTCAAAACCATTCTCTTAAAGTGAGCCAGTTATTGTCAGCCTTTTGCTTTTGGTTGCAGTTCTTATAACTTAGAGTTACACTTTTTTTTATTAGAAGATACTTTTCCTTCAGAAAAATAGAATAATAATGTTTTATAATTAGGAAAGAAACATAAGACTGGTTAAAAACACACGAAAAGGGATTTTTAAAATACAGTTATCATTTAAGTCTCATAATTAAATTAATACACAAAACTGCTTAAGTACAATCTATTCTTGCCTGTTAGTTATAATCATGAAATTCATTTTTTAACCATCTCTTAGCATATTTCAGGATAAGATCACTTTAATCTGAATTAAACAACTATGGTCTGAGCCTGAAGTCCCAGGCTGGTTTGGAATTATGCTGTCTTGTGGATGAAAGCCCTCATAGTTTGCCTGGTCTGACACAAGGCTGGGGAGAGAAGCAATGGGGAAGTTCCAGAGGTAACTCTCACTGAACCTCCCAGCATGGCTCCAGGCAACACAGAATTCACAAACATGTCTTGATGGGAAATGAACTTGCATTCACAAACATTCACTTTTTTTTCATGCTTTTTTAAATTGCTAAGACGAATCCAAAAAAATCTATTAGTAAACTATGTATTAATCAATTTTAGAATGGCAGAAGTTTAAAAGAGAAAAAGAACAAATGTCGGGGACTGAAAAGTCAAAAGCAGCAAGAGAAAGCCTGCTACTCAGTTTCCAGAACAGGAGGGAGGAAGTGTCTGTGTGTGTGTGCGTGTGTGTGTGTGCGCATGCACGTGTAAGTGTTTCAGTTTGATTGAGGTATAGTTGACAAATTAAATTGTATATATGTGTAAGGTGTATGATGTGATGTTTTGATATGCACATACACTGTGAAATGATTACCAAAATTGAGTTAATTAACATATCCATTACCTCACATAGTTACCTTTGATTTGTGGGTGTGTGATAAGAACACTTAAGTCCACTATCTTAGCAAATGTGAAGTATACAATATACCAACAGTGTAAAAGGGTTCCCTTTTCTCCACATCCTCACCAACACTTATATTTTGTCATTTTTATAAAAACCATCCTAACAGGTGTTAGGTAATATCTCATCATGGTTTTATTTGCATTTCCTTGATGATTAGTGATGTTGAGCAAATTTTCTTTCTTTTTTTTAATTTAACTTTTATTTTAAGTTCAGGGGTACATGTGCAGCCTTGTTACATAGGTAAACCTATGTCATGGGGGTTTGTTGTACAATTATGTTGTCACCCAGGTATTAAGCCTAGTACTCAGTTATTTTTCCTGATCCTCTCCCTACTCCCACCTTCCACCTACCAATAAGCCCCGGTGTGTGTTTTTCCCCTCTATGTGTCCATGTGTTCTCATCATTTAGCTCCCAGTTATAAGTAAGAAAATGCAGTATTTGGTTTTCTGTTCCTGCATTAGTTTGCTAAGGATAATGGCCTCCAGCTCCATCCATGTTCCTGCAACGGACATGATCTCATTCTTTTTTATTACTGCATAGTATTGCATGGTGTATATGTACCACATTTTCTTTATGCAGTCTATTGTTGATGGGCATTTATGTTGATTCCATGTCTTTGCTATTGTGAATAGTGCTGCAATGAACATACATGTGCATGTATCTTTGTAATAGAATAATTTATATTCCTTTTGGTATATACCCAGTAATGGATTGGTAGGTCGAATGGTATTTCTGTCTTTAGGTCTTTGAGGAATTGCCACACGTCTTCCTCAATGGTTGAACCATTACCAACCATTACACTACCACCAACAGTGTCTAAGCAGTCCTTTTTCTCAGCAAACTCACCAGCATCTGTTATTTTTTGACTTTTTATAATAGCCATTCTGACTGGCGTGAGATGGTATCTCATTGTGGTTTTGATTTGCATTTCTCTTATGATCAGTGATGTTGACTTTTTTTTCACATGATTCTTGGCCACAAGTTTGTCTTCTTTTGAAAAGTGTCAGTTCATGTCCTTTGCCCACTTTTTAATGGGGTTGTTTGTTTGCTGTTTGTTTCTTGTAAATTTAAGTTCCTTGTAGGTGCTGGATATTAGACCTTTGTCAGATGCATAGTTTGCAAAATTTTCTCCCATTCTGTAGGTTGTCTGTTCATTCTGTTGATAGTTTCTTAAAGGGAAAGCGTTCAGTTTTTCCCCATTGTTTAGGATGTTAGCTGTGTGGTTTTCATATGGACTTTTATTTTATTTATTTATTTTTGAGACAGAGTCTGGCTCTGTCATCCAGGCTGAAACACAGTAGTGTGATCTTGGCTCACTGCAACCTTCACCTTCCAGGCTCAAGCCATGCTCCCATCTCAGCCTCTTGCGTAGCTGGGACTGCAGGCATGCACTACCACGCCTGGCTAACTTTTGTATTTTTTGTTGAAACGGAGTTTTTCCATGTTGCCCAGGCTGGTCTTCACTCCTGAGCTCAAGTAATCCACTCAACTCAGCCTCCTAAAGTGCTGGGATTATAGGTATGAGCCTCCACACCTGGCTTTGACGTTTATTTTCTTAAGTTCCTTCTATATATATTTTATTGACAGTTTTAATCATGAAAGGATGTTGAACTGTGTCAAATGCTTTTTCTGTGCCTATTGAGACGATCATGTGGTTTTCTTCTTTCATTTTGTTAATGTGTTGTATCACATTTATTGATTTGCATATGTTGAACTAACCTTGCATCCCAGGAATAAATCCCACTTAATCATGATATATGATCCTTTTAATGTACTATAAAATTTAGTTTGCTAGTTGAAAATTTTTGTATCTGTGTTCATCAGTAATGTTGGCCTGTAGGATTATTTTCATACAGTGTCATTGTATGGGTTTGGTAGCAAGATGATGATGGCCTCATAGAAAAAATTTGGAAGTGTTCCCTCTTCTATTTTTTTGGAAAAATTTAAGATGGACTGCTATTAAGTCTTCTTTGAGTGTTCAGTAGAATTACCTATGAAGTCATTGGTCCTTGAATGTTTTTTCGTTGTTGGGGGATTTTTTTTTTTTTTTTTTTTTTTGAGATGGGGTCTTTCTCTGTCACCTAGGATGGAGTGCAGTGGTATGACCATAGCTCACTGCAGCATCAACCTTCCAGGCTCAAGTGATCCTCTCACCCCAGCCTTCCAAGTTTCAGGGATCACAGGTATGTACCACCATGCCAACTAATTTTTTTATTATTGTAGAGAAAGGTCTCTCTATGTTGCCCAGGCTGGTCCTGAACTCCTGAGCTCAAGCAATCCTCCCACCTCAGTGGAAGATTTCTTAATACTGATTCAATCTCCTTATTTGCTAGTGGTCTGCTCAGGTTTTCTGTATCTTCATGATTCAGTTTTGGTAGGTTGTATGTTTCTAGGAATTTCTTCTAATTTACCCAGTTTTTTGGCATATGATCATTCATAATAATCTTTTATGGTCCCTATTATTTCTTAGATATTTGTTGTAATGTCTCCTCTCCCAATTCTGATTTTAATTATTTGAGTCTTCTGTCTTTTTTTCTTGGTTACTCTACTTTGTCAATTTTGTTTAACTTTTTAAAAAACCAACTCTTAGTTTCATTGATTTTTTTTCTTCTTTTTATTCTCTATTTGATTTACATTGACTCTAATCTTTATGATTTCCTTCCTTCTGCTAACTTTGGGCTTAATTAGTTGAGGTTTTTTTCTAGTTTCTTAAGGTATAAAGTTAGATTGTTTATGCGAAATCTTTCTTCTTCTTTAAAGTTGGCATTCATCACTATAAACTTTCCTTTTAGAGCTGTTTTTTCTGTATCTCATAGGTTTTGGTATGTTGTGTTTCATTTTGCTTTGTCTGGAGATACTTCTTAAGTTATCTTTTGAGTTTCTTTTACACCCAATGATTATTTAGGAGTGTGTACTTTAATTTCCACATACTTGTGAATTTTACAGTTTTCTTGCTGTTATCTCTAGTTTCATTCCATTGTGGTTGGAAAAGATTCTTGGAATGATTTTGACTTTATTGAATTTGTTAAGACTTATTTTGTGACCTAATATGTGATCTATCCTGGAGAATATTCCATGTGCACTTGTGAAAAATGAGTATTCTGGTACTGTTGAGTGGAAAGTTCTATATACTGTTAGGTACATTTGGTCTACAGTGTTTTTCAAGTCAGATGTTTCATTATCAATTTTCTGTTTGGGTGCTCTATCCGTTAGTGTAAGTGGGGTATTGAGGTATCCTACTATTATAGTATTGTTCTTAATTTCTGTCTTTAGATCTGTCAATATTTGCTGTATATAATATATTTAGGTCCTCTGATGTTTTGTATATATGATATGGTTTAGCTCTGTGTCTCCATCCAAATCTCATCTTGAACTGTAATCCCCACATGTTGAGGGAGGCATCTAGTGGGAGGTAATTGGATCATGGAGGCAGTTTCCCCAATTGGATCATGGAGGCAGTTTCCCCCGTGCTGTTCTTGTAATAGTGTGTGAGTTCTCACAAGTTTAAAAGTGTTTGGCAGTTCCTCCCTTTTGCTCTCTCCTCCCACCATGTAAGACTTGTCTTCCTTCCCCTTCGCCTTCCACCATGATTGTAAGTTGCCTGAGGCCTCCCCAGACATAAAGAACTGTGAGTTAATTAAACCTCTTTTGTTTATAAATTATCCAGTCTCAGGCAGTTCTTTATAGCAGTGTGAAAATGGACTAATACAATATATTTATAGTTGCTATATCTTTCTGTTGAATTGACCCTTTTAACATTATACAGTGATCTTTCACTCGAGACAGTTTTACATTTAAAATCTATTTTTTCTTCTATTGTCATTCCTGTTTTCTTTTGGCTACCATTTGCATGAAATATCTTTTTTTAGCCATTCACTTTCATGTATGTCTTTAAATCTAAAGTGAATCTCTTGTAGACAGAATATTACTGGATCCCATTTTCTTAATCCATTCATCCACTCTATGTCTTTTTATTGGTGAGTTTAATCCATTTACATTCATAGTAATTATCAATAATACAGGACTCATTATTGCCATTTTGTTAATTATTTTCTGTTTTATGGTTCCTTTGCTCCTTTCTTTGTGATTTGATTTTTCTTTTGATAGCAGTATGTTTTGAATCCTCTCTCTTTATCTTCTGTATGTCTACTAGAGGTTTTTCTTAGATTTAAAGACACACATGAAAGTGAAAAGATAAAAAAAGATACTTCATGCAAATGATAACCAAAAGAAAGCAGGAGTGACTATAGAAGAAAAAATAGATTTTAAATCTAAACTTCATGGTAATCACAAGGAACATCTTATAATTATGTTATAACAGTTAGCTTATTGTAAGCTGATAATAACTCCAATTTCATACAAAAACTCTACACTTTTATTTCTCACACATACAGTTTATGTTATTAATGTCACAATTTATATCTATTAATATCGTGTATCTATTAACAAATTATTATAGCTGTAGTTATTTTTAATACTTTTGTCTATTATCTTTTTATACTAGAGTAAAAGTGATGTACACACTGCCAATTACAGGATTAGAGTATTCTGAATTTTACCATATACTTATCTTTACCAGTGAGTTACACATTTTCATATGTTTTCATGTTACTAATTAGCATCTTTCATTCAACATGAAGAATGCCCTTTACTTTTCTTATAAGGCAGGTCTAATGGTGATGAATTCCCAGTTTTGTTTGTCTGGGAAAGTCTGTCTCTCCTTTATTTCTGAAGGACAGCTTTATCAGGTATGGTATTCTTGGTTGGCAGTTTTTTCTTTCAGCACTTTGAAAATATCATCCTACTCTCTCCTGGCATGCTAGTTTCTGCTGGTAAATCTTCTGATAGTCTTATATACATTCCCTTGTATGTGACAGGTAACTTTTCTCTTGCTGTTTTCAAAACACTCTGTCATCGACTTTTGATCATAATGTGTCTCCATATAATCTTCTTCAGGTTGATCCCGTTTGGAAACTTTTGAGCTTCATGAACGTGATGTCCATATCCCTCCCCAAGATTTGGGAAGTTTTCAGCCAATTTTTTAAAAATAAGCTTTCTTCCCATTTCTCTTTTCTTTCAGAGGCTCTCGTAATGCATATATAGGTTTGGTTGATGGTGTTTTATAAATCTCTTAGGCTTTCTTTATTTTTTAAAATTCTTTTTTCTTTCTTCTTTCAATCTCCCTGGATTGAAAAATAACATATGATGTGTCCTTGAGTTCACAGATTCTTTCTCATGCTTGATCAAGTTTGTTGCTTAAGCTCTCTATTGAATTTTTCAGTCCAGTAATTGTGTTCAGCTCCAGAATTTGTTTGGTTCTTTTTTATTATTTCTATCTTGTTGTTAAACTTCTGATTTCGTTCATGTATTGTTTTTCTGAGTCAGTAAGTTGTCTATCTGTGCTGTTTTATAGCTCACTGAGCTTTCTTAATATAATTATTTTTAATTCTTTGTCAGAAATTCATAGGTCTCCATTTCTTTGGGTTCAGTTACTGGAATATCACTGTGTTCCTTTGGTGGAATCATGTTTCCTTGATTTTTTTTCATGTTTTTTGAAGTCTTTCATTGCTATCTTCACATTTGAAGAATCAGTTAGCTCCTCCAGTCTTTACTGACTGGGTTCAAGAGAGAAAGACCTTTACCAGTCATCCAAGCTAGAAATTTGCAGGGCCTCTTAAATCTTTTCTGTGGATGCACCTGCTCCACTTCTCTTGTTTCAACAAGGAGTGTTTTATGGAAACATCTGAATATAGATCTGCTTTACCTAGCACTTAGAAAAGTTTACTACCATATAGAAAAATGATAGCTTACATTATTACACAGTGTTTTGGGTAGACATTAAATACTGTATCTTGAGTAGACCATATCTACTCAGCTTAGTCAAGATATCACTGTTGCTGATTGACTCAGACAATTAAATATTGAGGTAACCCTGTCATCCCAGGTCATATACAGGGGTCACTCTAATCCCAGCAAGTGACACAGCAAATTGGAAAGTGCCTGGTTCACTGGTAGGCTTTCAAATTCTAACAAAACAAACTTACTGGTCATATATAGCTGAGAGTCTATTTTGTGACTGCTGAATTAGCCACAGGGAAAATCAAAAGCCTAGGTAGGGAGGCCCAGCTGAATTGGTTTTCAGCCTCCATCCTGTTCTAGTATCAGCACTCACATCCAGTGCCTTCAATAGCATCCTTCCTTTTTATGTATCTGTAGGACTTCTACCAGCATCCTTGCTGGGACTCCAGGCCATCACTGTGGTTTCCTGTCACCCCACCCTAAGTGGAAAAAGGAAAAGTGGAAGAGTTTTCTCTCCAAGTGTACCATTCTTTTAGCCAATGCAGAAAGCCTGGTTTACTAAGAAATAAGCTCACTAATAATAACACTTAAGGCTAATGAACCCAAGGGTTGGCTAACCTAGGAAGCAAATACTACCTTGGTAAATACCACCTTGAATTATAAACTGAGCCTTCATTCCAGGACAACACCAACCTCTTCAAAGAATGTAATTCTGCTCTGTCTCTGAGTAGGGTCCCTGCAGCTCAGAACTCAGTCTGAAGACTGGAACCACCTTTATAATTTTCTTATTTGATACATTATCTCTTTGACAGGTCCACAATCACTTACCCACAATTCTGAGTTAGAAGGGATACTGAACACCAAACAACTTTTATAATTTTACAAGCAGAACCTCAATTTATGTGATGTAAGGCTATGAGCAGTATCTATTTATCTCACTTTGTGGGAATAGTCTTACATTTAGCCAAAGAAATATTATTGTGTTGAATTGCAGGCCAAGGATATTATGTAATATACAGCATATGTGTCATATTACCTTTCTAAGATCCAAAAATATCTCTGAACTCCAAAACACATCTGGCCCCATGAGTTTTGGATAAAGGCCTAGGAATCTGTAGTAAAGTCAGAATTTGTTCTAGAATATTCCTTCTCTTTTCCATAAGGGCTGAGATAATTATGTAGAATGTGAGGTTAAAAGGAGAAGGTCACATAAGGAATTAGAAATCTTCATAATGTAATGGGGAATTTAGTAGGAGGCAAGTATTTTTATAGAGCCAGGAGTTAGGATCAAGTCTTTCCAAAGCAATGAAGAAGATGCCATTTCCTCCTTGGCAGCCAGTTCTCCATCTCTCTGAATACCATTTGACTAATATTCACACAGAAAGAAATATATTTCTTAATTCAGTGTAGAGGTCACCTTGGGATAAGAAGTACCTTCTCCACATAAACAAGTTTTTAAAAAATGATTTGATTCCCAAGCTAACCCAGAAAAGTTTGCTACTGGAGTAGTTAAAACAGTAGAATTTGCAATATGTGATAAACTCATTTTATGAGCAAACCTAGGAATCTGAGTTCTTTCCACATTACTGTTTATGTAGGAAAATATATTTGGCATCCTAATAATGAATTACAAAATGCCATGTGGAACACAATGCACTTCTACGTTGGCTGTTGCCTGTACTATGCAGAGTGTTTTTCTGATTAATTAAGTCATCACTTATTGCTCAGAAATATTTATTGAGCACTCGTAATAGGTACTAGGAATAAAGGGTTCAACAGAAAAGAAAATGAACCACCCTTTACAAAGTTTAGGCTCTAGGGGAAAAAAGAGCAGGGGAAAAAAAAGTTTTAACAGTTTAAAATAAACTCATCTTAATGTAAAATTAAGTGTTTAATACAGTTACATGTTTTGTTGTAATTTTATTCAAAACCTTCCTATACTGAGTTTCCTCTTACTTAAGGCAACTTATATCTCCACACACTGAAAGACTTACACAGAGGAACATAAAAGTCTCTAAACTTTCACAAAGGTCAGAAAGATTTTCTAAATACATGTAATTATCCCACAAGTTCTGCTAATAAGGAAGAGGCTATCTGGAACAAACCAACTTATAAAGTTCACAGTGGAATAATAGCATCCTTTTTTCAAGCATTAGATGTTGAGCGGTATTTAAATCTTAATACAGATGAAATTTGTTGTTTCAAAAAAAATCCACCACTTTGCCAAAAAAGGATGGAATGCTAAAGTCTGATAGCTATTGTCCACATTTTTAGAAGGTTTGTTACAAAGTTCTACATACCATACTTTTGAAAACAATTGTGGTGCTATGGAAATGCTAATGTTAAATTCTCTGAGTGGAAATCAAAAGACAATAGCTACCTCCCCTGAAATCAGGAAATCCCAGGATTGTGCAGTCTCAACACAACCCGAGGAAATGAAACCCTTTTTGTGATTGTAATATTTGGTAGAGAGGGAAAATGTCAAGGAAAGCAAAAAAAGTTAAGCCCCTTTTTTTCTTTGTGGTAGCTAGTAGAGGGAGTTAAAAGTACCAGTGTCAACAGAAATGGGAAGCTGTGGGTAAAAAGCACATATTAGGATTACTTGTTACCTTAGACCAGTTTGCATCAAGGACATGATGCCAAGAATAGAAAGTCAGTCCATGCTTGATGTTAACCCCCTAAAGGAACAACAAACAAATAACCAATTCCTAAGTGAAATTATGGTCATATGCAGCTACTCCTATATTTTCGGATTCCTAAAAGAAATGAGGAATATAGGGAGAAAATGCCAGCCTGGAAATCAACAATCAGGATCCTCAAGAGTAGCAGATTATGACAGGGGAGTCTTGGATTCTATACTTGATAGAGTCGTTAACTGGGAAAATTTGGAAAGTCATTAACTGGGAAAACCAAATTCATCCAATAGGCCTTTGTTCCATGTCTAGAATGATTAAGCATTGATCTTGGCACTAAGAGGAGGAGAGGAAGAGGAGTGCATTACAAAGGTGTATAAGACACCATCTCCATGTCAACAGGTAGACAACCCTGTACACATGTAACAATAAATCACAGAAGAAGAATTATACAACATAATAACAAAAAAATAAATCATGAATACTCATAGGACACTTTCTACAGGTCACTCTCCATATTTTAATTATCACAACCACTCTTTCATTTTCTACACTGAGGAAACCAAAGCTCAGAGAGGTCAAGTTACTTACTCAAGGTCACACAACTTATAAGTGGTAGATCATGGACTTAAACCCAGGTTCCAGAGGCTGCTTACTCTTAACCACCCATAATGAAACATGCAAAAGATTTTAATCCTGACTATGACTGGGGATGCAGAATAAGGTGAGGAGGTAGGAAGAGGAGTAGAGGAAGCATCTGGGAAGAACTGGTAGTTGAGTTCTGTGTTGCCCATTTGGACCCAATATAACCTCCCTGGATGCTGCTTATCTCCAAACAAATGGGATTGATGACATTATCTCTAAAATCCCTTTGGCTCTTTTAAGTACTTCTTAATTCATCTGTGACATCACCAGAGATAGTACATTGTGGGAAAAGAGCAACCTTTGAAAACCAACACAACTAAATTATCAGTTGTGTGATTTGGGTGAGTTATTTGCCATTCCTGAACCTAAGCTTCCTCAATGGTACAATAAGACAATCCTCACAGAGTTGTAAAGATTAAATAATCTGCGTGAGGCACAGTGCCTGGCACAGAGGAAGCACTCAATTAATTTTACTCTCCCCACTCCCTTTCTTTTTCTTTAATTGCATATAATCTCAGTCCTTGAATTCACCTAAGTCTAGTGAACCAGATCATTACATGATTAGCTACACATTATTAGAATACCCTTTGGCAGTAGATGGCAAAAGACAGTCTCCTTGAGGATATCCTTTTTTTTTTTAATCTAGAAATTTCTAAGTTGCCATCCTGCTATTTTATATTAAAACACCGTTTGCTTTTCTTGGTTCTTTTGATTATGCAACTCAACAAACTTAGTTAACAGCCACACAATAAGCTAGGAACCAAGTAGTAAAGCTGCATACCATTCATAAACCATGACTGATATGGCCTAGGAGGTTTTCAATAGATATTACATAGATTTTATAAAGCCAAAGAAAAGTGTAGTTAAGAGTTTAAAATGTTCTAGTGTTACATACTAAAATAAATATTTGAATAAAAGTAGGCAGAAAAAGTCCTACCTAAAAACTCATTTGTCATAATTTGAAGCTTCATTGTCAAAGACTAAGTAAAGGCAGAGAAAAGGAGGCATTTATCCACAGAAAAAAAGTAAATATAGAGACAAAGATCATATTCGCGTCTAAAAGAAAAAAGATATTTATGTTGTTTTGTCCTTCATTCTATTATTTTACTAACTCGGAATACATTTTTTACCAGCTCTGGCTAAAGAAGTTTGAGGCTTTTCTTTTTACCTTTTAAAATTGATATACCTAATGTTAAATGACGAGTTACTGGGTGCAGCACACCAACATGGCACATGTATACATATGTAACTAACCTGCACGTTGTGCACATGTACCCTAAAACTTAAACTATAATAAAAATAAATAAATAAAAATAAAATTGAGATTTAACTTATATATATTAAAGTGCACAAATCTCAAGCATACACTCAATTTTTATATATGCATATACCCATGTAACTAACCACCACCTAGATCAATATGTAGAATATTGCCAATGCCCCTAAAAGTCCTCTACCACCTTCTCAGTCTACAGCCCCAAGGCAATCCCTATCTAAACTTTTAAATAGAGAAGATAACAAAAATAGAAAATGAAAAAGAAATCCTAAATTTTATTTTGTTATGTTTTCTGCTGTGTACTATTTACAGAGCTTACTTATTGGAGGTTTAGTAACCCCTGGATACCCAAGGCTTTAAAGAATTGGTTCACTGGGTGATAAACTGAAAAATCATACCTGGGGGCTTCAAAGAAGCAGCCTTTAGGGTTTTACTGTGGAAGAGTCAGATTACTGATGATTTCTTTCTTCTAGAGAAAAATAGGTAAAGAAAGCATCTGGGGAAGTAAGCCAGATTGCTTTCAACCTCACTGTCAACAGAAGTACGATTTTCAATGAAGTTTGAACACAAATTCTGTTTTGTGGTTCTGAAAGCCAAGATAAGTAATAACAATAACAAAGTCTGTATTGGGTCATAAAGCTATCTGCTCTGTGCATAAAGAAATGCTTCTGAATTGACATCAATGGAGCAGGAGCTTTAGTGTTTTTCAAGTAATTGTGATAATTTGACATTCTTGCTACATTTGCTTTCACCCCACCTTTCTGATAAATTTCAAGCCATTTAATAGGAGTAGGGAGTACAGTGAGTGATAGAGGTAAGTAGCCTACTTGGACAGCAATGCAGTCAGATCCAAGGTTTTTGTTCATTAGGTGCCTAGTCTAAACAACTGAGCTAATATGATATTTTAGTTAGGTCCCTACTATAGATTGACTATCAACAAATGTTACAGACAGGGACACCTGTTAAGATTGAAAAGAGTCTCTATTATAAACATGCCAAAACAGCAGGACTAAATCAAGACTGTCCTAAGCAAACCAAGACATACAGTCACCCTAGCTCTTGTAAGCCTCTATTCCATCAGAGTTCATATTGATTAACTCTTAATTCCAATGACTCTTTTACTACTTAAGCTAGAGCTTTCGGGGTGGCAAAAGCATCTTCCTTTCCTTCCACTCACAAGAGGAAGAAAAAGCAAATAGACAAGAGAGATTATGGCTGAGATCTAGTGAGTTAAACGTAAAAATGGCTCTGATCTAAATATACAGGCTTAACTTCTGACAAGAATTCAGCATAAATAGGGTTCAAATAGGATTCAAATGGGGACAGAGGTCACATCTTGTATATCTTTAGTAACTTCCTCTAGCATATGTCATAATACCCCACACACCATGGGTTGCCATTAAGAGGGCTGATGAACTAAAGGAGGGCAATATTCTCAACTTGTAAAACTACTACTCTGGCTAATAATGATGTGATGGTGGTGAGAACCAATAATGGAAATGAATTGCATGCTATGTGCCTGGTATACTGTGCTAAGTCCTTTGTATATATTATCTCTTTATATTCCTTAATGATTCTATATTATTTTTGTTTTGTTCTAACGAGTATCTTTATTTTTTATAATTTCAACTTTTATTTTAGACTTGGGGTACATGTGCAGACTTGTTACCTGCACATTGCCTGATGCAGAGGTTTGGGGTACGATCGATCTCATCACCTAGGTCCTGAGCACAGTACCCAGAGGTTTGTTTTTCAACCCTTGCTCCTCTCCTTCCCTGCTCTATTAGTCCCCAGTGTCCACTGTTGCCATCTTTATGTCCATAAGTAACTGATGTTAAGCTCCCACGTATAAGTGAAAACCTGTGATATTTGGTTTTCTGTTCCTGTGTTAATTCACTTAGGATAATGGCTTCAAGCTGCATTCGTGTTGCTGCAAAGGACATGATTTCATACTTTTTATGGCTGCATAGTATTCTATGGTATATATGTGCCACATTTTCTTTATCCAAATTATCCACCATTAATGGGCACCTAGGTTGATTCCATTTCTTTGCTATTGTGAATAGCGCTGCAACGAACATACAAGTGCATGTGTCTTTTTGGTACAACGATTAATTTTCTTTTGGATATGTACTCAGTAATGGGATTGCTGGGTTGAAATGGTAGTTCTGTTTTAAGTTCTTTGAGAAGTCTCCAAACTTCTTTCCACAGCGTCTGAACTAATTTACATTCCCACTAACAGTATAACAACTGTTGTTTTTATACACAACAACATTCCCATTTCTCCACAGCCTCACCAGCATCTGTTGTTTTCTGACTTTTTCATAATAACCATTCTGACTGGTATGATACGGTATGTCCTTGTGGTTTTGATTTGCATTTCTCTGATGTCAGTGATGTGGAATGTTTTTTCATATGTTTGTTAACTGTTTGTATGTCTTCTTTTGAGAAGTATCTGGTCATGTCTTTTGCTCATTTTTAAATAGGGTTATTTGTTTTTTGCTTGTTCAATTGTTTAAGTTCCTTCTAGGTTCTGCATATTAGATCTTTGTCAGATGCATAGTTTGTGAGCATTTTCTCCCATTCTGTAAGTTGTCTGTGTACTCTGTTAATAGTTTCTTTTGCTGTGCAGAGCTCTTTAATTAGGTCCCCCTTGTCAATTTTTGTTTGTGTTGCAGTTGCTTTTGAGGATAATCATAAATTATTTCCCAAGGCCAATGTCCAAAATGGTGTTTCCTAGGTTTTCTTCTAGGATCTTACAGTTTGAGGTCTTACATTAAAATCTTTTATCCATCTTGAGTTAATTTGTGTATACGGTGAAAGGCAGGGGTCCAATTTCATTCTTCTGTATATGGCTAGCCAGCTATCCCAGCACCATTTATTGAAAAGGGAGTCCTTTCCCCATTGCTTATTTTTGACAACTTTGTCAAAGATCAGATGACTGTAGGCGTGTGGCTTGATTTGTGGGTTGTCTGTTCTGTTTTATTGGTCTATGTGTCTGTTTCTGTACCAGTACCATGCTGTTTCAGTTACTGTAGCATTATAGTATAGTTTGAAATTAGGTGATTTGATGTCTCCAGCTTTGTTCTTTTTGCTCACAATTCCCTTGGCTATTTAGCCTCTTTTTTGGTTCCATGTGAATTTTAGAGTATTTTTTTCTTATTCTGTTAAAAATGATGTTGATAGCTTGATAGGAATAGCAATGAATCTGTAGATTGCTTTGGGTAGCGTGGCCATTTTAACAATATTGATTCTTTGAATCCATGAACATGGAGTGTTTTTCCATTTGTTTGTGTCATTTATGATTTCTTGCTGCAGTGTTTTATAGTTCTCCTTGTAGAGATCTTTCACCTCATTGGTTAGATATATTTCTGGTGTGTGTGCGTGTGTATGTGTGTGTGTGTGTGTGTCTATTTTAAATAGGATTGCATTCTTGATTGGGCTTTCAATTTGAACATTATTAGTGTATAGAAATGCTACTGATTTTTGTACATTGATTTTGTATCCTGAAACTTTACTAAGTCATTTTCAAATTCCAGGAGTCTTTAGGCAGAGTCTTCAGGGTTTTGTAAGTATAGAATTATATCATCAGCAAAGAGAGATAATTTGACTTCATCTTTTCCTATTTGGATGCCTTTTATTTCTTTCTCTTGCCTGATTGCTCTGATGAGGACTTCCAGAACTATGTTGAATAGAAGTAGTGACACTGGGAATCCTTGTTTGTTCCAGTTGTCAAGGAAAATGCTTCCAGTTTTTGCCTATTCAATCTGATGTTGGCTGTGGCTTTGTCATAGATCGCTCTTATTATTTTGAGGTATGTTCCTTTGATGCCTAGTTTCTTAAGAGTTTTCATCATGAAAGAATGTTGGATTTTATCAAAAGCTTTTGCTGCATCTATTGAGATAATCATTTGGTTTTTGTTTTAAATTCTGTTTATATGATGAATCACATTTATTGATTTGCATATAATGAAGCAACCTTTCATCCCAGGAATTAAGCCTATTTGTTTATGAAGAATTACCTTTTGGATATGCAGCTGGATTCAGTTTGCTAGTATTGTCTTAAAAATTTTTGCATCTATGTTCATCAGGAATATTGGCCTGTAGTTTTCTGTTTTTGTTGTATCTTTGCCAGGTTTTGGTATCAGGGTGATGCTGGCTTTATAGAATGAGTTAGAGAAGAGTCCTTTCTCCTCAATTTTTTGGAATAATTTCAGTAGGATTGATACCAGCTTTCTTTGTACTTCTGGTAGAATTTGGCTATAATGCCATCTGATCCAGGGCTTTTTCTGATTGGTAGGTTTTTTATTACTGATTTCAATTTCAGAACTTGATATTGGTCTATTCAGGGTTTCAGTTTCTTCCTGATTTAATCTTGGGGACTTTGTGTTTCCAGGAATTTAGCCATATCCTCTAGAGTTTAGTTTATATGCATGGAGGTGTTTATAATAGTCTCTGAGGATCTTCTGCATTTCTGTGGCATAGATTGTAATGTCACCTTTGTCATTTCTGATTGTGCTTATTTAGATCTTCTCTCTTTTTACTTTGTTAATCTAGCTAGCAGTTTGTTGATCTTGTTTATCCTTTCAAAAAGCCAACTTTTGGTTTCATTGATTCTTTGAATGGAATTCAGAGTCTCCATTTTGTTCAGTTCTCGTCTGATTTTAGTTATTTATTTATTTTCTTCTAGTAACTTAGGGGTTTGTTCTTGTTTTTCTAGTTTCCCTAGGGGTGATGTTAGATCATGAATTTGAGATCTTTGTGACTTTTTGAGGGGGACATTTAGCACTATAAACTTTCCTTTTAACACTGCTTTTGCTGCATCCCAGAGATTTTGGTATGTTGTGTCTCTGTTTTCATTTATTTCAAATAATTTCTTGATTTCTGCCTTAATTTTGTTGTTTATCCAAAAGTAATTCAGAAGCAAGTTTTTAAGTTTCCATGTAGTTGTGTAGCTTTGAGAGATCTTCTTGGAATCGATTTTCATTTTTATTCTACCACATTTTGACTATGGCTGGTATGATTTCAATTTTTTTTAATTTACTGAGACTGAACATGAGGTTGAACATGTGATCAATCCTGAAGTATGTTCCATGTGCAGATGAGAATATATATTCTGTGGTAGATGGGTGGAGTGTTCTGTAGATGTCTCTTAGATCCAATTAGTCAAGTGTCCAATTTAAGTCCAGAAATGTCTTTGTTAGTTTTCTGCCTTGATGATCTGTCTAAGGCTGTCAGTGGGGTGTTGAAGTCCCCCACTATTATGGTGTGACTGTCTATGTCTTTTTGTAGGCCTAGAAGTACTTGTTTTATGAACCTGGGTGCTCCAATGCTGTATGGGTATATATTTAGAATAGTTAAGATTTCTCACTGAATTGAACCTTTTATCCCTAATGATTCTATAAAACAGTTGCTACTACTATTCCCATTTTTCCCCATAGATAAGAAAAATTGTGGCTTAGAGAAGGCAAGTCACTTGTCCAAGGTAGTAAACTGTATATTAGGATTCTCAGATTAATCTGACGCTTAACCATTCCCTTATTCTACCCCCCAGTCAGGACTCTCTTATCTCCAGGACACCTCCCTCAACTAGCTCAAACAAGGAGAGTTGTTTACTAAAAAATACCGTCGACAATCCCTTAGACATCCAGTGCAGAAAAGTAAATACTGTAGGACCACCTGGGAAATACAGCTAAGAAGCCAGGAATCAAGACTATTCCCACCAGCTCTCATCACCTGATTCTTTGTAGTGTCTACTGCAAATTTATACAATATTTTTTCAAAATCTGGGGGCTTCAGATTCTATAAGACCAATGTCTGTCTATTTCCAATGTCTGAATCACCCTCTGATAGGTGTCTTATTAGAGAGTTTTTCATATATTTGTTGATATGGAATAAAGATAACTCTTTAATTTGATTTCCTCTACTACTACTAAAAATAAAAACTAAATTCTGACTTGAATTAGTCTGGGATCTTAACACACAGGGAAATGTTCTGTTTTCATCTGGTATTCTTGTATGTTGTTGTTGAGACAGGGTCTCACTCGTCACCCAGGTTGCAGTGTAATGGCTCAGTCAGTCATGGCTCACTCCGGCTTTGATCTCCTAGATTCAAGTGATCCTCCTGTCTCAGCCTCCCAAATAGCTGGGACTACAGGCACATGCCACCATGCTTGGCTAATTGTTTTAATTTATTTTTTTGTAGAGACAGTGTCTCACTATGCTGCCCAGGCTGAGCTCAAACTCCTGGGCTCAAGTGATCTTCCTTCCTCAGCCTCCCAAAGTGCTGGGATTACAGGCATGAGCCACCATGCCCCACCTGGTATGCTTTTAATGTAGAAGCTAATGCAAATTACAGAGTCCTATAGGAAGATGGTAAATGCACTTATCTTCTCAGGTGAATAGACTTCAATAACTACCCTCTCCTCATGAAAATTTTTTTAAGGTTTTGCAACTGGTTTATACAACATTTCTGTGTAAAAAGTCTCCCCTACCCCATTTCTGTAGTTTGTCTATATAAAGACAGAAAGAAGAGATACTGCTATAATTATGCAATCTAGGGCCCTTTCCTTAAGGCCAGTAGTTCTATTACTTCAGTGCTGTATTCCATTAATAGAATCACATTCCAGTACAAAGCACAGAGCTTGGACTAGAGCCCAGTTCTCCTGACTTCCAGCTTAGAGCCTGTTGTAAAAGTTGTTCAGATGCATGGGGGATGCAGGGGGTGGACAATTGGGAATGAGTGGTTTGTGTGTGACCCAAAACAAAAGAACACAAAGCATCAAATGGTCAGCCCTTTTCCTTTCTCTCCATTTAACACCATGATGTTACCTGGCACTATATCTGGTTGTGATATAAGAACATGATGGTTTCTGAGTAAGGTTCTGTGTGTGCATGTATGTTTTGTAAATATCTGTTTATTGATATGTTTCTTCTACTGGACTGCAAACTCACTTATAGCAATCATGGTGCTTATTTATTTTTATATCTCCATCACCCAGAATATGGCCTGACATGTAAAAGGCATGCAAAAAAAATGTTTGTTGGAAGGAAGGAAGCCAGGAAGGAAGGAAGGGTGGGAAGAAGGGAAAGAGGGAGGGCTACACAATTTGCTTCAAATGAAGGTTCTATTTAAAAGATTCAACCAAAAAGTGAAAGTAAAATAAATCTGTGACTACTTGAGAAAAGTAGAAAAACTTTCTTATTTGCCTGAGGAGTAGAAGTCTTCTGCATTCCCTTCTCTTTTATTCCCCTTTTCCTTCCTTGTTTCAACTTATTAGTTTCAAATGATTTTTAAAAATGAATAGTGCTACATAGAGAAAAGACTGGAGAAAAGATAACGAAATGCTATAATAATAGAAGTTGTCAAAAAAGAAAAACAAAATATATTTAAAAAGATGAAAAGTCAGAATCAGCAATAAAAAGTATACAATATGAGTGATAGAAAGAAAATATGTAATATACAGACACTAACCATGATTAAATATTAACTACTTCAAAATGATCTGTCAGTTGCAATGCATGGATTGCATTGTCAAAACATTTCACATGAAGAAAAAGAACATGCCAATCATGGCAGGAGGAAAGAGAAAGGCCAGGACTAATATTGATGGTGTGATCATTAGTTCCCAAAACAAGGAAAGGAAGTAGCTGTATGAATATTTCTCTGAGAAAATATGAGAAATTCCATAACCCTAAATTGTTGCCTGTGGATTATAAACAGTGATTCTTGGACTTGCTCCGGGTCTAAACCATCTGAGAGTCATGGGACCTTTCTAATCTGGTAGAGGCACTTGCACTCCACTAGGAGTCATTTGGTAAGTAGCATGAACCAAAGATTTTCCTTTTTGTTGTAGGGAGGAAATTATTGTCATATTTCTTTTTTGCTTACTTCTTTTCTTCCTGCAAAGTGAAAAAAAAGAGTAATTATTCAGCATTAAAACATCTCAGGTCAGTAAGAGTTCCACAGGAGTATGGTTGAAACTCAGTGGTTAGAAACAACCACTCAATGATTCATTCACTCAACAAATATTTATTGAGCATCTAACATGAACTAGACTCTGTGAACACAGGAACAAACATGACCAACAAGGTTCTTGTCTTTGAGAAGATTCCATTCTTGTGGGAGAGGACAGATAATAAACCAAGGGACAGAAAACATTTTCTGTGAGATTCCATCCTTCTCCCACCAACCTTCTCCTCCTCCCTTATACTCCAGGCACATTGGAGAACACTGGCCTTCTTTCCATTCTTAAAATATGCCAAGCCCAGTCCTGGCTCAGGGTCTGTACCTTCGCTCTTCCCTCTGGCTGGCAAGCTCTGCAACCAGATCTTCACATTGCTTCCTCCTCCTCACTGAAGGCTCAGCCGAGATGTCACCTCTCAAAGAAGCCTCCCTCATCATCCTCTAAAATAGGCCTCCCTCAAGCTCTATCCTTTTCTATTTTATTTTCTTTACATCTCTTACTCATTGAAACTGTGTTATTTATGTACTGACTTGTTAAATTCTCAGTCTCTCCCACTAGAATGTCAGAGCCACAACAGCATGGGTTTTATCTGTTTTGTTCACTTCTATATCTCATGCATTTACAACAGTACTGTTAGAAATGTCCATTTACCCACATGCCTAATGACAAAGTATCTGTAGTCAGAGGGCCTAATCTATTATCTGCACTGTGATATCTGGTCTCTCTAGATGGCCCCTAGTGAGTTGGTATTCACATCTTGTGTAGTTCTCTCACCTTAAATCTGGGCTAGCCCTATGGCTTACCTTTGACCAAGAGAATGCAGCATAGGAAAAGCTGCATGGCCTCCAACTGTCTCATAGGAAGCCTTGGAGATTCTACCTTGGTGTTATAGGACACATGGTCTGGAGGATGCCAGAGAACAAGTTAAAAAAAATCCAACTGTACTGAGATGGCCATGCTGTAAGGCAGCCAAAGCTAGCCACGTGGAGCACTGCACAGACACTGAAATGCTCAGCTAGCCTTCAGCTCTTCCAGCCATCCCAGCTGAAGCACCAGACCTGGGAATGAAAATCCCATCTTGCACATCCAGCTTAGCTGAGTCTTCAAATGACTTTAAACCCGGCCTTTATCTGAGTGCAAATGCATGAGTGATCACAAGTGACAACCATTCAGCTGAGCCCAGTCAATCCACAGAACCATGAGAGGTAATGATAAATTATTGTTTTAAGCCACCAGGTTTTGAGGTGGTTAGTTGTACAGCAACAGATAACTGCAAAATGCAGCCACCAAAGATAACTCTAGATTCAAACATTTCTTTCCCCACAAACATTGTATTCACACCTGAAGGTCCTTGGGCTTTCTCTCCAACACACTCTCCTACAAGATATGTGTCTTTGCCACTAACAAAATTTGTTTGGCACATTCACTCTCCTACAACCCTAAAAGTACCCCCCTGCAAGCCAGGAAAACTGGATCTTTGTTCTCATGAGACGACTGTAATTTTGGCCAAGTCACTGAACTCCATGAAAGCTTGGGCTCTTCTCTGAAAAATGATGGTGGAATTTTATTTTTAAATTGTGTTCAGTGTGTGGCAGGCCAAATAGAAATTAAGAAAGAACACAAATATATTAAACAGATACAAGTAGAAGAGTTTTAATTGAAGCAGGAGAGACTGCATTGAAATAGCAGCAGGAAATAGGCCCAGGAGTCAGAACACCTGAGTTCAAGTGCTGGGTCCTCCCCTCACTAGACCAAAGAGCCCTGGCCTCCTACAGAACCCAGCATGAAAACCACCATGCTGGATGATCGCAGGGACCCTCCCAATTCACACATGGTGATCTGTAACATTTGCCATATACAAAATAGGCATGTACTTTAAAACTCTGAGATAGATATTAATGTATTGTTTCTGTGGCATCATTTATTTTAATTCTTAAAAAATAACATGAACTGGAAGAGTTTTTTTACTGCTTCTGCTTTCTCAATGAACCGGATTTAAATTAGTGTTACAAAACTACCCTCTGGCCCCTGGACCAGTAAGCCCTTGCCATCTTGCCTATTCCTCTGAGCATGAGTGCTAAGCATAGTGGTTGCTTCATCTCTAGGAAGAGAAATAGAAGATTTCAAATATCTCAATCTGCAGTGTCACTTGGCTTTGGAAATATTGGCTTAAAACTACTCTACTAAATTTTTTAATCTTATTTTCAAAGCCCTCCAGCATAGAAGATTCCATAATCTACTACAGAGTTCCATTCCAATGTTTCATGTTTATATTCATTGGGAACCTTTTCTTCATATTGACATAAATCATTCAACAAAGGTACCCATTCAGATAATGCTTCTCAACTTTCATTCTTACAATTTTTTTGAAAGTCTTAGAATTAAGTTCTTAATTATCACTGTGTGTTTCTCTTCTGAACTCACTCCATTTTTCCCATTTTCTTCTTTGGATACTGGCTTTAATTGAAAACAGGAATGGTCTGAGAAGTGTTCCTGGAATTCTTTTACTTATAAAATATCATGCATAGTTAAGTTATCACAGAGCTTCCAGGTTTCATCTTGATAAGGTCATTAACATCTTCTAAAACCTATCATCAGACAATATGCAAAAAATTACAGGCATGTGATGATACTTACCTATACTTATATTGGTTAATAAATACCCCACCACATGTTTTAAGTTAGGTAACTCTAATATTTGACCATACATTGTGTATTAGTCCATTCTCACACTGCTATAAGGAATTACCTGAGATTGGGTAATTTATAAAGAAAAGAGGTTTAATCAGCTCACGGTTCTGTGGGCAGTGCAGACTTCTGCTTCTGGGGAGGCCTCAGGAAACTTACAATCATAGTGAAAGGCAAAGGGGAAGCAAGCACCATCTTCGCATGGTGAAGCGAGAGAGAGGCGAGAGAGAGAGAGAGCGAGAGAGAGTGCAAAGGGGGAGGTGCTACACACTTTCAAACAACCAGATCTCATGAGAACTCTATCACAAGACAGCACTAGGAGGGTGGTGCTACACCATTAGAAACCACCACTAGGATCCAATCACTTCCCACCTCCAACACTCGGGATCCCAATTCAACATGAGATTTGGGTGGGGACACAGAGCCAAACCATATCACCTTGCAACCAAATCTCCACTCAAGTCTCCAAACACATTATTTGTACTCTGCCCCCAAGAGTATGAACAGATGCACAGTGTATGTGCTCAATGTTAAGGAAGGCCAATATCTGACCAATATCAAACATCAAAGCTGTTTGCATAGAAGCTCCCACCCACCAAAGGTGTTACGTCTGGCATCTTCTACCAAAGTGGTTTTAAAAACTAGAGAAAGTATCAGCTAGAAATCTTCTTTACTTTTGCCAGGCATGGTGGCTCACGCCTGTAATCCCAGCACTTTGGGAGGCCAAGGTGGGCAGATCACCAGGTCAGGAGTTCGAGACCAGCCTGGCCAATATGGTGAAACCCCGTCTCCACTAAAAATACAAAAATTAGCTGGGCGTGGTGGTGTGTGCCTGTAGTCCCAGCTACTCAAGAGGCTGAGGCAGGAGAATTGCTTGAACCCAGGAGGCAGAGGTTGCAGTGAGCTGAGATCATGCCACTGCACTCCAGCCTGGGCAACAGAGCGAGACTCTTTCTCAAAAAAAAAAAAAGAAAGAAAGAAAAGAAAAGAAATCTTCTTTGCTTTTAAAAACAAGAATTTAGATTCCCAGACACTTAGAGGAAGAAAAATAATGTCTCTTATTGGTACAATATCAAAGGGCATCCTAAAACATATTTTAGGCATAATCTTTTTATCTTGTCTCCTCTCACATATCATAGGCATAATCTTACATCTCTGTTTTGTCACATGGCAATGACATTTCCTTTATTGTTTATCTGCCATGCCTCTTGAATACTATATTCCATATATTACTGTAGAATAGCCCCAAGAATAAACAAATTAGGCAGTTGTTTAACAATGCCTTTTAAACGTAAGCAAACATCAGTAGGTAAAATATTGTAGCTTACTTGCTCCTTTCTAATTCTTCCACTCTAGGAAAAGACTGATATTTTCCCTACCAGCCCTGCCCTCCACTTCAACCTCACCTGCTCCTTCTCACTTAAAACCACACCATTGGAAGTCCTCATACCATGCACTAAACAACTTTAAGCTATTTTAGGGTAACTGAGTGCTCTTTATTTGAGCCATAAGCCCATGCTAAGACTGCTTTGAATACTTGCCCTTACTCATGCATTAAGAGAGGGCTGACCATGATTTCTCAAAAGGGTAAACATAGACTACCATATGACCCAGCAAGTCTACTCCTAGGTATATATCCAAAAGAAATGAAATCAGGGACTCAGACAAACATTTGCACACCCATGTTCATAGCAGCATCATTCACAATAGACAAAAGCTAGAAACAACCCAAGGGTCCATCAACAGATAAACGGGCAACCCAAATGTGGTATATACATGCAATGGAATATCATCCAGCCAAAAAAAAATGAAATTTGGATATATGCTATGACATGGATTGACCTTGAAAACATTACACTGAGTGAAACAAGCCAGACACAAAAGGAAAAATATTGTATGATTCCACTTATGTGAGGTACCTAAAACAGACAAATTTATAGAGACAGAAAGTAAACTAGAGGCTACCAGAGGCTGGGAGGAGGTGAGAAAGAAAGAGTTATTGTTTAATGTATTTAATGGGAGTTTATGCTAAGGATGATAAAAAAAGTTTTGGGTACAGATAAGTGGTGATAGTTAAATAACATTGTGAAAGTGTTGAATGCCACTGAATTATACACTTATTAAAATGATAAATAGTAATGTTATGTATATTTTACCACAGTAAACAAATTACTTAGGGGGGAAAAGTCTGTCTGATCTGAGCTCTGTAATGAGAAGTTGGAGTGCACCTGAGATCTGACAGTCCTCATCCAGAGTTTGGGAAATTGACAACCTCATCTCTGTTCCAAACCTATCCCTATCCTGAGGAGGGTGGGGATCTCAAGCAAAGATCTAGAGGCGAAGGCATCAGGAATGTCCCCAGGAAGAGGCAACTATGGGCGCCAAGGAGACAGCCTTCAAGCTTTCAGGTCACCCAGAGTTTTCCCCATCCCACCTAGCACAGCTCCTATAGCAAAGCAGTCAGTGGTCAGGAAGAAAAAAGACAGAGAGGCCTGACTAAGCCAACTCTTCTGGAATTTATGTAAGCTTTTTTCTTTTACTTATTTTTCAAATGTCACAAACATCAATTTTGGAGCAAGCAGGCTACAAAAAGATACTTTTGTTCTCTCAGCCTAATGATATATATGTAAAAAGAGAAGGAATAAGAAAACTTTGGAAAGAACTTACACCTCCAAAATGTTTGAAGTTATTTAGAAGGTTAGGTGTTTTACACACACATACACCCTACAAACTACATACATACATGTACATACTATGGTTGTATAGTCTTTGTAATACTCTTAAATCTAAACTTTATTTTAAGAGAAAAATGAAGGACTTGCAGCCCCAGAACATAGTTAGTCGTTTTTTCCCAGGCATGTCATGCTCTACTGTTACCACTTGTAATTGTTTTGAAGTCAAGTCAGGCTTCCAATAATAACGTTTATATTAATTATTCTAATTGTCAACTACTCCATAGCAAATTAGAAAACCACCAACACAAATGTCATTTGCTATAACAAGTCAATGTTTATACAAGCTTGCCCAACCTGCAGCCCAGAACAGCTGTGAATATAGCCCAATACAAATTCATAAACTGTCTTACAACATTGTGACATTTATGCACGGATTTTTTTTTTTTTTTTTTGAGACAGGGTCTCACTCTGTTGCCCAGACTGGAGTGCAGTGGTGCATCTTGGCCCACCACAACCTCCATCTCCCAGGCTCAAGTGATTCTCCTGCCTCAGCCCCCCAAATAGCTGGGATTACAGGCGCCTGCGCCACCTCACCCAGCTAATTTTTGTATTTTTAGTAGAGATGGGGTTTCACTAGGTTGGCCATGCTAGTCTCGAACTCCTGACCTCAAATGATCCACCCGCCTCGGCCTCCCAAACTGCTGGGATTACAGGCGTAAGCCACCATGCCCAGCCCCTGCACAGATCTTTTTTAAAGCTCATCATCTATCCTTAGTGTTAGTATATTTTATGTGTGGCCCAAGACAGTTCGTCTTCTTCCAATGTGACCCAGGGAAGCCAAAAGATTGGACACCTCTGATTGAGAACAATGCCTGGAACTTTGTAGCTCTCAAAAGTTTGTTCAATGAATGAATGAGCGAATGCTTCCAATACAAAACCTTAGAACAGGCAAGTCAAAATGTCACCAAAAGGTGGGAAGAAGAGGCATTCACGGTACTGGTTGAGTGCATAGTAAATAAGGTACTTGCACAACTATGGGCAACAAAGAGACGGCTTGGGAATTATCAAACACCAATTTTGATTTTGATGAGAACAGTCATAACCCAATATTTGAAGATTTTGATGGTTGCTTCTTCTTTTCCCCTCTAACCGCCGCCCCCCCCCCCACCCCAGAACGATGAACGGTTAACCAAAACACCACCAAAGGCAACTACTTATTACCTTTGTTATTCCCACATAAAAAATTGAGCAGACCTATTGTTTAAGCAGAAGAGGCAGTCCCTCAATGAAGCAATATCCTGTTTGAATAATTTAGGACGGGGCATAGGCCAGCCCACACAGCGCATTTGTGTGACAGGGCGTCCCACTCAGACGTCTCCATTTCCGGTATCTAGAGCCGGCTGCCCTCTAAAAATCCCCCTGTTACAGTCGGGATAGAAAACAAAAAGCCTAATTTACCAGGAGGCTAAACAGATTGTGCCTTCTTAGGCAAATGTTCCACCTGCTTGGCCAATTAGCTTCCTCTCCCGAAAGACTCGTTCAACAGGTTTCCTTTTTCTCTTCTCTGCCTCCTGGGTTGGGGAAAGAGGCTGTCACTTCTCTTCGACCCTCCCCTTCCCTCCCTCTCGGCTTTTCCACACTGGGTCGGACCAATCGCGCCCGCTCCGACGTGTCCAGGTCCGCGGCCCCGGGAGCTTGGCGCGGCCCGGCCTGGATGCGCTGGGCGGAGAGTGCAGGGGAGGGCACGGCGCCGCTTGCTTGGCCTGCGCACCCGGACCTAGAAGCCGGGACCAGCCGGGGCAGAGCCAGGCGCGCGGAAGTCTGAAGGTGCCCTCCAGACACGGCCCCGATGACTGAACTACAGCAAGATGTGGAAGACACAAAGCCTGCGAAAGTGCTCGGGAAGAGGGAGAGCAAACTTGGCTCAGCCCAGTGAGTATTCTCAGCTGGGACCCATCCAAGGAGGTGGGAGGAGCGCAGCCTAAACTTCTCTGCCCCGGGACGCATTTTGGGTGGATGCGGATTTCTGGAGTTCCTATATGGACAATCTTGTGGCGCTCTCTCTCTCTCTCTCTCTCTCTCTCTCTCTCTCTGTCTCTCACTCTCTCTCTCTGTCTAGATATTCAGTTAAGGAGATGGTTTAGATTGATTGAAAAGTCTACTGTAGGATTTAAACAAATTCTCTTAATTCAAAACTCACTGGATGTTGGGAAAATAATTTTGTAGAAAATAAGCCTAACCACATTGAAGCTCAAAGTCCCAACACAGCCCTTCGTTTAGAATGACCATTTTCACAAATTCATTTTAGTTCAGCAAATAATTGAGTATCTACTTGTTCAATAACGATGGGCAATACAAGGATAAATGTTATTTTGGATCTGCTCTTCTGGAACTTCAAGAGCAGAGTGGGGATGAGGGAAGCACAAATGAATATTACTGTACTTCAAGGGACTTTGGTGACCATTGCCACATTAAACACACAGACAAGGTATGATAAAGAGTTTAGCCTATAATTGAGTCTTCTCTACTTTTAAAATATTTATCTATTTTGCAGTCTTTGGTAAAATTGGTTTGGGAGGAGAGGTTGTTTTTTTCCTACAAAGTGGTATTTTCTAAGCCTACTGAAGTCACTTCTAATTCAGTCTATGATTTTAGACGCTAACCCTTCTGAGCTGTAAAACTCTTGTTCTGGTATCAGGATATGAGTAATTTAGGAAGGAGGGATATGTATTATCATAAGGTTATACTGATGTGATAATTCCACTTTGAAATCATTTTAAGTTGCCAAATTTTTGTGCTTAGAAACCCAGTCTAACTTCTGTTTTGAACTTCATAGCTTACATTAATTATCACTAGGCTCAAAGTCTTGTTGAAGTCTGGGTGTCCCCATGGACATTTCTTCTAAGAGGATTAGAATGACTTGCTCCTTACAATTTCCCTGTGTCTGTAACTGCACCCATGTAGGCCTCATCACCTAGAGCCTTAGCCTCCTGAATAATAGTAGCTGGCACTTACTGAGAATGCTTACTATGTGACAGGGAGTGTGCTCAATACTTTAAATGCATTCTCACAAACAATGAGGCAGGTGCTATTATTTCCATGTTGCAGATAAAAGCACTGAAGCTCTGAGAAGCTAAGCAGCTAGGCAGAGTCACAAAGTTAATAAAAGAGCAGCCAGGATTCAAGCCCAGGTCTCCTAACTTTACAGCATGAACTTAGAACCACTATGCTGTACACCGGTTCCTCTGTTCCAGAATCTATGATGGCCTTCCATGGCCTACTCTTAAAAATAGGCTCCTCTGCCAAGATTTTAAGATCCTTCATGATCTGGACCCACACAGACCATTGCAACCTCACTTCCTAATACTAGTCAGCATGCACATCTTTTATAGCCAAACAATCATACTAGCAGCCCTATACTTAAAGGGGTGATATGCAGCATTCCCATGTTCATTGCACATTACTCACAATAGCCAAGATATGAAATCAACCTAAGTGTCCATCAACAGATGAATGGATAAGAAAATGTGCTATATACACAAGATACGAAATCAATCTAAGTGTCTATCAATGGATAAAGGGATAAGAAAATGTGGTATATATACACAATATTATTCAGCCTTTAAAAAGAAAGATCATTTGTGACATGGATGAACCTAGAGGACGATGTTAGACAAAATAAGCCAGGAATAGAAAAACAAACACTGAATGATCTCACTTAAGTGTGACATCTGAAAAAGTTGACTCAGGCCAGGCAGGGACTGTGGCTCATGCCCATAATCCCAACACTTTGGGAGGCCGAGGCTGGAGGATCACTTGAGCCCAGGAATTTAAAACCAGCCTGGGCAACAAAGTGAGACCCTGTCTCTACAGAAAAAAAAAAAAAATAAGTTAAGCATGATGGCGCACACCTGTGGTCCCAGCTGCTCAGGAGGCTGAGGTGGGAGAATCTCTTGAGCCCAGGCAGTTGAGGCTACAGTGAGCCATGTTGATGCCACTGCATTCCAGCCTGGACACAGAGTGAGACCCTGTCTCAAAACTAAAATTTAATTTAATTTAAAAATAAATTTAGAAGTTGGATTCATAGAAACAGAGAGTAGAATGGTAGTTGCCAGGCGCTGGAAGGTAGAAAGGGTGGGGAAGGAGGGAATAGGGAGTTTATCAGAGGGTACGAAGTTTCAGTTAGGAGGAATAAGTTTTGAGATCTATTGCACAGCAAGGAGATTAGCGAATAATAATGTGTTGCATATTTCAAAATAACTAAGAGTAAATTTCAAATGTCTCACCATAAAAAATGATAGGTAAGCAAGACCATAGGTATGTTGCTTGATTTAATCATGCCACATTGTATACATATACCAAAACATTACCTTGTACCCCATAAATGTAAACAATTATGATTTGTCAATTAAAAATAATATTAATTTTAAAATAATTTAAAAATATATTTCTTATAAAATTCAAAAAAAGAAGTGATATGCAGAAGGAATAAGGAACTGGTATGCCAAACATAGGAGCGAATGAATCCCCTTCTGTCTTCACTTTTCCTTACTGCTATTCCTTTCCCCTCTCTCCTCTCTCTTCACCTACTTCTAGAAATCAACTCAAGTTTTCCTTCATGTGAAGCCTTCCTTCATTACTGGCCATACTCATCTCTTCTTTACCAGAGCTCACCTTGTACATATATGGCTTCCGCCTCATAGAATTTATCTGCTGTTATTATGACGATTAATTAACAATTAATGTTTATTGACAGTTTAGTTTGTACAAAGTACTGTTTCAAGTTGTTAACATATATTAATTCACCCACTAATCCAGTTGTATTAGTTATCTTTCCTCTAAATAGGTTGCAGACTCAGATTACATTTTTCCTTATTGAATTTCTTAGAGGGCCCAACCAACAGTCACTTTCGAGTACCATCTGTTGGTGAGCTGGGGAAGCTAAGACCCCAGACCCAGTAATTAAGATATATACTGTAATACGCTTGTAGCTGACATTCAGCTTGACTATGTCAGGGGAAATTCTACGTTTAAAATTTTTCTTAATCACATTTCCTATCAGTAGCGGTTAGAATTTCTAGGTACATTTACTTGCCCGAGAGCTGTGGCTAATTTGTTCATCTTTGTGCTAGAAGGTGAAGCTGCTGATACACTCATCACCGAACTGCATATTTGATTAAAAAATACAATGAACCCCTTTCTGACCAAGAATAAGTACTTTAGCTGTATATTTCCTTTTGAGATCCTAATTTTCTCCACTTTTATTACCTTTTTCATTCTGAATTTTATGTTCCCAGTACTTTAATAGTCGTAGCATAGCCAGACTTTTTTTGACACACATTTTTGTTTTCCGTCAAGAGGCCAGAATACCCCTGCTCTAACTTTTGTTTGTTTGTTTGTTATTTAAGTTCTGAGGTACCTGTGTACAACGTGCAGGTTTATTACATAGGAATACATGTGCCATGTTGGTTTGCTGCACCCATCAACCCGTCATTTATGTTAGGTGTTTTTCCTAATGCTATCCCTCCCCCGAACCCCTACCCTTGACACACATTTTATGAAACACACCTTTATTTCTTAAAGTTTCTTCTGGATCTCATTTAGTAATATCCAGGTTACTTTTAATCAATTTCAACAAGTACCCAAATACCCAAAATGAATGCTGATATATTCTGAGCAAAAGTTATCTTGATTCATGTTTCAAATAATGAATTAAATTACATGTAATATCATTCAAATTGCAATTTGAATTTTTAACATTTGAACTTTAATAACTTGAGGTGTAAGAATTTTAGAAATATGTCCAACTCCATATGTATGTAGGAAAAGGATAGATGTGGGCAACAAGAACATTTACCTTAAAAGGAAGCGCTCTGGTGTTATCAATAAAGGTTGGTTATTTTTAGTATATATTTTTACTTAAAATAGTGAATTCAAGTAAAAATAAATGACCGCAGTGGCAACATCTCTCATCTAAACTATCCATCTTTGTGCATGGCATGTTGGAGTACTTGACAAACAGAACACAGATTGAAGTTGGGAACTGATCTTGAATTAGAAGCAAGAGAAATAAAGGCAAATAATTGTTGGACCTAACTCAGTTTCTTAGTGCTTACTTAATTCCAAACTTTGAAAGCTCCCATTTAGCAAAAGAAGATTATCTCTCTATCTATGTATGTGTGTGCATATAATTTTTTTTTTAATTTCCAGGTCATCAGATCTGACAGGCTGGGCATGGTAGCTCACTATAATCCAGCATTTTGGGAGGCTGAGGCAGGTGGATCACTTGAGGCCAAGAGTTTGAGACCAGCCTGGCCAACATGGTGAAACCCCGTCTCTACTATAAATACAAAAATTAACCAGGTGTGATGGCTCATGCCTGTAATCCCAACTACTAGGGAGGCTGAGGTGAGAGACCTGGGAGGCAGAGGTTGCAGTGAGCCAAGATCATGGATCATGCCATTGCACTCCAGCCTGGGCAACAAAACAAGATCCAGTTCACTTTTCATTATAAACTTTGGGGTAGGAAAGAATGATGTATAACATGTTTTAACATATATTCACCCACTAATCCACTAAATATGGGCCTTCAATGTATGAAAACTCGTATTTTAAAATGGTATACATAACATATTATATTTATAAATTATATTAAACAAATTATATTAAAGTATAACACCTAATAGAGGAGTTTTGAAAAATGGAGAAAAATAAACAGTGTGTGTTCTAGTTTGAAAGGTTTTGAAAAAAATATATAGTGAACCAAATCAGCTCTATGACTGGAGGTTAATATCACAGAAAATGCTGATTTATCTGGGCAGTACATGAAGTAGTTAAGAATGCAGGCTCTAGGAAACTACTATTTGAATTCTGGCTTTCCTGTCTCCTACAGGTGTGACTCTGGCAAGTTACTCAGCACCTCTAAGTCTCTGTTTCATCATCTATAATGGGGAGTACTTAAGTCAGCTATTTGATACAGGCTTGCTTTGAAGTTTAAATGGGAAATGTAAGAACAGACACTTTTCAAAAGAAGACATATATACAGCCAACAATCATGAAAAAAAGCTCAACATCACTAATCATTAGCGAAACGCAAATCAAAACTACAATGAAATTCCATCTCACACCAGTCAGGATGGCAATTATTAGAAAGTCAAAAAAATAACAGATGTTGGCAAGGTTGCAGAGAAAAAGGAATGCTTATTTACTGTTGTTGGGGGTGTAAATTAGTTTGACCATCGTGGAAGACAGTGTGGCAATTCCTCAAATACCCAAAGACAGAAATACCATTCAACTCAGCAATCCCTTTACTGGGTATATACCCAGAGGAATATAAATTGTTCTTTTATAAAGACACATGCATGTGTATGTTCACTGCAGCACTATTCACAATAGCAAAGACATGGAATCAACCTAAATGGCCATCAATGGTAGACTGCATAAAGAAAATATGGTATATATACACCATGGAATACTATCCAGCCATAAAAACGAGATCACATCCTTTGCAGGGACATGAATGGAGCCTGGAGGCCATTATCTTTAGCAAACAAATGCAGGAACAAAAAACCAAATACCGCATGTTCTCACTTATAAGTGGGAGCTAAATGATGAGAACACATGGACACACAGAGGGGAACAACACACACTGGGATCTATTGGAGGGTGGAGGGTGGGAGGAGGGAGAAATCAGGAAAAATAACTAATGGGTACTAGGTTTAATACCTGAGTGACAAAATAATCTGTATAACAAACCCCCATGATACAAGTTTACCTATATGACAAACCTGCATATGTACCCCTGAACTTAAAATCAATGTTAAAGAAAAAAGTAAAATAAAAAAGAAATGTACTTCACCTAGTGTCTACATATTATCAGCTCTCTATAAACTGTAGCTGTATTAGACCTCACTTTTTAACATCTGGGACATGCTATGGGGTGGAGGTGGGAGGATGACATGAAATGTAATTAAACTAAATGGTCAAACTTCAAAGAGGTCAAATGCTTACAGTAGCCTGCAACAATGTTCTATAAAGTGACCGTGAGGACTCTTGTGACAGCACCTGAGCATTTCTTTGAATCTAACCAGGTGTGTTGGTTTTTACTTTATGCTAAAAGGATCTCATGCCATGAGTATTTTGTGACCTTCCAGCTAATTTAAATATTGCTTACTGATTTGGTGTTATACATCTGTTGTCCAATACTTCTATCCATCATCCACTGATTCCACATTCTGCTTCCTGGCACTGAGCTTTTTACTCATGGACTCTCAGCTTTAAACTGTTTCCACTTGCTAAACTTCAACAGAACTGTCCTTTAACACCTTTCTAATTTTTTAAATGTTCAGCTTTAGCCACTTTGCACATTTTCAAATGTAATAAAGCAAAGATCCTTGAGAGAGGTTCCTCCTCAGCCACCTTAATGACTGCTTCTTTATCCTTAAAGAGGAGTGTTTTATCCAAAGTTTGATTTGTTACCTTGAGAAGAGAAGCAGAACCAACTTAAACTACATTTCCTTAAGTAGACTAATTTACATTCCCTAAGATAGACATATGTAGCCGTCATTGGTCACTCCATGTGTGTCAAAGGTTTCTGTATTTATAATGGACATGATGTCCCAAGATGCATAGTATTTGTAACAACTTTATTGAGTTTTTACCTCATAAAATTTACCCATTTCCAGGTGTAATTCCATGACTCTTAGTAACATTACCAAGTGATGCACCATCACCATAACCCAGTTTAAGAACATTTTCATCCCTCCAATGAGATCCCTCAGGTACATTTATTCTTAATCCTCATTTCAATTCCCAACCCCAGCCCTAGGCAATCACTACCTACTCCCTATCTCTATAAATCTGCCTTTTCTGGGTATTTCATAGAAACCTTTGTTCCATAGGCTTGATTTAAAGACAATTAGATTAGATCTTTTACTAAGCTTTTTACTCTATAAATATATGTCTTTTCACAAAAAAAAAAGAAAAAGAAAAAGAAAAGAAAGGGCTTTCATGTAGCAAGAGAAACAAGATTGTAAGCATCTTAAAGACAGGTCAGTGCCTTATACTTTGTAGCAATAAACATCTGTTGAATGTTGACTAAGTGACATTCATACTTAAGATTTTGAAAACTTCCCAAACCACAACATCAAAGAGAACTCAGGCTGTGATACTTGGGTACTTTTTTTTATGACCTCTTAAAATTTTGCATCTAATATTTATTACTGGTTTTTTTAAGTGACAGAATTGGAACATAATCTTCCCATATGGGTTGATATTTTTTAAAGCAATACATGTATAAAGTCAGAAATTAAAACAATATAGATAGATACAAAATGAAAAATGGAGGCCTTCATCCTATCTCCCACCTTATAGTTCCTTGTCTCAAAGTTAACACTTCCCAACGTTTTGGTCTTTTTTTCTTATGCTATTGTCATTTTAAGGCCAGAATCAAGTTTTTTGTTGATTAGTTTTCTTTGTTTTTAGACTATCCAACTTTAGCTGACTATAAATGTGTTGAACTTGGCGACTTGAAGCATCTCGTGAGATTGTTATGATTAAGTGTGATCACACAGTATCTGCACACCATAGGAGAGCTCAATAAATGGCAGGCATTACTCTCAAATACTATTTTTTCCAAGCTTCTTTGCAGAATAGTTATCCACCCATAAAATGAATTCATAGTTTTAACAGTAGTAAACAAACCCATTAGAATACGATCTTATGGTGATGACCTTAGCAAGGTAGACCCCCAGTGTTAAACAGAGGAATTGTGACTGAGCCATCCTGCCAATTCATTTTCTTAATCTTTTCTGTTCCTCTCTTCTAGTCTGGATGATCCTAGACAGACCCCCTAATTAGATGAGGTAGTGATATCTGGGCCACCCTCTGAACAATTCAGTAGAGGTCACAATGGTGATAAGACCTGTTTTAAAAGGGAAGAGACCAAGGTAAGAGAAGTGGAAATGTGAAGTTGGAGAAACTGAGTAAAGAGATGAGGAGAAAATAGAAGAGAGTTGGGAAAAGAGAGAGGGAAATAATACTGAGTTATATTGAAAGGAGAAAGAAAAAAAATTGGCTAATTTACCATTAACCTGCATAATCTTCCTCTTCTGCCCTGGAAGATATTCCTTCTTTTCTCTCTGTATTCTATTCCGTGTCTTGTCTCAGGCAATGAGATGAGGTTTTGACATGCCTCTTCTTCCCTAATGGGGATTTTTGTTTTGTTTTGTTTTGTTTTTCAAGACAGGGCCTCATTCTATCACCCAGGAGTGCAGTGGCGTGATCACAGCTCACTGCAGTCTCAACCTCTCTGGACTCAGGTGGTCCTCCCACCTCAGCCTCCAGAGTAGCTGGGACTACAGGCGTGCACCACCAGGCCTGGCTATTTTTCTTATTTTTTGTTGAGACAGGGTTTCACCATGTTACTCAGACTGGTCTTGAACTCCTGGCTTCAAGAGATTTGCCCACCTCAGCCTCCCAAAGTGCTGGGATTACAGGCGTGAGCCACCATGACCAGCCCTAGTGGAGATGTTGATCTGTGTATACGTGTTGGTGTTTTCTTAAAGTCCATATATATCAGGTGTATGATTATATCCATATTTGTTGTCTTTCACATTACGCCCAACTTGTGCAGTAAGTTAAAAACCAGGAAGAACCTCAGAAAAACAGTATGCTAATTTTTGTCCTTTATAATAATTAAGAATTATCATCTGAAAGCAGTTGTGTTTCTACAAATGATTCTGAAAGCTTTAGTGTGTATTGCTGTGAAATGTGTATTGTGAGTTGAATTGCTATATATCGATAGTGATGAAAAACTGTCAATTCATCATGACAACTTTTATTATCACTACATTGTTTCTATAATTCATTAGAAAATAACACCTCATTAGATCTATTTAATCCTTAAATATTTTGCAGGATACTCTGTGTAATATACAGTGTGGTCCTCAAAGAGCCTACATTTATTGTTAAGAATATATTTCTTTTCCTCCCGCTCTCCCTTCCTCCCTTAATAACAAAGTTCCATAGTATATAAAGTTGGACTTGTTTTGATGTGAAGTTGGTGGATTTCTTAGGTGTGTTCTCGATTTGATCAGGATCTTTTCTGAAAATTTTACAAAGAATCACAGCACCTTTTCTCAAATTCTAAAATCACAAAATATCAGACCTTGCATCAGAATAATAAATGGCATATGAGCTATAAGAGAAAAGCAGTATTTGACAGTTGATGATGAACAGAGAGATTTGATTGAGTACTCAGCTGACATTTACAAGTACTTTTGCACCATGGGTACCATGCTAAGTGTCTTGAATATCACCAGGATGAAACACGTAAAGCCTTTGCCATAAGGAAAATGGAATAGGGAGGAAAGGAATGTTTTGTTTTGAGATTCGATCTTCTTTCAGAGAAGAAACTAAGTAGCTCCAGAAAATATATCAAAGCTTAGACAAGAAGAAGTAATATCATTGCTATTCATTAGACACTATTCAAAGTGCTTTTACAGATATACATATAATAAGGTAGGTACTATTTCCATCACATTTTATATGTAGGAGAAACACAGTGACTTGCCCAAGTCATAACAGCTGTTAAAGTGTTGAAGCCAAAATAGAAAGGCAGGCAGTCTAAACTGAACCAGCTTCCTAAAATCACTGATTATACAACCTCACTAGATTTACGAAGGGCAAAGATGCAGAAGACAAAGTAACTCCCATTAAAGTCTGTGCATCCCTGCGTAGCTCTCTTAACTTTTTGTACGTGTGTTTTCTAATCATAAAATGAAGATTTATTTCCATTCTACAATTCTAACATTGAAAGAATTTCTAATGTTCTGTAGAAGACAAGATTAGCTGTCAATTGAGCACTTGTGCTTTCTCTGTATTGTTAAACACAGGTACCTCTTTGGATACTTGCATATTCATCTGTGCTCCAGCTTAGCAGTAGAGAAGTTCATTTTTTCGGTTGAAGCTCTACGTCGTAATTGGCACAGCAGTCATTCATGGATTCCAATTTTTAAAAACCATAGATGGGTTCTTCTTTGCACAAGTACAGAGTGTTTCTATAAAGTGATGTGACTGATGTGTTTTAAAAGCATGTGAATGTTGTGTTTTTAAAAGTAGTCACCAGAGGAACCCAAGAACTTTTCCAACAATGCAGCAATTGCACAAAATCTTTTTGAAATTCTTCTTGTAGTGTTACTTTCAAAGCCTGGAGCCAATTCTTGGAATAGTCATAAGGTTGGCAAATCTTCTTCTTTTGAGAGTGAATTCAGGTTTTGAAAAACAACCTGGAGTTACTTGAAGCCAAATTTGGTGAGTAAGAATAGTTTAAATATCTTTAAAGCACTCTGGATTAGATCATTTTTTATCAAAAACAAGATGTGACTATAAAATAATAAGACTGAGTTTCTGGCAATACTTAACAAACTAATTTCTATACATCCAATTCAACATTTATTACTTTGTAACCATATTATGAAAATAGTAAAATTTTATAGTTATTATTCTGTCCTAAATTCATTTGTCAGTGTTTATAATGTACTCAGGTAGGTGTTGGTATGTCATAAGTATTAAAAATTATTTTTTTAAATGTCCATGAGCTTAGGCAGTGAAAGTTCAGCTAATCACAATCTTCTTATGCTAGCTTCTACTCTATTGTACATTATGGTAATTTGTATAGACATCACACTTTTTCAAACCCCCTCCGCATATTCCAAATGGCCTTTCTTTCACTGTCTACAAGACACTACTCTTGACTTTCCCACATGACAATTATCCTTTTTTTTTAATTTTTTTTTTGAGATGGAGTCTCACTCTGTCACCCAGGCTGGAGTGCAGTGGTGCGATCTTGGCTCACTGCAAGCTCCACCTCCCAGGTTCACACCATTCTCCTGCCTCAGCCTCCCGAGTAGCTGGGACTACAGGTGCCCGCCACCATGCCTAGCTAAATTTTTGTATTTTTAGTAGAGACGGGGTTTGACCGTGTTAGCCAGGATGGTCTCGATCTCCTGACCTTGTGATCCACCCGCCTCGGACTCCCAAAGTGCTGGGCTTAGGGGCATGAGCCACCGTGCCCAGCCGATAATTATCAATTTTTAGCATTAAGCTTTCCATTTTTGTCTGGCACCTGAGAGTTAACCTCTGTTAGCTTATTGGTTTACTCCCTGAGAAGTTCCTGAGCATACCTATGGACAAGCATATTCTCCTGTTCTTGACTTTGGGTCAGAATGGACTCATTAGCACAGCAGTGTTACACAACCATTTTATCTAAGATCTGAGTTTAACACTGTACTGTTCAGTAACTTTTATGTGCTATATCTTCACTCTCCTCTAATCCAAAGTAAGTAATTCAGCAAGCAGTTACCTAATGCTTACTCTGTGCAGGGAATACAAGGCTAAATGAGGTATGAGTGTTGCCCTTTAAGAGCGTCCAGTCTGGGGAGAGGGCAATGGGATGCATACCCACATAACTAATACCATGTGATAAGAATTTCACAGTAATTAAATGCTGTGAGGATAGAGATGTAGCCAATTTGTGTTTCGTGGGGTGAGATAAGAGGCGCTGTTTGAAGCGAGGTTGATGGACAAGGAAGAATGTGTCTTTAACTGGAGGGAGAAAATTATTTCAGGCAGAGGGAAGAACAAGGATAGGATACTTGAAAGTTCAAATGCATGTTTTTGAGGGGCACTTAGGGGTCTCCTGTGGCGTGACTGGCTGGGGCTGGCAGGACTCGCAGGGAGAGCAGAAGGGGGAAGGACTCAGAGCCCCCGGTTAGGTGTCCCCTCTTGCTTTGCTCTTTCCTTCTTTTCCGGCTTTGGCTCTACTACCGACTCTTTGAAACTTTAGGGAAGTCGTTCTCCTCTTTGGTCTTCAGTTTCCTCCTCTGTAAAGAGAGAGGGCTGAATGACCTGATTTATTAGATCCCTTCCAACCTAAAGAGTCTTTGAAGAAACTGCCCTACTTCTCTGCACGCTTCTGTAGTTTTTGTATAAAGAATTCTATTAGACTGAACAAACCAAGGAAAGCCTTTTTAATATGAAATAGAGTCCTTGCTTTCTTATGTGGTTTGGCCTCTTTATTTTTTTATTTCCTTTTCTTTCCCTAGGTAAACATATACCTGTTTAAGGCAGGACTGCCACTGGAACATACCTAAACTATCCTCTTACACGTTTATAGATACATATCAGCATTCACATTGCATCAGACAACCCTGCTTTGCCACAGTGCCTTCTGGACTGGTCATAGCAGAGATGCCTAATGGGGTAACATAATTTAAACCTGTAATACAAATGGAGACCAAATTCATTATCACTGGAGTTGCAAGCTTCTCTGATATACTTAATGTCTGAAAATAATCAAAGATTGTACTTAAATAGAGAATACAATTTTAGGTTAAAAAGCCCTTTTCCTCAGAAATGAAATTGGGGAATACCTAAGAGATACCAGTTTCCCATTTCAACTTAATAATTATACTAGCATTTTAATTTACTTTATATTCATTTAAGTACTTATATTTACATAATAATTGAATTTAATGCACATTTTTTGAGGACCTACTATTTTTAGACATTATACTGTGTTATAGTTATTAGCATGTATTAGGCATGAACTGTGTCCCCTAGAACATTAGGCCCGGTGTGGTGACTCACACCTATAATCCCAGCACTTTGGGAGGCCGAGATGAGAGGATCACTTCAGGCCAGGAGTTGGAGGCCAGCCTGGGCAACATAACAAGACCCTGCCTCTACCACAAATAATATAGAAATTAGACGGGTGCAGTGGTACAAGCCTATAGTTCCAGCTACTTGGAAGGCTGAGGTGGGAGGATCGCTTGAGCCCAGGAGTTCAAAGCTGTTGTGAGCTCTTATCCTGCCACTGCACTTCAGCCTGAGGACCCTGTCTCTTAATTTAAAAAATAATAATAATAATTAGGTCAGGTTCACTATAATTTGAGCAATGTCTTACTATGACATTAACTATGAATTTAAATCTACTGTGTTATGTACAGGCATTTTTAAAAGAACAGTGGGGAAGAAACTAGCCCAGCATGGGGATTGAATGAAGGCCCCTTGGAAGAAATTGATGATATCTGAGAGAAGTTTTGAAGGAGGAATAGGAGTCAGTTGCCTACTCTGCCAAAAAAAGACAGAAATCATTCTAACTGGAAAAAGTAGCCTAAAGTAAGACACAGTGATGTGAAACAGCCAGGTGACTATTAAGAATTAATATTACTAGAAGATAAAATGTATAAACTTAGAGGGCAGCACATAAGGCAGAAGCAGTAGGATGGAGGAAGGTCCCAGAGGACATGTTTCTGTGATGAGAAGGAGGTCTGGTTTATCTATAAGGCACAGGGGCCACTGACAGAGTTTACCCAGGGATGTGATATAGCCAGGTTTGAGTTTTTTCGAGATATTGCTAGTGACAGTTGAAGATAGATTTGTTGGAGAACAAAGCAGGAAGCAGGAATTAGCTGGCTGTAAAACAATCCAGGTGAGATTGTTCTGGTAGGGGAGAGGGGAGAATGAGTTTGAGAAATTTTGAGGAAATAAAATTGGAAGGACCAGGTGACGGAATGGATTGATAGAGCGAGAAAGCCAGAATGACTTAGTTTTTCTCTTCAGAAAGGCTGTGTGGATTATGATGCCATTGCATTATGCCATGGAAGGGGATTTGGGGTATTAAAAATGAGTTCCCTTTTTTAATAGTTGTGGGATAGAGTTTAGAGCTGGCAGATAGATTTGGCAATTGTTGGCCTATAGGTAAGAGTTAAAATCATGAGAGTGGATCCAGTTTCCCACTAAGAAGAGTAGGAAACTGAGGAGACAACCTGAGAATGATTCTGTGTTGGGATGAAGATCAAAAAAGGAAGAGGCCACAAAAGGTGATGGGAAATAAACAGCATGGCAGAGAATAAAACAAAACAAAAACAACCAAACAAAATAAAACAGAGGAACAGAATCATGAAAAAACAAACAAGGAAAGGAGAATCCCAAAAGATAGTCACCAGTGGCAAGTACAACCAAGAGCAGCTACTGAACTGCCCTTGGCATTTGGAAATAGAGAAATCACCAGAGAACCTTTCCAAATAAATTTTAGTAGCACGATGAGCATGAGGGCCAGACTCTGCGGGCTGGGTAAATGGGAAATGAGGAAGCCAGCATAGCCTTTGTAGACTTTACTGCCATTTCACATAATCCCTCACTGTCAGTGCCTGGCTTGCATCATGGCTCAGATTGGTGCATACTGGAATCTTCTTTGTCAATATGGCATCCTCATGTCCCCATGTCTGCCTGTAATCTCCTATCCATCCCTTGCCATTCTCACCACCTGTGCTTTTCAGCCTCAGAGAGAAGCATAAGCTCTTGATGTTTCCATGTTCTCCTAGCCCATCAGCCCCTTCTGGACTTATTTCCTAGGTGGCTCAGGAAGCTACGTAGGCTTTAAGAAGTTTGTCTGAGAAGTGAAGAAAAGAGAGAAAGGTAATGTCAATGAAAAGTTTTGTTTTTTAGGTGAGAGAGAGCCTTGTGAGCCTGTACATAAGAAACAGCCTGCAGAGAGGGAGAATATGAAGGGGCACACCCAATAAGTGACAGAACAAGCCCAGAGGTGTCAGAAATGGGCTTGAACATGAGTAAGAGAGAGGCCTTGCCTTCTGAAAGTGGAGGAATGAATAGATGCAGTCTATGCAGATATAAGTAATTAGAGGTCTGGGAAGGAAATGTGGGTGCTCTTGTATAATGACTTCAAGTTTCAGTTTTCTTAGTGAAGTCATGACAAGGCCCCTTTCACCAAGAAAGATGAGTCGTGTTTCATCAGGGGCTTGAGGAACATGGAGAGTGTGAAATACGAGCTGACGAAATAAAACAGGATGTCTAGGCACCGTTGAGGGCCCAGCAAAAGGACTGATCCACAATAAAGACTGGTATTTTTTTCCCTACAATGTGGTCAGAATCTTGGTATTAGAAGTTTAAAAGGCTGATTTGGGGATTTTATCTGAGTGGGCATGGCAGAACGATTAGCATGATTGGAAATTGGGAGTGAACAATCACATATATGGCCTGAGCTGCCTCCGGAAATAAGTCCAGAAGAGGTTGATTGATGAGGAGAATATGGAAACATCAATAGCTGATGCTTTTCTCTGAAGCTGAAACACACAGGTGGTGAGAATGGCAAGGGATGAGAATTGGAAGGATAGGAGATTACAGGCAGATATGGGGATATTAGAAACGACATATTGACAAAACATTCCTGTACACAACCGCCTGAGCCATGATGCAAGCCTGGTATTGACCACGAGGGATTATGTGAAATGTCAGTAAAGGTTGCTGGTGATAAGGCCATTATTACTGGATGCCATTCCACCCACATGGACATTGAAGATTCCATGTGCCAAAGTCCTCAAGAAAGAAGTATGTCAGAGGATGAATGCAATAGGAACACTAAAGACAGTGGATCAAAAGTAACCTGCAAGAGGTTGGACTTTCCGTATGTTGAAATATATAGATATTTCATATATGTCTATATGTTGAATATAGATAAAATTGATTGTTTCTTTGTTTTTTGGTTTTGCTTTATTTTTTTTGAGACAGAGTCATTCTGTTGCCCAGGCTGAAGTGCAGTGGCATGACCTCAGCTCACTGCAACCTCCACCTCCTGGACTCAAGTGATTCTCGTGCATCAGTCACCCGAGTAGCTGGGATTACAGGCACGTGCCACCATGCCCAGCTAATTTTTATATTTTTGTAGAGACAGGGTTTCACCATGTTCACCAGGCTGATCTTGAACTCCTGACCTCAAGTGATCATCCCGCCTCAGCTTCCCAAAGTGCTGGGATTACAGACACCGCACCTGGCCAAAATTGATTGTATTTTTAAAACTCAAGGGAACAAACACAAAAGCAATTAGAAATAATAGTACTTAGTAAGTTGACTGATTATCAGAAAAATTATAAAAGTCAATGATATGGTTTGGCTGAGTCCCCACCCAAATCTCATCTTGACTGGAGCTCCCATAATCCCCACGTGTCATGGGAGGGAGCCAGTGGGAGGTAATTGAATCATGGGAGCAGGTTTTTCCCATGCTGTTCTCATGGTAGTGAATAAGTCTCATGAGAACTGATGGTTTTATAAAGGGTAGTTCCCCTGCACACGCTCTCTTGTCTGCCACCATGTAAGACGTGCCTTTGCTCCTCCTTCACCTTCCACCGTGATTGTGAGGCCTCCGCAGTCATGTGGAACAGTGACTCCATTAAAACTCTTTTTTTTTTATAAATTACCCAGTCTCCGGTGTTTCTTCATAGCAGTATGAAAATGGACTAATACAGTCAATTACCTTTCTTAACTAACAATAAAAAGTTAATAAAATAAATTGGAGAAAGAGTTACAGACTAGCATCAAAAAATATAAAATACCCAGAAATCGATTTAATAAGACTTCAAGTAAAACAACACACCTACTAAAGGAGAAAACTTGAATAAATGGAGTTTACCTTCCTCAAAAGGAAAACTTATAAAGTATTTCTTAAATGTGTAAGTTGACTGCAACTCCAAACAAAATCTCAGTGACTCTCTTGAGAAAACATTTCAGAATGATTCTAAAATTATTCTGAAAGATTGAAGCATTCAGAAATAGCCAGGTCAAATCTGAGTAATAAAAAAGATAGACCCGTAGCTTATCATGATGAAGCTATCCTAATGAAGGTTCAGAAGGAAATCCAAATATATCTGGAGGTATTTTCAAATCCATGGGGAAAAGATGGAACAACTGGTTAGCCATTTGGGAAAAACTAGAGCTGGAAATCTACTCCATTTCATAATTAAAATAAGCCCCTGATCAATCAAGTATTTAAACACAGAAAAAAAGAAACCATAAAAGTACTAGAAGAAAACAAAAACTACTATATAATACGGAAGTATGAAGTCTTACAATGCATGGAATTAAATTCAGAAGTTATAAAGGGGAAGATGGATAAATTTAACCAAAATGAAAAAATTGTGTGACATAATAAAATAAGGCATTACAAAGGACCATCATTCTGTATTAGATTAATGAACTACACATTAACACAATGGTATATTTTATAGCATTCATGAAAGGTGGCATTTATCTCTAATCATGGGGATAGAACAGTCTCAGGACTATCTTTGACCTTTTTTTAATTGCATAAAACATGTATAAAATTATCCTATTATACAAAATTCTATATTGACATTTCTATTTATTGAAATAGGCCTGGAAAAATGTTCCCTAAAATGTTAAAAATGATGATATTCTCTAAATTCTCTAAATTATGTTTTCTTATTTTTTGTGTCTTTTTTTTCATGGTGCTGGTAATGTTTGAATTTTCTAGAATGAGCGTGTATTATGGCAGAGGAAAAAATATAAAGAACATAATCATATATTTTTTTTTCTTAAGCTTAAGATCCCCTACTTTGTAGAGGAGATAGATACCTTTTAGACATTAAAATACTGTTAGCTGGGTTTATCTGAAATGTAACAGCATGAAGACAACTTTGTAATGTTGTAATCATTGTCCCTCAAATTAAGTCTCACATCAAACTGTGAAATTAGGTACACAGATGTATGTAGGCTCTGGGCTATGGATTGCTCCAAACTACAGACTGGGTCCTCATTGGCGCTGCAGAGGAAAGCAGGCTGTTTGCAACTGCTTTCAGGATTGACTCAGGGCCCCCCTCCTCTACTTTGTCACCTTCACACTGTTTCAGTGGTTATCTTCCTTGCCTTTTATAGCCTGAAAACTATGCAGGTGCTCAAAGGACAATCAGTAGGCTTCCAGCCTTTCTCCTCTTCTTCCCATACTCCTTCTCTTTATTTAGGCCATTTGATCATGCCATACAAGGGAGAACTATAAATAATAATGCTGGCACACAGCAACATTTCACAATTACCACTGCAATGGCTAGTCCTGATATAAGGTTTTTTTTGCTAAAACAGATAATATAGTTTTAATTCTAATAAGCAGAGCTCCCACAATGAGGATTTTTTTAGGAATATAGGAACCAGCTCGTTAGAGGTTCTTGATAAAATATACTTCTGAATTGCAGGCATTTCAATGGTAAACAGGAGACAGAACCTACCTGATAATTGTGACAACCTTAGATGGTCATAGGATTATATCTGCTGAAATCTCTGTTTCCTCGCATTACAAATTTTCAAATCAAATCAAAACACTTTTTTTCTGGCTAAAACACATTTTTAAGCCTTGTCTTAGTGTATTTATGCATACCTTTTTATGTAAAAAATCTATGAATGTTACTAAAGTCTCACAATGTCCTAAGAAGGAATTATTATTCCTAATATGCCAATGAAGATACTTCAACAAGAAGGCTAACTATCCCACTGAATACTAGACAAAACAAAAGCAAAAACAGATAGGATTTGAATTCAGCACATTAACCCACTAACTCCTAATCTCATCTTCACGTTCTTCACCTGAATATTTACATCAGTCATAATTTTGAAGCAAACTCATTCAAACCCCTCCCTAAAATGCTTTTTCTTTCCTTTTTTTTCTTTTTTTTTTTTTTTTTGTGAGATGGAGTCTCACTCTGCCACCCAGGCTGGAGTGTAATGGTGTGATCTCGGCTCACTGCAACCTCTGCCTCTCAGGTTCAAACAATTCTCCTGCCTCAGCCTCCCTAGTAGCCTGGGATTACAGGCGCCCACCACCACACCCAGCTAGTTTTTGTATTTTTAGTAGAGATGGGGTTTCACCATGTTGGCCAGGCTAGTCTCAAACTCCCAACCTCAAATGATCCACCCACCTTGGCCTCCCAAAGTGCTGGGATTACAGGCGTGAGCGACCGTGCCTGGCCTAAAATGCTTTTCCTAATGTGTATTTACATGTATGCATTATAAAACTTCTAGATTTTTCTGTGAGCCCCCTGCTTAAAATCCCTCTGTAAATATTTCCTTGAAATCTGGTCTAGTTTAAGGTACCACTTACAACTGGTGTCTCAAAATTAAATGTGGTCTCTATTACTTCTCTTCTTTAAAGATTTTTTTTAATTAAAATCTATGATTCTACAAAGCTCATTGTAGAAACCTTGACAAACACAGATCATAGCAAAAAATAAAATTTAAAAAAACCAGTAATTTCATTTCCCAAAGAAAACTCAGATGTGGCCCATATTTTGATTTTGGATAATGTATCTAACTAATCATCCAAAATCCGAAATTACTAAGTATTTGGAAACTTCTTTCCTGAAGTAGCATTACAGATTGATCATTAATAGGGATTGTTTTTCCCCATTATCTATCAGTAGTACTGATAAATTTACCACTCTCTCCCAGCCCTCCTTAGAAGATTGCTGGATGAAAGTAACAATAGTAATTGACTCACTTCCCAGTTGGCCCAGTAGTCTTGGCTTGGTTGACACTCAGCTCAGTAGTTCCAAGATTTTGGTGGGTATAAGATTTAAGTTTTTAAAAGGTCTGAAGTAGACCTAAGAAGTGCATTTTTACAAGCCCCATGCCTAAATGGTTCTGACATAGAAAGTTCTTAGGCCACAGTTTGAGAACCTCTAGTTTATGGAATTCACAGACTGATCTTTCAGAAACTGTATGGCTCAGGCGCACCTGAAATGACTTTTAATGGAAGAGAGGAAAATTCTTCAGCCTTATTTATATTCTCACTTCTAGTTTTAGTAAGTGTTGTTTCAGTCTGTGTATTTCTCTGCAGAGCCAGTGTCCTATTAATTAGTTCAAAGAAAACAGGACCCCTGCAGACAAAACCCTGAGGCTTCAGAGTCCTCCCACATCCTCTTTCATATCTCCCTTCCTTTGTGTCTTCAAAGACATCTTTGCCCAGTCACCTTCTGCTCTCCCCACAGAGATGTTGACATTGAACTTTCCTGCACAATAGTTTTCTGTCTTTTCTCAGTAAAACTGGCTTTCTCTCAGCTGTGATGGAAAGACTCCATCAGTGACTTCATGCATGCATGTTGTTATATCCATAACAGAAAACAATGAGCTGTAAAACATACAGAGGCCAGCTGGGTGCTGTGGGTCATGCCTGTAATCCCAACACTTTGGGAGGCTGAGACAGGTGGATCGCTTGAGGTCAAGAGTTCGAGACCAGCCTGGCCAACATAGTGAAACGCTGTCTCTACTAAAAAATACCAAAAATTAGCTGGACGTGGTGGTGGGCGCCTGTAATCCCAGCTACTAGGGAGGCTGAGGCAGCAGAATCACTTGAACCCAGGAGGCAGAGGTTGCAGTGAGCCAAGATCATGCCATTGCCCTCCAGCCTGGGCAAGAAGAGTGAAACTCCATCTCAAAAAAAAAAAAAAGAGAGAGAGGCCTTCCAGCACTCCACCACCACTAATACCACCACCACCACCAGTCCTGGCCTACCTTTTCCAAAGAAGATTATTCCAAGAAAAAAACAGGTGGAGCACACTGTGGTAGGGGCCAGGGTGGTGGCAAGAGAATTTATGGAATTTAAGGACAAGAGCCCTTCCCATTATCCCCCACTACTGAGCAAACCATACTGTGCAGATATCTGTCTGCCTTAAGAACAAGCTGGCCTTCTAGCTTAGAAAAGACCTTTCTTCCATGCCCTCTCTAAGGTAACTTGCCTATTTGGTATCTGAAGCCATTCAAGGAGATGTTATGAATTATTGTTTTGTAAAAGCCATTTTTTATGAACCGAATTCCGTAGATTTTTTTTGTTCTAAGAATTGGCAAGAACCTTTTGCAAGGATAAGGGGACAGGTGCCCTTCGAAGTATATGTTTATGATTGATCAATTCAGAGAATCTAATACTTTTGAGAGCTGATTTTTGCACCTAGAATTCCATATTTTGTTTCAAACATACTGCTCATTTTTTAGATCTATACAGAATTGTTACAAACCTTGTAAATTCTCCAAGATAAATGAGGATGTGCATATGAAAACCCAGACAATCTTTTCTTTTCTTCCCCTCTTCAACTTTTATTTTTAGTTCCAGGGTACATGTGCAGGATGTGCAGGTTTGTTACATAGGTAAACGGGTGCCATTGTGGTTTGCTGCACAGATCAACCCATTGCCTAGGTATTAAGTCCAGCATCCATTAGCTATTCTTCCTGGTGCTCTTCTTCCCACCTCTCCTGACAGGGCTTAGTGTGTGTTGTTCCCCTCCCTGTGTGCATGTGTTCTCATCGTTCAACCTCCACTTAACAGTGAGAACATATGGTGTTTGATTTTCTTTTCCTGCATTAGTTGGCCGAGAATGATGGCTTTCAGCTCCATCCATGTTCCTGCAAAGGACATGATCTCAGTCTTTTTTATGGATGCGTAGTATTCCATGGTGTATATTTACCACATTTTCTTTATCCACTCTATAATTGATGGGCGTTTGGGTTGATTCCATGACTTTGCTATTGTGAATAATGCTGCAGTGAACATACTTGTGCCTGTATCTTTATAACAGAATGATTTCTGTTCCTTTGGGTACATACCCAGTAATGGGATTACTGGGTCAAATGGTATTTTTGCCTCTAGGTCTTTAAGGAATTGCCACACTCTCTTCCACGATAATTGAACTAATTTACACTCCCACCAACAATGTAAAAGTGTTCCTTTTTCTCTGCAGCCTTGCCAGCATCTGTTTTTTCTTCACTTTTTAATAATCGCCATTCTGACTGGTGTGAGATGGTGTCTCATTGTGGTTTTGATTTGTATTTCTCTAATGATCAGTGATGTTGAGCTTTTTTTCATATGAAAAATCCAGACAATATTGAGGGCCAGCACAGCCTGAGGACTTGCTGACACAAAGTATTGATGGGCCAGAGGAAGTGGGCAGCCTGGCTATCACATCACCCCATGTCTGCTGCTGCTCAGGTTTCTCTCACTGTCTCTTGGGTATGTGGTGGGGAGTGGGGGGTGAGGAGGGGGTGGGAGGGCAGATTAAAGAGAAGCAGCTGCAGCCTGAGGCACAGACAGGATGCAGAGTGACTCCATCATCCCACCTAGAGTCACGGACACCACCCACTTTGATACATTCTGTTCACAACCATAATTCCTTTCATGCTGATTCGTGTCATTGGGAATCTCTCTTCTTCAGCTTCAAGAGAGCCGAATCTGACTCAGGTGTTGAGATTGGGGAATGGCATTTCCATGTCTTCCTCTCTCCAGTATAGCCAGAGCAGGAAGGACAAGAGAAAAGGGGTCCTGGTACCTGGTGATGTCAAAGTAGGCAGCTCCTACTGCTGTGCTAGCAAGAGCCATGTGGACTAGTGTGAGAACAGGAACTCTCCCAAGTCCCCTACTGGGTAACCAGATACCCAACAATGTGCCTAGAGATGCTTTAGTCCACTCCAATCCTAAATACTACTACATTGTGCTAATAGTTTCCCTGAAAAACAGCCATATTTCACTCATTTTTAAAAATCAATTACAATTTTTAGCCTTAAGGTTTGATATTGGTATTGTGTTTATTTTTTCAAAGAATCTTTATCTTCTAGAGTTATACACTGCAATAGTTACAGATGAAAAGATAGTGTGGTCTGGGATTTGTCTCAAAACCAGTAGGCGGTAGGAGTGGTGGGCTACAGGTATATAGATGAAACAAGATGGCCTTGTTTATACTGTTCTATCTACTTTGTACCTGTTTTGTGTGTTATAAAATGTTCATAGTAAGTGGTTTAAACTTCAAAAATCATTTCTGAAAATAAGTGGATACCCTTATTTACTCAGCTGTGCTATAAATTTCATATTAACCCCCCAAAACTAGACCAGTCTGAGTGTTTCTAATAAAATACAGCAGTAACCGTGACTGATTTTAAAACATTCACTGCTTCTCTTATCAACAATGCCTAGCTTCATTAGTCATGTAGAAAATGCATACATTCCCCAAGCTTTTAAAAATTTAAAAAAACAAAAAAAAACCTGTGTGTTCTCAATTTGAGTAAGGTGTGACGGAGAGCAGCTCTGTGACACAGGCTGTGGGAGGAGGATTTGGTGTGGAGGCGAGGAAACCGGGGCCCTTACTAAGACACTGAAATATGATAAACATCCTTATGAAGATGCCACTCCCAGAAACTGGGACTTGAGCTACTCTTAGGAAGCCACAGACCATGGAATACAGATTCTTCTCCTGGAAACTTCTCCATTTCCAAGAAGGCATAAAATGAAGGAAAGCAATCCTGTTTCCTTTCCGTTTCTTGGAATCTAATATCTAAGCATTACCCTTTACACTCTAGCAAAGTAAAGCAAACTAAGGCATGACGGCCCCTCCCAGCAGTAATTATGAGATCATTTGGCCTCAGTAACTAGGCAGACTCCACTACCTTTCACCTAGTTTCGTGGGAAGAAATGGTAAAGCTCCCTCGATGGAAATGTTCCTTCTTTCGCCATAACCTTCACAGGATCCATCTGTCTAATCTTTGTCTGAAGGAATTGGAAGGGCAGTCGGTTGCCTCACCAAAAGCACCCTCAGTACTTTAGTCTACTGAATTATGGGGGGTTGTTCCAGAAGAGGATCCAAACCCCAGCAGAAAACTCCTGGCCTTTCCCATGCCAGTTTTCCCAAGCCCAGGAATTCCAAGTGAAGTACATCCATTCCTATTGCCATTTATACTGTCTGGTGTAGCCAAAATGGGCCCTGGGCTAGAAATCAGAAAGCCTAGGCCGGGCGCAGTGGCTCACGCCTGTAATCCCAGCACTTTGGGAGGCCAAGGCGGGCAGATCACGAGGTCAGGAGATTGAGACCATCCTGGATAACACAGTGAAACCCCGTCTCTACTAAAAAAATACAAAAAATTAGCTGGGCGTGGTGGCGGGCACCTGTAGTCCCAGCTACTCAGGAGGCTAAGGCAGGAGAATGGCGTGAACCTGGGAGGCGGAGCTTGCAGTGAGCCAAGATCGTGCCACTGCACTCCAGCCTGGGCGACAGAGCAAGACTCTGTCTCAAAAAAAAAAAAAAAAAAGAAAAAGAAATCAGAAAGCCTGGCCTTTAGAGCTGATTTAAGGAACATGAAGTCCTTAAGGTAAATGAATTGAACCCATTTGTGGGGATACAGAGATGTGAAAAGACCAGGATCCTGCCCTCCAGAGGCATATGGTCAAAGCAGGGCAAAGACAAATAAACAGTAGCCCATTTATAATTTTTTTTTTTTGAAAAAGAGTCTCACTCTGTTGCCCAGTTTGGAGCACAGTGTGGCATGATCTCGGCTTACTGCAACCTCCGCCTCCCAGGTTCAAGCAATTCTTCTGCCTCAACCTCCCAAGTAGGTGGTATTACAGGCATGCACCACCACACCCAGCTAGTTTTTGTATTTTTAGTAGAGAGAGGGTTTCACTGACCAGGCTGGTCTCAAACTCCTGACCTCAAGTAACCCACCTGCCTCAGCCTCCCAAAGTGCTGGGATTACAGGTGTGAGCCACAGCACCTGACCCCATTTATAATTTTTAAATAAACCACATACTAAAGTGATACAGTTGCCATGACAGTCACAGGGTACTGGAAAGGAGCACAAAGAAGAAGAGGTCAGTCCTTAGGACCTAGAGGGGGTTGGGGAAGTTGCCAGGTAGGAGGTGACCCCATCAAGAGCTAAATCTTGAAAGATAAACAGTGCTTGCAAGGGACCACAGAGAAGGCATGGCAGCCCAGGAGGAGGGTGCTTGGGGGCAGCATGACAAGAGGTTCAAAGCCAGAAAGGGAGGCTTCACATTGCAGAGGACCTGTTTTCTGTACTCATCTTCAGCTTTATCCTGTAGGCAACAGAGAACCAAAGGGGTTTTAAAGGAGGAGAAGGAATGATATGATCATATTTGGGCTTTACAAAGATCACAGAGCACAGTGATCTTCCATATAGATGGAAGGAGGAGGGGTCACATATAACTCAAATGAGGTAGGGAGGTATAGTGGTCCAGGCAGGAGGCATTAAGGACCCTAGCTAAGCCAACCAAATTAGGGAAAGAAAAAGAGGGGACTTAACTGGAAAATATTAAGGAGGTAAAGTCTACAGGTCTTGGTGTCTGACCGGGCTTGGAAAGAGAAGGCTAGTTATAGTATGAGAGTAATAGAGGCTTCAGTCACCAAGATTGGAGTTGTGTGGGCCCTCAACGAACTCATCTTTGTTTCCTTATTTGTGAAATGTGGATAACACCTGTCTTACATGCCTGCCTCAAACACCTGTCTAACACACCTGTCTTTCATGCCTGCATGAGGGTTAGTGTGGTATCATGGTGTCACGGGTATGAATGCTTTTTGAACGGCAAAGCACCATGCAAATATAAAGTCATCCAGGAAATCCAGTAGAAAGGAGTGGCAAGGAAGAGGGAAGAGGCAGAGATGTGTTTTCCAAAGCGATGCATTTAAAGTCCAGATAGAGAAAATGCATATTTGTGGTGGGAGAAATTAAGGACAGTAAATAAAGATGTCAAATATAAAATTAAAATCTTTTAGATCCACTGCTTATTTCCTTGAAAGTGGTACTGTCATGTACAAATTATATTCAATCTAATCTTCTATCCCGTAAAAGTTAGTTATATTTAAAATATTGGGGTAAACATTTTAACAGCAGTGAGGAGCTATCACTAGTTCCACAATTATTTCATATCTTGATAGTTGTAATTAAAATCATGTATATTTTTACATAATAACAATATGGAATAATTCTATATTGCTGACACTAACATGACAAACCACATGGATAACTTCTAAGGAAAGCCAAATACAGATAAGAGACATTTACATTCTTAGGTAGATTAACACCTTTGAAACCTCACAATCTGAAATACTAAAACTATACTCTCTTATTTTTCACCATGGGATATCATGAACTTCTTTTTCCTTACATATGTCTAATATGAGGGTGTTTTGGTTAAATCAAAGCCTTTTACATAAAACTGCTTTCACCAATATATAGATATATTCCACTTTTTTAAAGTGACAGTGTCTTTCTTCTCTAGAAGTTGAGTCCCATTAATTTTTTTTAGAAAAAGAATCCTGAGCTTTAATGATACTTGGCATTTAAGCAAAGAGAATTTTCACGTGTGCTGCTGATGCCCGTGTTGATTCACTTGGTGGGATATGGCATGAGACCGAAACCTGGCCTCTGGGAGAGTCCTGTGTGTCACATCCTGTGAACACCCTACTCTGTCCTCATATGTGTGCGGCTCTGCACTGTAAGATCAGAACACAGGAGACTGAGGAAGTAGCAATGCAGAGTTTGAGTGAGGGAGAAACAAAGGGACAGGTTTCTGGAACTATTTTGGACTCCAGTAGTAACTTTTAACTCTGCTACAATGCCCATGTACTTGGTCTTTTAAGCTCTCTCTGGCTTTTGATCTCTTTTTTTTTTCCTCCTACATGAAACAGAAGACAGAGTTACAGGAAATGAAGGGTACAGGAGGAAAGAAAGAGCTGTAGTTATCGTAGATGCCAGAGTGGTAAGAGGCAGCTCTTCTTTCAGGGGCTTAGCTGAGGGCCAGAGTAGTACAGCTCGTCTCCACGGGGGTGGAGAGGGGTGCCTCAAAACAAAAGCGAACATTTCTCTTTTCTAAGTCGGCTTCTAATGGCCCTGGGTTTTGTCTGTTTTAACCTAAAAGGTTATTGCACTATTAACAGGTAAAAAATTCTCTTCTGATCAAATACATGTATTTCTAGCATAATATATTCTCTCTCTCTCTCTGGATAAAATTTATTAGCATATTAGCATAAACATAATTTTTGTAAGGTCAGACAAGAGATTTGAAGTGTAATTCAAGGGGAATTTGTATTAACGTAATGAAACATTCTGCTGTGAAGTTTACTAGCAATGCCTTACTCTGGGTTATCATTTCTGACTCCTCCCATTTCCTTTCTCACCCGTCACCTGGCCCTCATTCATTCTCTGTCCTAGAAGAGAACCTCTAAAACCAGTGTCAGTCCATTCAGCCTGCTGTTAAAAAAAAAAAAAAAAAAAATTGTTGCTCACTCTGTCCCGGCCAGTCTGGCTCTAGCGTCAGCTCAAAGGGGGGCCCAGGTACAGCTCGGGCTGCCACTCCATAGGGTGCAAGCTGTAAGCCTTGGTGGCTTCCATGGGGTGCTAATCCTGCAGACACACAGAATGCAAGAGTGAAGAAGTCTTGACAGCTTCCACCTAGATTTCAGAGGATATTTCAGAAAGCCTACATGCCCAGGCAGAAGCGCAGCGTAGCCAACACAAAAACTCTACTAGGGCAGTGCTGAGGGGAAATATGGGGTTGTGCCCCCACACAGAGTGCCCAACAGGGCACTGCCTAGTGGAACTGTAGGAAGGGGGCCACTGTCCTCCAGACCCCAGAATGGTAGAGCCTCTGGCAGCTTGCACCCTACATCTGGAAAACCCACAGGCACTCAACTCCAACCCGTGAGAGCAGCCAGCGAGGCTGCACCCTGCAAAGCCACAGAGGCAGAACTGTCCAAGGCCTTGGGAGCCCACTCCTTGCACCAGTGAGCTCCATAACTTGATCTTGAACTTCCAGCCTCCAAAACCATGAGAAATAAATTTCTGTTGTTTACAAGTATGTTAGTCCATTTGCATTGCTATAAAAGAATACCTGACACTGGGTGATTTATAAAGAAAAGAGGTTTCATTGGTTCACAGTTCTGCAGGCTATACAGGAAGCATGGTGTAAACAATCTCAAAAGAGATTGTTTTGGAGCTTTAAGACTTAATGACTGCCTTGCTGGGTTTCAGACCTGTGTGGGGCCTGCTTCCCCTTTCTTTTGGCCAACTTCTCCTTTCTGGAATGGGAATGTTTATCCAGTGCCTGTACCACCATTGTATCTTGGAAGTAAATAACTTTTTTTATTTTACAGGCTCATTAGTGGTAGGAGATGAGTCTCTTATGAGACTTAGGACTTTAGACTTGATGCTGGAACAAGTTAAGACTTTTGGGGACTTTGGGGAAAGTATGATTGTATTTTGCAATGTGAGGACGAGCTGTGGGGGGCAAGGGGCAGAATGATATGGTTTGGATATTTGTCCCCTCCAAATCTCATGTTCCAGTGTGATTCCCAGTGTCAGAGGCGGGACCTGGTAGAAGATGATTGGATCACAGCAGTGGATCCTTCACAAATGGGTTTGCACCATCCCCTTGGTAATGAGTGAATTCTCACTCAGTTAATATGAGATCTGGTTTTTTGAAAGAGTCTTGGACTTCCCCTTCTCTCTCTCTTGCTCCCACTCTCACCATGGGATGTGCCTGCTCCCCCTTCGCCTTCCACCACAATTGTAAGCTCCCTGAGGCCCTGACCAGAAGCAGATGCTGGCACTATGCTTCCTAGACAGCCTGCAGAACTGTGAACCAATTACACCTCTTTTCTTTATAAATTACCCAGTCTTGGGTATTTCTCTATAGCAATGCAAATGAACTGGCATTCTTGTAAACAACAGAAATTTATTTCTCATGGTTTTGGAGGCTGGAAGTTCAAGATCAAGTCATCAACAAATTCAGTGTCTGGTGAGGGCACATTTGCTGTTTCATGGATGGCTGTATTTTGTTGGATCCTCATGTGGTGGAAGGGACTAATGAGCTCCTTACAAGGGCATTAATCCCATTCATGAGGGCTCTACCCTCATAATCTAATCACCTCCCAAAAGCCCCACATCCTAATGCCTTCACCTTGGGGGTTAGAATTTCAACATGTAAATGTTTGGTGGACACAAACATTCAGACCATAGCACCTGGTTTCCCTGACATTACTCTCTTGCAATACCCATCTATCAAAAAAATAGACAATACTTTTCTCCTGAGTATCAGGTTCATAAACTGTCACATCTCAGGAAACCATGGCAGGGCCTTTTATTCCCTCCTAAATTCGGAAGCACCCTTATCCGTCCATCAGCAAGTCTAGCCCCTCAGCCACTCTATTCCTTATCATTCTACTCTCCTGGCAATTCTCATACTACAGACACCACTTCTCCTTGGCATTCCTGATATATAAGTCAGTTCTTTCCTTTCTCCTCCTTTGTATACTAGTAGTAGAACCTTTTATGACTCTTGCCTGAAGTTCTCATCCTCACAGTTTTGTTCTCTCTTTGATCTTCTGTTCCTTTAACATGAGGTTCCAAATTGGTTTCCTTTATGACAGACCTCACTAAGTAATGAAAAATTTCAGTTTCTCTAAGTATGTTTTTCTGGACTTTATGCCCTATTCTTTTGCATTTCTATCTTTTTGTTTGGGTAAGCTTTTCATTCTGGTTAAAAACTAGTTCTTTCCTAAACACAGTCTTCAGAACAAAAAACCTTAATCAAATAGATGTCCTCTAATATATCTTAGGTATATGAAAAGTGGCTCATTGTGACATCCAATTGCTGGTGGAGAAGAGCTCCAAAAAGGAACGAAGATATGAGGCCAAGGTGGGCGGATCACCTGAGGTCAGGAGTTCAAGACCAGCCTGGCCAGCATGGTGAAATTCTATCTCTATTAAAAATACAAAAATTAACTGGGCATGATGGCACATGCCTGTAATCCCAGCTACTTAGGAGGCTGAGGCAGGAGAATTGCTTGAACCCAGGAGGTGGAGGTTGCAATGAGCCAAGATCACGCCACTGCACTCTAGCCTGGGCAACAGAGCAAGACTCCATCTTCTCCATCTTAAAAGAAAAAAAAAAAAGGAATGAAGACAGAAATTCAAAAAAATGCTTAAAGTCCCTGCCCCTAAAAAGGTTATAGTCTAGTTTGGAGGAGATATATTCAGTATATGTTTTTAGGAAGTTTATTATGCAATGCAAAATAGCATTCATGCACTGAAGCTGTAAATAGCAAAAGAGAATTCACTATCAGCAGCATCAATCTTCCTTGGCTGGAAACTAGAAAAGTCCATTGCTACCTCCTTGCTGCATTTTATAATTTACTTTGTTATTTTCCAACTGTACTTGGCCTCAAAATGCTACTGCTGTGAAGTTAGTTTGATGAAAACAGTCTTTTCAAGTTTCCATATGGTTTCAAATTATTACTCATCTAACTAATAATCAGTTTGAAAAAATAAGTTTGCACACAATGCCAATTCAGCAGTGGGGAAAATTAAAAGACTGGCCTTTTTCTCTTGCTCCCACCACCTCTTCCAAAACTTGTCAGCCACACTTGGGAAGGAGTTCATGAGGTAGGTTCTGAGATAAAATTTAAGCCCAAGCCCTTTTTAAAATGCTAATTGTTTTCCTGTATTGCAAATAGATGTCTAGGCAATAAGTATTAATTGCATAATTTCTTATATTATTGATAATAAAGAGATGGAAGCCAGTATAAAAGTGGAAATGTAATTGGATTTGTTCAGAGTCTGGTATGATGGGTTCCTGTGTGTAGAGAGGAGGGAGCAGAGAACTGAGAATCAACACATAGAGGAAGGACAGAACATGATATAAGTGCAGCCAAGGTAAGACAACCAACATGGCTTGAACAGAGAATTCCTTTTGAAAAGCAGAGGGAGACTGCAAAACTGGAGGGTCTTGGCTCGTGTCCAGATGCCTCGATCTGGTGCTCAACACAAAGCCATTGTTAACTCTGGAGCAGTGGCATGACATAATGGAGGCCGTGTCTCAGGAGGATGAATTGCACATTGATGTCCCAGAATCTTGGAGAGGAAGATCCTAGAGATCATTGCTGTGCGTTCCAAGGGTGGAAGGGAAATCACTGCAGCTGCACCCACTGTCCACTGTTGACTTTGTCTTAAAGCAGTGACAAAAGCCCTTGGGAGCTGTTTGGTTGCTTTTTTTAAAAATCAAGCTAGTTTGAGTTGGGTTTCTGTCTCTCCAAAATCAGAATCTTAACAATTAATTGCTTTTTGGAGTTATATGAGTTGCCTTAGGCTTTCAAAGAGACATAATATTTTAGGAAAACAGAATTAGGAGTAGATATAGAGGCAGGAATGAATCACATGATTGTTCATGGGACAATGACTTGTCCACTTTCATGAGAACAGAGGGGTCTTCTTTGAGACCATATTAAAGAGGTTACTGGAGCCAGATGGTGGCCTTTGCTAAACCATTTCTCTAGCCCTGCTATTGCTGCTGGTGTTTAGGTATTCATTTTTGCTACAGCAGTGTGCTTGAGACTCAATGGAATTAGTTTCCAAACTGGCGGAACCCCTCCTCTGCAAAATCTGATATTCTTTTTATTGTTGACCTATTTGGGGCTCTTTTGGTTTTTTTAGATACAGTTTTCTACCTGCTATCAATATACATCTATTATGTCTAAAACTAAATTTACAAAATCTTTCCCACCAAACTACAATTTCTCTTGTGTTCCCTGTAACTGTTAGTGGCAATGCCATCCTCTCCATCCCCCAGATAACCTTGGTGTTCTTGGATGTTCCTCTCCATTGCGTGCTCTCCCTAATCATTCCAATGTTGTCTCTGGATTTTCCCTCCAACGCAGTGTCTGCTTCTTGCCTTCAGATTCACTCCCTACCTGCCTTTCTGTTTTCTCTCGTCTCCAGCTTCCACCCTCCCTTGTTCTTGTACAAATAGGAATATAGTCCTCCAGAAGCCCATAGCTCATCAGGTCCATGATGTATAAAAGGTGGGCATTTAATATCTTGTCATTTTATTCCTTCTGTTTAAAAATCTTCAATTAATACCTACCACCAGTCAAATGAAGTCTAAAAGTAGCCTTCCCTCATTAGGAGTCAAACTTCACAACTTAATTTCTGCTTCTTCCTGCTGCCTATACTTCAGAAAAAAAAAACAAACTGCTGGATTTCCTTGTGAGAGTGACTTTTCCTTGTCTGCATATTGTGCTTCTGCCTTTCCTTGTGTTTCTCATGACCTTATGGCATCTCTGACTCCAAATTGTATGTATCCAGCACAAATCTCAATCCTTCCACAATAATCATTGTATAACTACAGCGTTTCTTTGGACAGAGAGGTAGCACCGACGGCTGTGATGCAGTAATGGAAGTTTTGATTTCTCCAATCCAAAGGACTGTTTTATTTTTACTGTTTTATATAACAAATAGAAATATAATTTACATTTCTAGTTTCTCGTACTGAAATATATTTCTGACAGCTATAATATTTTTCTACTTAACTAGAAAAGACATAGTGCCCTCCCCATACACAAGGGTGTCATGCTTATTTCTTCCACACAACTTCTCTGAGTTTCCTCTTTACAATTAGAAGAGGTTTCTGAATTCCTTAGATACCTTCTTTATGACACAATATCCTTTACGACATGTATTGTTCTGTGTTTATGTACTGAACTTAAGTTCCCAATAAAGCCTAAATCCTTTGAGAACATAAAATCTGGTATTAGGTTTTACACATAGTAACAGCTCAAACATTTGAAGATAGTAAACCCACTGATTTTTATTATCCACTCTGTATCTCACATCTTTGCTACAAGGATATGAATAAAACTTTTAAAATTGTTTAAATGCTTACCAAAATAATATAATTCATTAAAATTGTATAATGATCTCAATCCCACCTCTCCCATCCCCTATCTGCCCCCTCAGTAGCTACCACTTTTTTTGTTGTTGAGACAGGGTCTCACTCTGTCACCCAGGGTAAAGTGCAGTGGCACAATCACGGCTCACTGCAGCCTCGAACCCCTGAGCTCAAGTGATCCTCCCACCTCAGCCTCCTGAGCAGCTGGAACCACAGGTGCACACCACCATACCCGGCTAAATTTTTTGTTTTTTTGTAGAGATGGGGTCTCCCTATGTTGTCCAGGCTGGTGTCAAACTGCGGCTCAAGTGATCCTCCCACCTCAGCCTCCCAAAGTGCTGGATTACAGGAGTGAGCCACCACACCCAGCCTACCACTTCTAACTGTACCCAGTTTTAGTGTAGTGGTTACTTCATTATCTGTAAAAATGTGTGTATCTTGCTCTTTTTGTTTATCAGTATTAAACCTTATCTCTCAACTTCCTGTTTTGATGGAAAAGAATCAACTCCCTTATACTAACTCCCTCCTTCCCTCTCTTCCTTTTAACAGGCGTATCTTTCTAGTTCCTATTTTCATGCATTTGTTTATTGCCTCTTTTAAGTAATACAGCAACATAAATTTCTAATGAAATCACTTTGACTCCCCACTTTTTAGGGTAAGAAATTAGTAACCGCTGCCATTTTACCTCCCCCTTTGTTTTTTCTTTAATAATGTCTTCTCTCTTTTTCAGTTTAGAATGCCTATCCATTTGATATAGAAGTACCTGGCTGAGGCCGGGCACAGTGGCTCACGCCTGTAATCCCAGCACTTTGGGAGGCCGAGGCAGGCAGATCACAAGGTCAGGAGATCGAGACCATCCTGGCTAACACGGTGAAACCCTGTCTCTACTAAAAATACAAAAAATTACCCGGGCATGGTGGCAGGCGCCTGTAGTCCCAGCTACTCGGGAGGCTGAAGCAAGAGAATGGCATGAACCTGGGAGGTGGAGCTTGCAGAAGTGCCTGGCTGACACATGTCATGTTTTTCCCTCTTATACTTATTCTGTTTTTGAATTTTGGTATCTTGATGCTATCTTACTTTGGTCCCTTAATGCTTTATCTCTTTTGGTTAAATATATAGGTCTTGGCCAGGCACTGTGGCTCACACCTGTAATCCCAGCACTTTGGGAGGCCCAGGCAGGTAGATCACCTGAGCTCAGGAGTTCGAGACCAGCCTGGCCAACATAGTGAAACCCTGCCTCTAAAAATACAAAAATTAGCCAGGCATGGTGACACGTGCCTGTAATCCCAGCTACTTAGGAGACTGAGGCAGAAGAATCACTTGAACCTGGGAGGCGGAGGTTGCAGTGAGCCAAGATTGCACCACTGCACTCCAGCCTGGGCAATACAGCAAGGCTCTGTCTCGGGGGGAAAAAATTGTATATATATCATTGAGAAGGTGACATTCAAGTTAAATCTTAAAGGGAGAGAGTCACTTGGCTAACTGGGGTACAGCATCCCAGGCAGAGGGAATACTAGGGCACAGGTTTCTCATGGGGGCTTGGAGTGGGGCTGGACTAGGGTGAGGGAAGGAGAAGAGAGGATCGGGGAGGTGTGTGGGTCAGGTCCTGAAGTGCCTGATAGGCTATTGCAAGGATTTGGACTCTGAAAAAATTGGGGGATAAATAGGGTTTCCTTCTCCATAACATTGTGATTCTTTTTCATGGGTGCTACCTTCTTTCTCTGAAGACATTAATTCGTAGGATTTAGATTTTGTTTTTCTTGTTTGCATATTTGTCTTTTGTTTTCATCTGTTCACTAAAGCCAGTTTCCCTGGGATTTTACTTTCTTGTTGGTTCATCTTGGTCTTTTCTTTCAGACTTCAAGTTTTCTTCAAAGGAATGGCAATCCTTGGTTGTTATTTCATGTTTAAGAATGAGGGACTGGGCCGGGCACAGTGACTTGTGCCTATGATCTTAGCACTTTGAGAGGTAAAGGCAGGTGGATCACTTGAGGTCAGGAGTTCAAGACCAGCCTGGCCAACATGGTGAAACCCTGTCTCTAAGAAAAATATAAAAATTAGCCAGGCATGGTGTTGTGCGCCTGTAATCCCAGCTACTTAGGAGGCTGAGACAAGAGAATCACTTGAACCCGGGAGGCAGAGGTTGCAGTGAGCCAAGATTGCGTTACTGCACTGCACTCCAGCCTGAGCGACAGAGTGAGGCTCCATCTCAAAACAAACAAAAAAAAAAGAATGAGGGACTAGAGAAAAAATAATAAGGGACTGGAGTAGCTGCTCCTCATCTTTGTACGTTCATGGATAGGGAGTTGGCACTTTTCCTGGGACTACCATATTCAAAATGGAAGGATGAGGATTTACTCTGGGGCTCCATAACTAGCTACCACAGTTATATATAACTAGCTGCCATGGTTATATATAACTAGTTACCACAGTTTCCTGCACCCAAGTTGTTCAGTTATTTTAGCAATGACCCCTCTGATGCTTTTCCCTCTTAACTGCCTGTAATTTGGGTCTGAGCCAGGGAGAGTGAGGAGGAAGTGTCAAGATTTCTCACAGCCACGTCTTTAATTAAATCTAGTGTTTTCGGAAACTTCTCACCCACTCCTCCTATAGCACCTCACTGGACTTCTGACAAACGGGTCGGTGTTTTCTTATCCCCCATTGATACCTATATTCAAGATTATGGCTTCCCTTGCTTTGCTGCATGAGTAAATATTGTACTTTACTTTCTGCTTTCCGTTTTTCCATATTTCAGAAAGTTTCAGAAATCAGTCTTCTGTTGATGGTTTCCCTCCACTATAGCAGGATTATCACTTCTTTTGTAGATATTCATTTTAAAGGCCTTAGAAAGAAAGGAGAAGCAAACATTTGTGCTCCCATTCTCCATCCTGAACTGAAAGCCTGTCACATTTCATTGAAGGTTTTGCTGAAATTAGAGAATACCATATTTTTGACACTCTTTTATCCATCTGCTAATAAATCTATCAATAACAAAACTAGTTTGTCATTAATGTTTTATTTTAATGTCATGCCAACCGCTAATATCCACTTAACTTTTTTTTGAGATGGGGTCTCTCTATGTTGCCCAAGCTGGTTTCAAACTCCTGGCCTCAGTCCGTCCTCCCACATTAGCCTCCAGAGTAGCTGGAACTATAGGCACATGCCACCATACCTGGCTTCCACTTAACTTTTCTAAATGTTTAAGATTATTTATTTTAAAAGTCAACTGTAGGATTTTACTAAGAATCTGTGATGCAATTATGGTAAGAATAGTTTATACTAAATGTTTCAATCAACAACCCATTAGATAAATTGGCAAAATGTACATACAAACAGCTAATTCACAAAACAAGAAAATTTTAATAAGCACTTAGATATATGGAAATACACTCAGCTTTACTCTTAAGAAGAAAATGCAAATGAAACTGTAGTGGAATATTTTTTAACCTTTTACATTTGCAAAGATCAAAAAGTTTAGCACTAGTCATGATTAAAATGATGATTGTTATTTTGTGTGCCAGCTATTATGCTAGGTACTTCAAAATATATATATTTTTAAGGCTAACACTTTATTAGTGAGAAGATATAGACACTGTTGAATATTTGGGTATGCATCACAAAATGTCTACCGAGGGCAATTTGGCAATAGCTGTAACATCTTTTCTATCATACCTTTTGACGCAGCAGTTCCATTTCCAGAAAATTATTCACACATGTAATAAACATATAAGGACATTTGTTGCAATGTTGTTAGTATTTGCAGAAGACTGAAATACACCTACATGCCCCATCAGTAAGGAAATGGTTAAATAACATTTCATCCTTACAATGGAACTTTATGCAGTCATTAAAAAGTATGAGGAAGATCTATGGGTACTGAAAGAACACCAAGATACAATAAGTAAAAAAAAAAAAGCAAGGTGTAGAATAGCATGCTGTCTATCATTTGTGGTTCAAAAATGCACACGTTTACATATGCACAGTCTCTCCCAGGAAGGACACACAAGTTGCTGGGAAGAGTAGGTGCCTTTGTGGAGAGAAACTGGGTCACCATGAAACAGGGGTAAAAAGAAAATTTGTTTTTCCATTGGTAACTTTTAAATTTTATACTTATGCTTATAGCGCCTATTCAGAAATAAATATGTAGATAGATAAATGAAATTTATAGTTGTCCAAACAAAAATAAATGCATCAGAATTGTAAATGGAAGATCATTCTTCTTGACTTGTAAAAATCTAATTTGGGAGATTCTGAGTTTATGAAATTGGAAAAGCTAAAGGGTTTCCCAGCCATCCTGTCTCCATTGCTCACTCCTGCACTTCCGCACTCCATTCTATTTCCTTCTTTTGGTCACTGTGAGGCCTCTCTTTATTTGTACTATGGCTGCTGTCCAGCCCTCTTCCATCTCTATAGCCCAACTCTTTGCTTCCCAAGTATTGTGGCCTGTGTCTGCCAGCCACGGAGCCACTGAATAGGCAGCACTCCAAAAACAAGCATCTATGAGGCCCCAGATCTTGGTGAATCCAGGTGCCAACATGGTTTTCACTACAGTTTCAGGAACACTCTACTTTCACAGACCCACCCATGACCACAACAATCCCATTGCCAGGCATTTATTCTATGAAGACCCTCTGATGAAACATATCCTATCTTCAAGACACTTCTAAACCTTTGTTGGTCAAGACTGTGGCTTTAAAATGATCAGAGACTTTTTAAAAAATAATCGTAGATGTAAAACTACCTCTACTTCTACTACCATAAGGAAGCTTAGTGATTTTTTTTATGCCTTTAGCTTAGATTAACATGTGGGTAGACTCAAACGCAGGGACTCATCACTGTAATTAGAAGGGAACACACCTTCTTGGACTGAACCACAGTGAAACACTTGTTTTCCTTCACCTGAGACACAGCTTAATCATAGCTTCTACCCTCAGCTACTTATTTACTTGGACTTGCATGTGATGTGCCTGAATACAATATATTCCCAGAAGGAGTGGCAAAGGGCCAGTGATGTGACAAGAGAAAGGCGTATTGAGTTTAGCTGAAACTCACAGAGACTATCTCCAGCAGGAATGATACTTGACTCCACATAAGAGTTCTAATTCTGAAAAATTGTGAAATGAGAATTTAAGTCATCATCAAACTAATGAGGTCTGGGAAGTGACAAATATTAGATGGCTGATAGGGATCGTACAACCTGTTTTTGCATTTATAAATTGTGTAACAGTGTGTGGCAGTGTTTTATTGAAACAAGATTTTCCTAGCCACTAATAAAAATGCTGTTCCCTGGCCGGGCATGGTGGTTTATGCTTTGTAATCCCAGCACTTTGGGAGGCCGAAGCAGGTGGATCACTTGAGGCCAGGAGTTCGAGACCAGCCTGGCCAACACAGCGAAACCCCGTCTCTACTAAAAATACAAAAATTAGCCAGACATGGTGGCAGGCACCTGTAATCCCAGCTACTCAGGAGACTGAGGCAGGAGAATCACTTGAACCTGGGAGGTGGAGGTTGCAGTGAGCAGAGATCACGCCATTGCACTCCAGCCTGGGTGACAAGAGTGAAACTCCACCTCAAAAAAAAAATAAATAAAAATAAAAATGCTGTCCGCTAATAGGTGAAGTCAGGTTTAGTTGTTATAAGCATGACTGTCTCACTGCTTTGAAATTTCTACTAAAAACCTTTCAGGCAGGGACCATAACTGATGCTTAAAGTGGGTTGGAGATGGGAGGAGAAATAACCTGCCAAGGCCAAGTAAAGGTTGGTCCTGTGTCTCCAGCATTTTCTACTGCTTCTGTGGATACTTACACCTGCCAGCTCACTTACCTGTCTCACCTACAAAGCTCTGAGCACCCTGACAGCAGGGACGAGTCCAGTAAATATTTGTTGAAAAAGGAGGATTGGTTTTTTGGTTTGTTTTTTCAGTTGACTCTTTTAGTCAAAGTCCGTAACAGGGCTTTGTCTTCTGGTTAAAAAATAAATAAAAACTGATTTCCTTATTTTCATGATTTAAATGAAACCTGTTCAGCTTCGTTGACCATAACTTTAAAGTTACTAAGTGGCCTGGTTCAGCTTCATTGACAGTAACTTAAAAGTTTCCAAAAGGCCTTGAGGAAGCATTCCATTTCCCCTCCCACACTGCTCACTCAAACACACGCTAGCCTCTGCTGCTTGAATTCTACATAGTTTCAGTCTGCTGCTGACAAGACCTCCAAGGTAAGGGATGCTTGCAGGAATAATCTTGCCTGTGTGAGGAATTAACTTGCTTGAGCCTGTAGCATCTTTAAGCAAAAACCTAAGATCAAATTGACTCGTAGATGAATTTCACTTCCTCTTTGAGATACTACATAATTAATCCATATCATTGAACATATAAATGACCGCTGTGAGCAAATGCTGAGCTGAGTGCTGTGGGAAAAAAACAGATATTCCCTGCCTTTAAGGAACTTGGTTTAGTGCTGGATAACTAAGATTTTTGGGAGAAAAGGTACCAGTACAAGGTATTAATTAATTAGATGCCTAGTGAATTATAAAATCAGCAGGTAGCATAGAGACTTTTAAGCAGTGTGGAAGATGTGTCCCCTGGCTAGGGCCTTCAAGGAGAGAACCAGTGCTGAAGACAAGACACAAGTTGAAGGAGAAGTGAAGTGGAGAGTATGTAGAAAAAAGCTACTTTGAGTACACTGTATGTTCCATCCTTGAAAGACATTGTTTGAGTAGGACAATATAGAGGCATGCACTGTAATCTTTTCAGTGCTAAGCTAGGGGTCCCGAAACAGGACCACCTTATGTGGTTAAGCACTTAAGTCACCTGCACTGCACACAAATGCCTGACCAAGATGGGTCAGGGTCAAAGAGGAGCTGAAATCTAGCCTCAGTTTTGCTGCCTTCTGACCTTGGTGCTGGGCTGTTTCTGCCCAGAGCAAGAAGCACCTTATCTGTGCCAGGAGCACCTTTTGCAGAGTGGCTCTCTGTACACAAAGATGCTGTATAGGACAGCTCCAGCTCTCCCTCTAAGTCTTCATCTGATCCTGCATAAAATCCAGTAAATATCTGAATAAATGTTGAGATGGATTATTGAAGTTCTATACCCAGTCTCTACTTAAAGAGGGCTTCTCAAGTAGATTTCTGCCTGAATCTGTTGAAGAAAAGAGATAATGTGTTTGTGTCTTGGGGGAAGTGAAAAAAGGCAGAGATGTGCTTTAGGGCCTCTTAACTATTCTAAAATTCTTTGAGTCCACAAATTAAACTTGGTGCTAAGTTTAATAAAGTCCAATTATTATTTTAAACCAAAACAGGGTTTTCCTAATAATATTTCAATGCCTCAGCCTTCCATGTACCTTTGTCACACAATGCAATTCTGTTATGGACTGAGCCCTTTTAATGTATGTAACTGTTTTAAGTACTTTGAGAAGAATTGAAGAAATAGAAGGTTGGACCTCTGTCCTCAGATATGTATCTACTAGGAAAAAAGAAATGCTTACCACAAAATTAAGAGCGTCAACCATTTGGCCAGGTGCAGTGGCTCACGCCTGTAATCCCAGCACTTTGGGAGGCCAAGGTGGGCAGATCACCTGAGGTCAGGAGTTCGAGACCAGCCTGGCCAACATAGCAAAACCCCGTCTCTACTAAAAATACAAAAATTAGCCAGCCATGGTGGCGTGCGCCTGTAATCCCAGCTACTCGGGAGGCTGAGGCAGGAGAATCTCTTGAACCTAGGAGGCAGTGGTTGCAGTGAGCCGAGATTGTGCCACTGCACTCCAGCCTGGGCAACCAGAGTGAAACTGCATCTCAAAAAAAAAAAAAAAAGAGCATCAACCATCTGTAGGTGTTATTAGTTAGATACCCTTGTCAGATATACTGGCCTTGATGCTGACACTACAATAGGACTCCTCGCCTAGGCTGCAATTTTCATATGCTGTGAAAAGTGATCAGCAAAGCAACCACACAGCTTAAACTATCCAGTGGCATTTCTGGCCTGCACAGTCATATGCAGGTGAGACTACCAAATAGGTGGTAAATGAAAGTGAAGATTAGCTAATCTCTCATAGCAATGCCATCTTAACATGTCTTTCTTTAGGCTCAGTCTCCATGGAGTCCTCACATCCTCAGAAGTATCGTTTGTGTTTTACTGAGCTGACACACCAAAGAAGTTCTGATCCATAAATAACATTTTGTATTCTTCCTTCAACATCCCTTCCTTTCCCACTTTCCCATTGGAAGTGGTTTCCCCTGCTTCCCAAGAGATCTTCACCAGCCGACTGAGGGAACTCACCTCTGCATCCCCCAAGCTGGTTGTCCTCTGTTTGTTGGTTCTAAGCACAAACCTTCTTGACTCACCTTCCCCTCTACTCCCTTCCACCTTCTCTTTTACCAAGGTCAGACCTAGTTTTTCCAAAGCCTATTGATCATGACTGTAAGTCAACACTATCCTAGACCCCGTGGTTAAGACAAAGATGAGTAAGATTCCCACTCCGCCCTGGAGCTCTCACACTGAAGAGTTCATTATGAGGATAAATGGATGAGTAGGTGGTTGGGGGGATGAATGGAGAGAGAGAACACAAAGGTTTTGCAGACAGACATACTAAGTTTGAATCTCAAGTAAGATAGATGCTAGCTCTCTGAACTTAGGCAAGATAGCAAGAGCCTCAGATTCCTCATCTGTAAAATGAGGGTAGTAATTCCTACCTAGTCTGGGTGGTTGTAAAGATTAGAGACTGTAAATTGCTTAGGGAACTGCTTGGTTAAACAACGTGTAAGTGACATAAGAGAAATGCAAACAAAAGGGGTGGGGGTTCCCAGCAGGAAGGCTCACACCTGCAGGAGGCCACACGTGAGCGTGTGTACATGTGCGTGTGTGTGTGTGCAGGGCGCTCCCAGCCTCCAGGTGATCTGCTGCCCCAGCACAGCCCATGCAGAGCAGAGCTGGGCAGCACAGACCTGGGAGCCAGCAAGTCCACACAGTCTGGCATTTACAAGTGAAACAGGTGTGACCTGCAGCTACTGCCGTTGGGACACCAGGCAAGGGGTTAGAATGGAGATTGGGAAAGGGCCTCGCTGTCAAAGTTAACTAGCCTATCAGTGAGGAATGAAAATCATTCCATTCTCTAGAAAACCATGTTACTTCATCGTTTTCCTTCCAGCTACCTCTCTCTGAATGTCTAAAGTGAAGCGGTTTCCTTTCTTCTTCAGCTCAGAGGCTGAGAATGGTGTGGAGGAGAAAAAGAAAGCCTGCAGGTCGCCAACAGCCCAATCCCCTACCCCATCTGTGGAGGCGGACTCCCCAGACCAGAAGAAAATCATTAGCCTATGGTAAGTCCTCCGCTGACTCTCTTTGTTCTCTTTTGTCTTTTGGGGAGAGGGCGTTACAGGAGGAGCAGGGGTTTTTTGTTAAGAGTGAGGATGTATTAATACTATAGACAACTAATACTCCTGAGAAAGAATGAGCATTTTTCCTTGATACCCAGGCAGCATCTTTTTCTCCCTCCTGCCCCAGCCTTCAGCAGAGCATCTGCACCTTTCTGAAAGCGCTGATTTTGCTAAGTGATGAGGCCAGGGTGGACCCCTCTCAGGCATATGTTTAGAAAGCTGGGAAGGCTGGCCAGGTTGGAGTGTCTGCCCAGCCTTGGGTGTGCACACCTGGTGTCTCACTTTCCTAGGGGCCGTGAAAAAAGCCGAGGAAAAGAATCCCCATCCTGGGGACCCACCAGGCCACCAGTTTCCTGTGACAGACTAAGAGGGAGGGTTGGTTTGGTTGTGGGGCCGGAGGGGAGAGGTGGTTTTGAGATGTGTAGCTGTAGCCTCATCTTTCTCAGAGGCACCAACTACCATTTGGTAGAGACTAAAGTTGGTAGAGACTAAAGTTGCTTTGGGGCACTTAAAAGATAGCGGTTAAACCAACAGTGTGTGATGGGTGAGTGCAGTTTATCTAAACTGAGTACAGAAATCATTGTGGTCCTTCACCATTATTAGAACTTTTAGAACTGCTACCTTCTACTTCTTTTGGTCTCTGCTAAAAGATTATTAACTCCGCTTTTTGCTTCCTTCCTGGCTTCCCAGCCCATATCTTCTCTCCAAATCTATGCTTCATTCAGGACCAAGAGTAAGTCTTAACTCCTCCCGAAATTTTCCTATTCTGACTCTAATTCCCAATTATCTCTCCATCTTTCTTGCATGCTGTTTTGTGGCATCTCACTTTTTTTTTTTTTCCAGTCGGAGTCTCGCTCTGTCATCCAGGCTGGAGTGCAGTGGCACATTCTCAGCTCACAGCAACCTCCGCCTCCCAGGTTCAAGCGATTCTCCTCCCTCAGCCACCCTGGTAGCTGGGCCTACAGGCATGCACCACCATGCCCACCTAATTTTTGTACTTTTAGTAGAGACAGGGTTTCACCATGTTGACCAGGTTGGTCTTGAACTCCTGACCTCAGGTGATCCACTGGCCTCGGCCTCCCAAAGTGCTGGGATTACAGGCATGGGCCACTGCACCTGGCCAGCATCTCACTTTAACAATTTTTTTTCCTCTAGTTGTTTCGCCTCAAAGCCTCACCTAATGCTTCTCTTCACAAAGGCACAAGGCACATTATTTCTCATGTCTTTTACCACTGTTGGCTGACTACAGCAGGCACCTTAAAAACACTGTTGGTTTTACTCCAACTTCCCCAGGCTTCAGTAATAATAATACACTCTCACAGGGCATGCTTGCTAAACTTCATGGGCATGCAGTTCCTGCAGTTGGAAAGGGCCCACATTTGGTTTAATGTTCCCCTCTTGCTATCCAGAAATGCTTAATAATTTTTATGTAAGGGGGCCGGGCACGGTGGCTCACACCTGTAATCCTAGCACTTTGAGAGGCTGAGGTGGGCGGATAACTTGAGGTCAGGAGCTTGAGACCAGCCTGGCTAACATGGTGAAACCCCATCTCTACTAAAAATAAAAAATTAGCCGGGTGTGGTAGTGCATGCACTCAGGAGGCTGAGGCAGGAGAATCGCTTGAACCCAGAAAGTGGAGGTTGCAGTAAGCCGAGATTGTGCCACTCCAGCCTCAGCAACAGTGTGAGACTTTGTCTCTATATAAAAATTATTAATTAATAATTTTTACTTGTTTTTATTTTGTTTTTATTAATTAATAATTTTTATATAAAGGACCCCACATTTTCATTTTGCACTGGGCTTCTTGTCACCTGTAGGAAGTGAGAATAACAGGGTTGAAAAGACCCAAAGAAATCCATATTATATACATACATACCCTGTCCACAGGGGCCAGTGTCATGCAGATGAACCCCCTTATTGCTTGTGCCTTTTGAAATTATCAAGGGTAGAGCCACCCTACTAGTCATATTTGCTTGCAGTCCATGGATCTTCAAAAGGTTGGATCATTTCCTTGCCCATTCCATTAACATTTATTAATGGGAATCAGTAGAGGTGATGAATTCAAATCTGTGAATAATATAAATAAAAGGCAAGTTGACATTTGTACAGATAATTTTATTTTCAAATAGAGAACAAATGTTTTTTCATAGCTTCCAAAAAAATGTAATCCCTAGAATTCCCAGGGAATTTATGTCTGTGAATAGCTTCAATGGCCTGTATCTGAAATTAAACTCATTTACCTTGAACTGCTGAGGGGTATTTGCCCTGTGATTTCAGCATTGTGGAGTCATACACTGTAGTGGCTAGAAGAGGCCTAGGACATCATATAGTCCATCTTTTCACAGCTGAGAAAACCAGAGCATAATTCTCTAACTTCAGTCCTTTCTGTTTCTCTGTGACACCCATGTACCACCTGAATTACTTCAGATTGTTCTTAAATCCACTTTGAACCAATTTTTTTTAACTGAACCTCATTTTAAGGAATAATATTGTGAAATCATGGATTTTATGTGTCATTTCCTCCCAATAAACATTAAAGCAACTTCATAATCATAAAACTTATTCATATATATAACTCCAAAAATCATCCATGCATTCTACTTTGAAATGACTGCGTTTAGCCGTAGGGTTGAAGATACGTACAAATGTACACATCCACTAAAATGGGAAACCAGGACTAGAATCATCTTAGAAGGAAACTCTGGAGCTCTGACCTCTGTGCTTAACAGGAAAAAGGAAGACTTGGCTTCAAACATGTTTTGTGGTTTCATTTTTTTTATTCTGATTTCACTTTTATTGTATTACCACTCTGGGATGTTTTGTCTCTTTTCCTCATACCCAGTTCTTGCTTATCCTGTTAGGCCCAGCATTTTAAGCCCACATTATTCTATTGTTTTCCTCTTCTATTTATTTACTTTTTTTAATTTAACTTTTTTTTTTTTTTTTTGAGACAGAATATTGCTCTGTCCCCCAGGCTGGAGTGCAGTGGTGCAATATCAGCTCACTGCAACCTCTGCCTCCCAGGTTCAAGCGATTCTTCTGCCTCAGCCTCCCGAGTAGCTGGGACTACAGGCGCCCACCATCATGCCCAGCTAATTTTTGTATTTTTAATAGAGATGGGATTTCGCTATGTTGGCCAGGCCAGTCTCAAACTCCTGACCTCAGGTGGTCCGCCCACCTTGACCTCCCAAAGTGCTGTGATTACAGGCATGAGCCACTGTGCCTGGTGTGTTTTCCTCTTCTCTTACCTCCTGTTAGACTTATTGGCTCCATAGCTTCTCCTAACTCCTATAATATGTATTTTTTTTGGTGCTAAATCATGTACTGCCTTTTTAAAAAAGTCTTTGATGCATGCGTACACAGGCGCCTTAAGGATACAAACTGTGTTATGGGCCCCAAGACATTTAATACAATGCCCCACTCAATTAATACTTGTTAAATATTAGTGGAATTCTGAAACAAAAATATTCTTTGATTGAACTATAGCTGCAATACTATTTAGTAATTTGCCTCAAGTATTCCTTTTTAAACACTGATTAAAATAGTTTAGTTTTAAAATGATGTAATTATTTTCACAACTTGATTGTTATTTCACCCTCTGTAAGTTACTATTTCTACAGTTTTTGATTACAGCCTGATGAAATCATTGCAGTGTCCTAAAGCATGTGCTGTGTAAATGCTCTCAGAGTATCATGAATGATTTTTGATATCCAGAAAAGAAAAACAAATGTCAGGTTTTCTTAGAAGATAGTATAATAATCAAGATTTATTACAATAAATTAATGAAAAATGTATCTCAAAGTGCAATAATCCCAGCACTTTGGGAAGCCGAGGCAGGTAGATTGCTTAAGTCCGGGAGTTCAAGACCAGTCTGGGCAACGTGGTGAAACCCCATCTCTAGAAAAAAATGAGCTGGGCATGGTGGCACGCACCTGTAGTCCCAGCTACTCAGGAGGCTGAGGTGGGAGGATCGCTTGAGTCCTGGACGGTGAGGTTGCAGTGAACCGTGATCATGCTGCTGCACTTCAGCCTGGGCAACAGAGCAAAACTGTCTCAAAAAAAAAAAAATTATCTTATAGACACCCTGGACTTTCTTTCTTTAGGTCAAAATCCAGTTTTGATGGTGCCTCTTTAGCAAGTGATAAGAACGACTGTAAAACAGAAAGCAAAAATGACCCTAAGACTGAAAGAAAAAAGTCTTCATCTTCCAGCCAGGTAATTTGAGAATGGAATTTGTATTGTCTTAGAGGGTGACAGGGCTATTGAAGCCAGTGACAAGAAGGAACCCAAGTATGCACCTTCCTGCTGGTCAAGACTAATACAGGTATAGAGTTTAGAGAATTTAGAAGAACAAACAGGCAGCAGTTCCTCCAGTCCATTTTTCAGCAACGTTATATTCCACAACTCATTTTTCAGCACATTGCATGATGGTGAGTTCCATGCTGTGGCCTCGAACTCTGACAGATACCCAGAGATCAGGGACCAACACAAAGTCATGTGCTTATCCAATAATTGGCAGGACAAGGGGAGTTGTGACATCCTTGTACTGAAATTGAAGAGTCTGATAAGGCACCTGCCTGAATAGTAGTAGGCCAGCCAACTGCACACAGAGGAGTTAGACCTTTGAACAGGGTCAGGATTCTTCTCCAGAACTAGTTTTGGTTCTGCTTTAAAATATACCCAGATAGGAAACAAAGCCTAGTTCTATGTCATCAGAGAGTGTGATGCATGTGCTGGGGACAGGAGTTTGGGGTTTTTCTTAATTCTTCACCCCTCTAAATACTTGAATATGTGTTTCCTAAGAGCTAAACCAAAAACCATCGGCACACCCAAGAAATTTAAATATGAAATGTATTAACATATTATTAATACAAAATTCACTTTTGAATTTCCATAGTAGTCCCAGTAATAAATATCCTTTATAAAGGTGTTTTTTTCCTCTCCAGGATCCAGTCAAGAGTCACATACTGCATGTAATTGCTATGTCTTTTCTTTTTTTTTTTCGAGACAGAGTCTTGCTCTGTTGCCCAGGCTGGAGTGCAGTGCCACAATCTTGGCTCACTGCAACCTCCACCTCCCGGGTTTAAGTGATTCTCATGACTCAACCATCTGAGTAGCTGGGATTACAGATGTGCACCACCACACCCAGCTAATTTTTGTATTTTTAATACAGGCAGGGTGTTGCCGTGTTAGCCAGGCTCATCTCAAACTCCTGGCCTCAGGCGATCCACCCACCTCTGCATCCCAAAATGCTGCGATAACGAGCATGAGCAACCGCACTCAGCCTGCTATGTCCCTTTTAATTGAAAGCAGCCCCACTACCTTTTTTGCCATTTATTACGTTGACATTTTTGAAGAGTTTATGGCCTAGCATATTTTAAATCAAGCGTGCAACCACTGCTCACTGTAGCCATTGAAAACAAAAGCTCAGTGAAGCCATAGAACACCTAGCTTTAATCAAGGTATCTTTCTATAAGGAGTTTATCTGTAAAATAGTTGACTTGCAGGGACCATCTATCATCTTGATGACCTGGTCTGTAGTTCTTTATGGCAAAACAGGGCCAGTTTTGCCATTGAGACCACTCTTGGTTTGGATAATAAAGCCATCCAGGGCCTCCTACCCATTCTCCTTATAAGAATTTTTCTTCAGAAGCATCCTATGAGGCAGACTGATCCTGTGGAGGGAGGATCGAGTTCTACCCCATAGTTCGCTGCAGGCTTGAACTCCTGGGCTCAAGAGATCCTCCTGCCTCAGCCTCCCGAGTAGCTAGGACTACAGGCACATGCCACCACATCCAGCTAACATCTCTACTCTTAATAGCTATATGATGCAGGTGAAAGTGTTTTACAAGCTGTAAATTGCTGGCTATCCATTGTTATTGTCACAGTTGTGAAAACAGAGCCCTTGAAGATGAAGTGATTTACAGCTGTCATGGTCTTGGGCCTTCTGCTGCCCTGGAGAGTGAAGTCTTTGTATGAAATCCTACTTGTCTTGTCAGTAGCCTACTACTGCATCCTACTCCTGTCACTGGCTAAGGAAATGCCTTCACAATAATACAGTAGGAAGAGTGGCCATATGTTGCCTTAGACTATAGGTCCTTTACATGTATTATCCCATTTAAGCCTCATGGCATCCCTTGAGGCAGGTACTGTTTTTGCCCTCTGGTACAGAAGAGGAAACCAAGGCCCAGGGAGATTAAGTGACTAAGCCATGGTCACACACCAAGAGCTAGAGCCACTACAGCCAAGACTTCAACTCAGGTTTACCTGACTACAAAGCTTTGAACCACTGTACTCTTCTGAGAGTACTCACTGGTACCTTTAGTACCTGGGATCCAGTACCTTCCCTAATGAGATTCCTTAGAATTTCATCCCATTTCTCATCAGGGACATCTTTGTCCTCCAGCCCTGTTACCTCGGCAGTAGGCTGACCAGCAGCTGCATCATTATATCCAACCAGCAAAGCATTAAACTTGTTAGAAAATGAAACTGTGTGCCCAGACTTTCACTGTTTTACTGAAGGCTTGTGTCAGAGACTGTAAGATCAGTGAGAAGGAATTCCTAAAGATACTATTAAGGGAGGGAAAATTTGTTGTTGAAGTTGAATTTGTGATGTTTCACAAGAAAGTGAGAATGGTGATGCTTATATTTTGTTCTCATTGTAGTACAAGGCCAATATGCACTTTCACAAGTTGTTTCTTAGTGTCCCAACGGAGGAACCACTGAAGCAAAGTAAGTTCTGACCTGTTTGACTTTTTAAGCTACATATTTGAAAAGTTGGTCATTAGTTTTGGGGAAGAAAAAGGGCATAGTCCATGGACTGAGTCACCAAGGGGATCAGGTTTCTGAAAGTCATAACATAACAATAACACCAGCTTCAGTCAGCTTTCACCAGGCAGCGTGAAAAGATCACAGAGGAGAAAAAGAAACAGTTCTCCATGGGGTATGGAGTCATCCAAGATGGTTCCGTGATACCCTTCCCTTCTTTATTTATTGCTGAAATGCACATGGTTACATCGCTTTAAGATTTAGGATAACAAGCCTGGGGCAAGAGAGGCCACTAGAAGAAGGCTAAAAGAAAACTCACATCCTTAGACATGGACAGACATGTGCTGATGCCACTATGAAGGGTGAGATAGTCACCTAAATATCTTGGCCAGCATGCTAGTTAAGCACGCCTACTAGGCTCTGCAGTGGTTCATCAAGGGGCCCAAAGTTCCATTCTAGCCTCTCTTCATGTGCAAAAGTTGAGGCAAGATGCTGGGTTCCTTCCATGACCTTTAAACAGGAGGTGTGGGTTATGTGCTCTTCCCCTAGTGAGGCCATCTATTTTGAAAACAGTCATTACTGAAAATACTGGGGAAAAGGGGAACAGGTGTACTAATATCAGCACATGGTGACACACCAGGCTAAATAGAGGAGACTTGTAAGACCCCATTCTTGGTCTCTCAGGTACAATGGTAGATTTGCCTTTTCATTCTGATATTTATACTGAAGGTGGTAAGACTTTGAACTTAAAAACAAACTGGTTGCCACAGCTTTCTTTCCATAAAGATGACAGAAGAAGAGGTAATAAAACTTTTGAGTGTGAATGTATTATCTCTGCCCATCCTTGAGTCACCAAAATATATACTCGGTTTTTATTTTAAGTGGAAATTCTAAATGATGCTGTACCTGTGTATATTTTCCCAGGCTTTACCTGTGCTCTACAGAAAGAAATACTATACCAAGGAAAGCTCTTTGTATCAGAAAACTGGATCTGTTTTCATTCCAAAGTCTTTGGAAAAGACACAAAGGTTGGTATAATTAAAAAAAAAACGCTAACCCTATACTTTATTATATATGGTAAATATTAATCATCTTAAATTTAGCTATATTTATAGATATTTGTATCATGGTTATTCACGTCAAGTTTCTTTTGTTGTAATTCCAAATACTATGCATTCTAAATGCCTCCAGAAGACACTAACTTCCCTTTTTCCCTAAACATTATTTTCTCACTCATTTGTTTATACACATATACCTCATATATACACATGTACCTCACCCATAACCATACCCTAAATCCTTTTTACTCAGATGTCACCAGAGAGCACTCAAAGTTGTTTATATGGAGGGTGTGCCATGATTTTCAAAGACATACATTTAAACCAAAATCATTTCTTTTAAGAAACATCAATTTTTATACCATATTTATACCAGTTACCAGTGATATCTAGGACAGCAGGCCTATAAATAAGCTACTTATTAGCACTCCCTTTGTACCCTCACCAGCACAAAATGAGCAGGAAGTGGAGCAGTTAAGGCCTAGCCTGGGTAAGTCAGACACCCTCAATCCCAAGTGTACTCTGATATTACATCTTTTCATTATTATTAAATATAGATTTGGGGGAGCAGAGACACATGACATCCTGAGGCATTAAGGAGAACAGCCTAAAGGAATTGGCACTGCCCTCTCAACTGGGGACCATGGGACTATGGCCTATCAAGGAAAAGATAATTCTATCCCACTGACATTTTTTTACCTTTGAGCTATGATGTCACATCACAGTTCATTCAGGCCTCCAGAATAACACCAGAGAAACACCTTCTTGGGTTTGCATGACCTTAGTGAGTTTTCAGTCATTCTGATTCATGATTATGAAGAAGCAACTTTCATACTCATGAAGTCGCTGATTAAAACTTCTTTTTGAGTGGTAGATGTGCCTTATTTAAATATTCTCTCTAAAACCACTGGCAATTGCATAAAGACCACTTAACAAATCTAATAGGAATATTTTCTTTTGTTGGTGTTGGAGCTAGAGGCTAACATACTATTCTTTAGGTAAAACACATTCTTTTTTTATTGATTTTTTATCATATAGAGCTATGTTTAGCTAAGCATTATTTGATCGACAGTATTATCTGAATCAGTATAATACAAAGCAATATGAAGCAGTATTTCACATATTTCTACATTTCTGGATTAAAGGTCTTGTTCATGGAATGGGGAAGGGGATTGGGTAGTACTGATCAATGTGATATAGTTCTCAGGAATTCATAGAGAGCCAACATCTCTGAGCAGAGCAGCAGGGACTGAAGATACTAATGGACAAAATATTAGTCTTTGTTAAGGGATGGGGGATTCACAAAGGCAGTCAGTGCACTTTCAAGCTAATATGACTCTAGCAATGGTTTTAAAGTTCTACTTCTACCTAAGAACTGATAAAAAGAAGTTAGAAGGAGTGACCCTGGTTTTTTGAAGACATGGATATACTGAGATTGCTTTTACAATGTGTAACCTACAGAGGCATGAGACTGAAAATTAGCAGGGCATGGGAATAAGAACCATGATAATGACTTGTATGTTCCATCCCTTCTAAGGATGGTGTCAAAGGAGATTTGGGCTTCAGAGATGTTGCAGAATTTCCTCACTGCCAATGGACCTCAGTCCAACATGGTCCAATATGAGCTGAAGGCACCCAAACAATTGCTCTACAACGGGAACTTTCTAATCAAGTTCCCCTTCTAAAGCAGTTTACCTTGGAAAAATATTATCATTTACCCTGGAAAAATATTAATAAAGTATAGCCTTAATTTAATCCGGACCTTTTTAGTCAGCCTGTTGGTATTTGCAGATGCCAGTAAAATTAACATGCACGTATCACATTCTGTCTAAGCTCAAACTGAAAAGTGATTTAAGCTTTATTTTACAAATGTTATCTGGTTGTAATTTTATACTCATGAAGCAATTGCTTGAAAACTCCTTCTTAAGGGTGTTCCATGCCTTAGATTATGAAAAATCTAAATTTCTAGCCCTTTGTCACTGCATGTTTGTATTGTTGCTCAGAAACAAAATTAGACTCATTTTTTAAAAATTATCATCTAAGTATATCTCAAATTCTTTTTTTCCAAATTTATCCCAACTTGTAAGTTCTGAATTACCTCCTGCCTTTGAAAAATGTTGTGAGTGGAGTTCTTTGGCAAACAGTTTTTAGAAAATGTCTTGATTGGTTTAGCCCCTTGTTCTTCCATAGTCTTCCAGCCTAGATCATTGAGGGCAATAAATAAGCCCATCTCATAAACCCAGATGTGAATGCAAATATTCAAAGTTAAAAGCTCATTTTGTGGCCAGGAACAGTGGCTTATGCCTGTAATCCCAGCACTTTGGGAGGCCGAGGCGGGCGGATCACCTGAGGTTGGGAGTTCAAGACCAGCCTGACCAACATGGAGAAATCTCATCTCTACTAAAAATACAAAATTAGCTGGATGTGGCCGGGTGCGGTGGTTCACACCTGTAATCTCAGCACTTTGGGAGGCCGAGGCAGGCAGATCACCTGAGGTCAGGAGTTTGAGACCAGCCTGACCAACATAGAGAAACCCCTTCTCTACTTAAAATACAAAATCAGCCAGGCATGGTGGTACATGCCTGTAATCCCAGCTACTAGGGAGGCTGAGGCAGGAGAATCACTTGAACCCAGTGGGTGGAGGTTGCGGTGAGCCGAGATCGTGCCACTGCACTCCAGCCTGGGCAACAAGAACGAAACTCCATCTCAAAAAAAAAAAAAAAATTAGCTGGATGTGGTGGCGCATGCCTGTAATCCCAGCTACTCGGGAGGCTGAGGCAGGAGAATCACTTGAACCTGGGAGAAGGAGGTTGCTGTGAGCTGAGATTGCACCATTGCACTCCAGCCTGGGCAACAAGAGCAAAACTCTGTCTCAAAAAAAAAAAGCTCATTTGCTTCCTTCAAGCTGGCAGTACTTACATAAAGCCCATCTCTTTGAGAATATGTGAGGCATTTTCAAGAAGTAGATGTTCAAGTGAGTGTGAGTTCCTAGGGAAGGGGGAAGTCAGATCATTTTACCATGGCTGTGTGCGACTCTATTTTCAGGGATTGAAGTGATGTGATCCATTTTCCTTTGAGATCAAACTTGGTTGGAGAGGTATAACATAAATTATCATGAACTTCTGTTCTTTGTGCCATTTGATACATTCTTATAGCACATTGTATTGAAAAGAACCCACATTTGGAATCAGATTGGCTTGAATTCCATCTCTGTAACTTCTTATGTATGACATGCACCTCTCTAAATAAATTTCTTTATTTCTCATAATATTGAGTATGTATGATCATAATTAAATTAAATTCTATCTGGTAAATAGGTATCAATAATGGTAGCTTCTATAGTTACTGTTGTTG